>NW_028258293.1:34930000-35250275 GCF_053883595.1 Heterocephalus glaber | reverse complement strand
CAAAGACAGGGTGATAGGAACAAATCTCAACATGTTTGTTCCTCACGTGAGCTGAAAGTAGGGAAACATCAGATACTCCTTCTAAGAGATTTTATCTTAATATAAAACAAAATAAAGCAATCACAACAGCAAACTATAATTTTCAATTAGATGGCATATAATCTTTATACTGAAGTATCAATAAATTCTTCCATTTATTTGTCCAAAGTTATTTATTGGTGGACTACTCTACCAAAAACTTAGCTAATCAATGAATATTTATTGGTGAATAAAGTACATATAGTCCCTATACTAAAAAAAAGTTATTTACTCTATTGGAAAAAGAAACATTAAATAATGATAAAAATAAAACAATATAAGGTTTCTAATATGATATGATTTAATAATGTCTAATATAATGCATGAAAGGTCATCTTTAAGCATCATATTTATTTTGGGGATTGACAATAAAGACCAAAAATAAATTTAACCCAGAAAAATGACGCATTTATAAAACATAGGATATGAAATAAAGATAGAAACTTTTGAGTGTTTAATTTCAAAATGAAAAACATACCTACTTTGGCAGCAGGTTTGAAGCAATGTATTTGACCCAAAGCATAAACAGAAATAAATATGTTACTGCTACTATTTTTCATATTAACCTAGTGACTTTATTAAAATGAGAATCCAAACTTCAAGTGTGATATTTCTACTCCATTTTACAGATATGTCCAACATAATAACATTTTCACTTAAATCCTATATTTTAAGGAGATAAGTAAACTAAAATATTCACTATTTTAAATGGAGTCAGGATATACAAAATGTAACTGTACAGGGAACATTCATTGTTTTCAGAAGATAGCCCTGTAAGCTCAGAGCTCTGCTGTCTATGTCTACCAGCACTTAATCGGGCCTGAGCAAATGAAGCCAACTCCTAAACAAAAGTGAAGGTGAAAGATGGAAATCCTGAGCATGGCTAGAAAAGCCCCAAACCCAGTCTCTTTGAGGCCCAAAGTTGCCCTGACTCCTTTAGCACTCCCTTCCTTTGTGGCAGTATCTCCAGGATCCTACCAGGAAATCTCTTGTGCTGCTTAAATTGATTTGGATTGAGTTTCTCTTCATCGCAATAAAAAAAGTTCTAAAACTATTGCTATTGTCATTATGAACATTGGTGAAAAAAGGCACTAAGAAAGGTACTTAGGACAAGTAAATTCACAGTAAATTTTTTGAATGTGTTGAGTGAATGTGTGAATTTTTCAAATTAGTGACTCTAAAGATGTTGCCTGAATTATGTGATTATGATGAATGCTATAAAGTGACTATATTCAGAATTGAATAAAACAGATCAAAATCTATGAAAAGACATAGCATGGAAAAAATGCGGGTTTCAAGTCACACTGACTAAAATTCATATCTCACATGTTTTCTACTTATCCCTTGAGTGGCCATTGTCAGTACCTTTAATTTTCCTGATATCAGTTGTTCCAACCCTAAAATAAAGTAAGTATTCTTGCATGTTAAATACTAACCTGAATATTTAGTATCGTTTTACCTTCCCCAACTCTTAAGACTCTGGGCTCTTTGATTATGCAACAATTCTTTTCATAGTATAACTGTTCTTTGCATGGAGCACAGTACTAATGCTACAAAGCTGCAGTATGGAAAAAAAGTGAAGTTATTTCAAAAGACTGCATGCTAAGCTCCAATCATACTTTTGTTTCTTTCAAAAGTCCCTAGAGAAAATTTAATTTGATGTGTCATATTTTTAAAGTTTATTCTAAACACTGTAACTGCATGCATTCTGTGAATAGACTGCCATATCAAGTGTGCACACTCTTTCAGAAAAACAGTAATAACTAGCTTGGCACCCTTTAATTATTGACTGACCAATGGCCTTTTCTGTTAATGACTCATTCCCCCTTAATCCTTCTTATTCCAATTTTCAAATGTATTCCATTGACAACTGTTTGCCTTGCATATTTTAATATCTCTAAATGAAAGCTTTAGCATTGCCAGTAATCAAAATAGTAGGGGGTGGATTGCAGAATGACTGCAGCCTTTGCCTCCTTTTGAATGCTTATCTTTCCTGATAATCTAGGGTATTATTTCCCATAGACAGCCTCGTGTTTCTGAGACATATTAGAAACTGTCTTTAACAATCATTTTCCATTACCAAGGGAGTTTGGGATAATGAAATGTGTAGTCACTTTCAATTTATGTCAAATTTTCTGATGCATTTGTACCACCAACATTTTATCAGCTTGTCACTGGAACAAATAAAGTTGCAAACTGCATTGACTTTTTTTCGTGAAATCTTTGAAACTGTTTATTTTTAATATGACTTCTCTTCTTTTTATTTCTGTAGTATAGCAGGCTTGATTTTCAACATTCAGGTTTTTTTTACTTACTGAGCATGGCAGTTAGACACAACAATTTCGGAGGCCTTGAAGGTTTTGAGCGAAAGTATTCACGCTTATAGGGCATATTAAAGCTGAATGCAGATTGAAGCAATAAGCACGAAGCAATTTGATGAACTACTTGTAGGCAGGGGTGCAGAATTTTTGACACTCCAGGAAAGCCATTATGTGCCTGTTATGTTCAATAGCCTGGTTGGCCTAAAAGGTTACAAGTGATGTATGTTTTCATTATCTCCTATGGGCTTGATGCCGCAGAAGACCCCAGATGACTTATTCTGGCTGCAATTCTGCAATTCATTTGCAGTGTGGCAAGGTCTGTCAGATCAAGCCAATATGTTTGTGAGGGTCAGTTTGCTTTGAGGAATATTGTTCCATGATCTCTGCAATATTCTTCTGCCTGAAAATCTGCAAGGAGTTACCACCTGGAGAGTAACTGAACACTTCAAAAACACATTTTTGATTTCCTAAGTATCAGTTATCACTATAAAAGCAATAACAACATCACAAAAGCATCAACAAAATTAGCTGTCCTTTATTGAACATACATTATATACCAAGCATGCCTTAAGATACATTATTTCATGGTTTTTTATCATATCCTAGCAAGCCAGATACCATGATTCCTATATTCTACCTTTTAAAAGGAAACAATACGAAATTAAGTAATTTATCCTAAGCCATATTCCTAGTATATGTGAAAGACACAATAAAACCCAAGTCTGGCTGATTATAGGAAAACACTAGTAACTGTAAATCATCTTTAGTTCAACATAGAGGAAAACAGGGTCTAGTTGATAAGAAAAATATATAAGACCACTATATAACAAGAATTTTCATTAAAATATTTGTATATTTAAAGGGCACAAGAAGCAGCATACTCAGTGCTATCTTTGGAGAAGTCATTAAATCTACAAAGATGGGGGTCAGAATATCTACAGAGAAGAGGTAACCCAGGAGTGGAAATACATTAAAACTCACTTAACTATTTAAGCAAAGGCTCCGCCTGATTCTTGAAAGAACGCAGTGCTCTGAGCCAATAGTAAAATAACCAAGGTGGGGGGCCTAAGAAAAGAAACACTCCAAGGCCCAAGCCTGTGTGCATAAGCTTAAAAAAAAGTCAAGGTGCAGACGTACCAGCCGTTTTTTGTCAGAAGATAAACCAAGGGAGTTAGGGAGGTAAAAAGGACTTTCATGACTTCATTTATAATAAAATATCCAGAATATGAAACAATAGTGAATTTATGAGAGCTATTTGTTTTTTAAAAATAAACTGAAGATTAATACCTCTTATTTAACACCTGGGGCTATTAGAGACAAGCACTGTAGAGATGACAGCAGTTGTTAGGATATGCAACTTGACTGTCCTAGTTGTGAGTGACTCCTGCTGTCTTGAAAAATTAAAACTTTTTTTTTTCCAAAATGAATGAGTTAAAAAATACCAAGCTATATTTATTATATTATTTCTTCTCATTTTCTAACATTTGTTCATGTCATCAGTCAGGAAATATGTTGTAAAAATGAGACAATGGAGACCCCAGCCAGTATCTGACTCAGATTATTTATTTATTTATTTATTTATTTATTTATTTTTGGTTCCTGGGATCGAACTCGGGACCTTATGCTTGCGAGACAGGCACCAGAACCACTGAGCTAAATCCCTGGCCCTGATTCAGATTATTTAAATAAAAGCCCTCTCCAGACTTTAATAAAGTCAATTTTGTGAGATTTCTAATACAAATATCATGGCATTTAATAAGTAGTTAAAATATCCTTAACTTTAGTCCAATAATTAATTTGGTCTTCTTTTATGAAAGCAAGGGTTTCTTCACTCAAAATGACCTTGCATCATGTATGTTAAAAGGTTGATCTAATACCATGGATTTTTTATCCCATAAATTTTTCTTAGAATGCTATGCATTTGTTTTAGAATAAGGATTGCACTTTCATTAATAAGCTTTTGTTTTATTTGTCAAATCCCACCTGGTTTTGAGCACATTCTAGAAATAGAGATTCTTTGGAAATGCTGATAAGGGTGATCTACTAACTCATGCCTTTTATATACCTTAGAGAATCCTTAGCACTTGATGTAGTCAAGTGGCAAACAAATTTGGGAAAAAAGAATATAACTGAGACATACCAGTGTCTACCTACTCAAGGCCTGTGATATACAAGTCTCATTATTTGTTTAATCACAGAACAATCAATACACACTCCTTTAATTTCTTTAAACGGCTTTATCAAGGTATAATTGATGCACACAATAAACTGCACATTTAAAGTATGTGATTTGTCAGTTTTGACAAATGCACATATTCATCAAAATGTGACCACATTGGAGAAAATGAACACATCCAATCTCCACAAAAGTTCCATCTCCATTTGTATTATCCACTTCCCATCCCCTCTCTGCAATTCCTAATTTATATATGGCATATATTTGTGTTTTCCATATATTATGTTGTCTGACTTATTTTATTCAGCATAAATATCTGCAGATAATTACATAATTCAGCATGCAATGGCGTCTTTCTATTTCTGTAGTGATATTGCATTGTTAGAGATATTGTAGTTTATCAACTTATTATTGGTAAACATAAGTCCCTTGCTTTTGAATTACCTTTTAAGACCTTTCTGTCATATTCCTGATATTGATAAATATTTTCTAAAAAATTACTTCATTCGTAAATTCCCTACTGGGGTGGAGATTTAGCTCAGTGGCACCGCACCTGCCTTGAAAGTGCAGGGTCCTGAGTACGATCCCCAGTGCCAAAAAGCAAACAAAAAACCCTAAATTCCCCACTGTCTCAAGAAAAGACAGGAAAACACCCTGGATATTTATGATCATGATAACAACATTTTTATTGTATGCATGGTATGAGAAGAAGTTGTTTTGTTTGCTTATTATAAGCTGGAAACAACATCATTTAGGAACCATTTTTTTCATTTTATTTTAATTATTTTATTAAAAAATGTATGGGTCATGAAGCTGTGATTTAAAATAAACATGAATGCAATGGAATCATTTAATTAATAGATATACTTTAGATTCTACTGTGTCAGGCACAGGAATATGAGTAAGAGATCTAAAAGCAAGAAAGACATTCTTGTTCTCTCACATTCCAGACTACATTTATTATGAAGCCAATGCAAAGTTTAAACTTTGGTGTCCCTTAGATGTCCATGCTCTGCCAAAGCCTCAGACTTAGCAATGTGTTTATATGGTCACACATTTTATGTGATTTGTGAAATTGATACATTTTAAATGTAACTGATCAGAACCTGTGTCCCTTTGTACTCCAGCTTTCTTATCACACATTTTTTTTCCCCTGGGATGAGAGACTTTGGAGATCACAAAAAAAAATTTGGTAATCCAAGTGGAAGTTGGAGTTTGGGGTTTGGGGGCAGAGAGAGGAAGATACATACATGCATGCATGCATTTTGGGATTTAATTCTTCTATACAAAGATACAGTTTGGATTTAGTGGGATAGAAGCATGTGGTTGACAGTAACTTCTGTGTATACTAACTTAGACTAGCCACCACAGGATAGAAATGGTATTTACAAAGCCAACTACCCACAGTAAACTCACTGAGTTCCGTAGTCAGAATGCTACCAGATGTGGTTTCTCATGAGGCTTCTTTCTAAGTTCTTGGAGTCCTGAACAAAGAATTGGACATGATATTTGAAAAAGGCAGCAAAGGTGTACATTTATTGAAAGTGAAAAATCTGATAGACTCTACAGAACCAGAGTGGGCCAGTGAAAAGTCTCACAGTATGCCTGAGCATAAAGGCAAAGGAATCTTTAGCATCTAAAATTTCTGAGTTGTCTTTCCTTCATACATATAAGGCACTGGGACATTGGTACTATCAAAATCTCAATTGGTATCATCAGAAACACATTTTCTTTATTGGTTGTGTCCACAAGAAAATGAAGGATTAAAAATAGCATCTTCTGATGGGTCCTAAGCACAAGCGCAGATTCAAACATAGGAATGAATGTAGCACTTTTCTGGCTGGTCCTGCAAACAGCCTTGGAATCAAACAAAGAAGTGAGAATATTGCTTTCTAGCTGATTGCGTATATACAGGTCATGGGCCATTAAGTAATTTTGGGTCCTTGGTTCTGCACATGACCCTTTTTAGAAGACATCTTGTTCAACCTGTCATCCACAGATTTTTTATGACCTCTGACACATTCTTCTCAGTTGGTTGTTTGGCTTGCCTCAGCTCTAATCTCCAACCTCAAAGAAGAGTCAAGTGCAAAACCTGTTACACAATGTGATCCTGTCCATTGATGCTTGACCCTGGAACCATCTGGATGATGCAGGGAAAACTAGGTTTGAAATAGTTAGACCCTGAAATTTATTGAAATTTCAATTTTGTAGAAAAGTTTAAGAATAGAGACATGTTAGGCAATTAAGTATTAAAACAGCAATATTATCTTTCTGTGTATGGGGGTGGGTCTAATATTTGTCAACTTTTAAAATTCTAAGTAAATATTTGCTACTGGCAACTTAGGTTCATGTGCTCAGGTTCATTTGCTTGTGCCTGACTAAAGCAAAGGAGGCCATTTATTTGGGAAAAAAGACAAAAAGATTATCCAAAGCTTCCTCTGAAGAGATGAAGGGGCCCATTTGCACCAGAGAATGTTGGTTATGTGTTCTATGGGAAGAAGTTTGGAGAATTTGCTTATTTCTTTTAAAAATTAACTTAAATTTCCATTTGACGTGCCAGGTACATATTCACATATGAACCTAATTTTTATTTTGTAATTCTCAATTATTTTATTAGTGATTTTCTCATCTCCATTTTACTTGCAGTAGAGACTCCACAAATCTAGGCTCTACCTGTTTCAGTGCCCTGTTTAGTGAAACAGATGGGTCAATAAAGATACTATTAAGGTCCAAGTTTACAAAGGCTACAATAAGAGAGCCTAAAGAACTGTAGGGGTTCACAGAGCAGGAATGTAATTTTCACTTGGCAAATTGGGAGTGTTGTCTTGGAGGAAGTGGTGTAAAAGTTGAGATGTAATGGGTGAATGGCCAAGGAAAGATATGTAGGACTATATGTAGCTACATATTTGTTAGGAGTGCAGAGAAGGGATGGGGGTGAACAGGACGGCAAGTACTCATAGAAGTAAAGATTTTTAAGAGAGATGGATAGAATGACAAAAAATCAGACTTGCATATATTTTACAAAGTTGTTCCTAAGAAACATAATTATGCAATGTCAAAATGTTAAGCGTAGAAACTACTTGATTGCAATCACTTATTACTTAACAACAAGGATACATTCTCAGTATTGTGTCCTTAGGCAATTTCATCCATCCCTATCCAAACATCAGAGTGAATTTACACAATTTATCACAGCTCTGCTATCACTAGATGGTATAATCTTATGGGACCACTGTCATATATGTGTCCCATCATGGACTATAATGTTATTGTAGTACACATGTCTATAGTTGTGCTCCAAAACTCTTTCTTTCCTCTAATATGAAGTCCTGAATTTTTCTCAAAGTATAGCTAGAACACTAGGGTGTTTGGAGAAGGAAGGCTCCTTGCTACTCTTCCTGTGATTCTATTCTACATACCAAAATAACCTAGTGCACTTGTAGTTCTCCATATACTGAGCCACTGTAAACTTAATCAAAGTTTACTATACTAAGATAGTCAGAACATAGGCAGAAGTATACTTTTCCTAATATTCTATTAGTATTAATATTCATTTACTATTTATTCTGTGAGGTTAACAAATCATTTCAATCCTTTAAGCTTAGGTTCCTGGTTTTTAAAATAGAGATTAAAAACACTCCTTTGTAGGATAGCTTGAGAATACAAGGATCTAATAAAAAGGTTGAATGTAGAAATTCCCATCATAAAATAGATGTTCAGTAAGTTTCAAGAGAATATGCATTTGGGCCGGGGATTTAACTCAGTGGTTTCACCGCCTGCTGCGCAAGCGCAAGGACTTGGGTTCAATTCCCGGTACCAAAAAAAAAAAAAAGAGAGAGAATATGCATTTAAAAATCATACATCATGTCTTAGTTCCTTTCTGTTGTTCTTGGTGGCATAGTCTTTAGAGGATGGCTGTCAGAGGATTTTCCCCCTAAATATGGAATATCTCTGAATTAATATACTTAATAAAAATTGAATAATACTTAGAATCCCATGAAGAGAGTTATTTTACAGGTCACTGAAAGCTTATTTTATATTCCTTCTGAAATATTCCAATATTTATTTAATATTCAGAGATGATCCACTCTTTCATAGAAAGATTGGGACTGTAACTTTTGTAAGGTACTGTTCAAGTGTAGCATCATCCTAGATGCAGGTTTGAAAAAAAATATTTGTACATTAATGTTGCATGTTACCCTCATCTTCATCTCAGTCTTTCATGGCAAAAAATGATTTATTGGAAAGGCCAATTTTATGTTATTTTTAAAAAATGCAGCAGTAATAAGCCAAGTTTGGGGGATATGGAGCCAGGGATGAAGTCTGAGACAATAACTGCCTGGCTAACTCCTATCCCTCCTGATAGTCTTGCTATATACCTATTGTTTTTGGAGATATTTCCCTGGCCTTACTGTCAAGTCTCATTTTATATTCCCATAGTTCTCTGTGTCATCTCACTCATTGCTACTGTTGTCTTTGTTTTATCTGAAACATGTGCATGTCTCTATTAAGTAAGTTCTGAGACAGAGGCACCAAATTATGCTTATTAAAAGTGTATCCTCTGGACTTCTAGCAGTTCCTAGTACATAACAGATGTGCAATAAATACATATTAAGTTAATGAAGGAATGATTAGATGCACTTAGAAATCAAGCACTGCAACCAGAAAAACTAGTCATTAGTCTTTTGGGATCGTTATAGAAAGTTATTCAAATTTTTAAACTGAGGAGAGAGGAAACTCTTTGATGAAGAAAATTGAGGGATAAATGAATACAAAAGCAATACTTATTTTAAACCCTTGTGCTATTTTAAAAACAAAAATCGCCATGCATAACATAGTTTGCTCATAAAATTTTAGCATTTGGTTCACTAAATTGAAAAGCAGAGTTTATAGAAACAAGTAAATATTTACAAATTGAATTTATTTTTGAGATATTTTTCATCACTGATAAAAATTCAGCCCCAAGCTGCTGACCTTTATAAAAGCAGCACTTTTTATCATTTCCTGGGTGGTGAGATGCAGGAGAAAACTTGAAGTTAGAAAATAATCCCCCGGTATAATAAAAAAGATAATGTTATTAGGGTGACTAGCTTGATATCCTCTAGTGACAGACACCAGAGGGGAAGGAAGACAGAAGAAGCAGATTTATTTTCATTGAGCTTGTATCATAAGCCAGTACCTTGTTTGAGCACTTTGTGTGGATTAATTCATTTCATTTTTGTAACAATAATTTGGGGATGATTATTATTTTTAATGTGCAAATAAAATAATGATGCATTAAGCAGATGGGTTTTTTTAATGACTGTTAGCTATGAAAAAGGGAAGTGAGATTTTAACTAGCTTCTTCCCACCCTCGCGGCTCATGCTCCTAGCCTCTTGAAGGACCAGGATTCAAATGAAACTCTCATTTCTAAATCGAGAACTCAGCAGAAGCCATATCCTGGAGTCCTTTTCATCTTATGAAAAACAAGCCCTCTATATGTGGAAGGTATCTTTTCATCTCTATTCTTTTAGCATCTAGACCATGTACTGTTCAATAAAGTGACCATACATGTACAATTACATTTTCTGGGAATTACATTTTTAAAAAGTAAACAAATGGGTAAAATTAATTTTAATAATGAAGAGTTATGAAGATTTTGAAAATATACCCACTATCTTGTCATTTCAACATGAAAACAATTAAAAATTATTAATACACTTTTTTTTGTACAGACTAAATGTTTAAAATCTGATATGCATTTTGTACATGTGCACATCTTGGCTAAACATATTTCAAGTGTCACTAGCCACAGGCTCACTAGTATTACACAGCACAGATGTGGAGATTTATTGTACAGCACAAATTTGAAGAATTCTAGTTAGGACTATTAATAAACCACCTTGGGCAGTAAAATTTTAGGCCTTTGTCACTGTGAATATCATTATCATTTCTTCTCCTTGACTCAGTACTGCATGGAAATCAATAACCTAGCTCTTAAATCAAGTTTCTGTAAAACTCTGCTTGGCCACATACTTGGCTGTTAGTCTTTGAACTAGTTAACATGTTTGAGCCTCGGTTTTCTTGTTTATAAAATGGGGAGAATGATGCATAGCTGACAAGCTGAAGATGAATTATCTATCAATCTCCTGGCATACAGCAGTTGCTCTGTAAGTAGATGTTCTTAAAGTAAAAATTGAATCTCATGTTGTGTGTGGATGTTAAAAGAGATTGAGCATGCTATTCTTGACACAGAAATCTTATATAAGATACTATTTGTCATATGCCTTACCGCCCTCCCAACACCTTCAAGATAGGCCTTGATCACCTCCCACAGACCCTTTATTCTGTGGCAGTGTCTGTCCCTCACACCTCCGTTTCTGCTTCTTTCCCATGCTCCAGGGCCACAGTGCACCCAGTACTTGTAGTTCCAGAAATGCATCAGCCTCCCTCTCACCTCTGTGCTACCACAATTATAGTGAACCTGGCTTAGTCAATAACTCATGCTCTGTTCGTCAATAAAAATTGCTAAGGTTACACACATGATAATGTATTTATTATATTTTCTGAAACATTGGAGTTTTTCACAGAATATCCTCTGTAGGCTAATTAGAGTAATTTATAGCATTAAAAAAAAAAAAACCATTAGCCCACTAATAGATGAAATCAGCACTGATCTCTTAAAAAGGAAAAGAAGGCCCATATACTATCAGCCTGAACAAAAAGAAACGGTAGACTAGCCACTCACTGATCTCCCTCCCTCTGGGGAAAATAATTTTTACAAACCCCCATATACCATTTCTTGGTTTCTCCTGATCTCAGGCAAGCTGCATGAGTCTCCTTGCCCTGTTTCAGTAATGCTGAAGGATTTTGGATACTTCTTAGGTTTCTTTCTGATGAATATTTAGGGCTTACTAGGGCAACATTTTTATGTTCAGAGCTCAGAATTATATTCATGTCCTCTCCCCATTGCTACCCCTCTTATATGCTTGTCTATGGCTTAAATTGGTCCCTAGAAATCTGTGTATTGGAAGTTTGGTCCTGCAGATGACAGTGTGAAGGTACTGGTACCTTTAAGATGTGAGACCCAGTTACAGCTCCTTAGGTCAATTATGAATTAGCATGCCTTTGAAAGGGATAATGAGACTATATTCTCTCTGCTTCCTGTTTGGCAATGTGATCTTTCTTATTCTAATATATTGCAGCCATCTGCCATGAAATCCTCACCAGAGCTGAAAGGATACTGGCACATTGCCTTTAAATCTCCAGAAATGTGAACTAATTAAATCTTGTTTCTTTATAAAGTTAGACTGTTTGGGGTGTCTTGTTGTAGTAATGCAAAACAGACTAATATACTAGCAAAGAAGCTTGCTTCTTGCTACCTCTTACCCTAAAGATGTAATCTCTGAATTAGGTCATTTATACAAAGGGGCCTGTTCCTCATTCAAAACTCAACCAGAGATGAAGTGCAGAATTCTTAGTAGATGTGTCTCACAAATTTTCCTTCTTAAAAAGACATTCTAAATGAATCAGAAAATTTTTCTCAATGTGTAGTACTGATGTAAAAATATCATTTATTATTTTAGCTTTTGAGCAAAAACAAAGCAATTTTTGCATTATGGCTTCAATTATCCAAGGAAAATCCAAAGTCAGGGCAAAATTTTCCCTTACATTAGCTAAATCTTATTTCAAAAGTGAGTTAATGACAAACTAAATCTTATGAAATACTCACTAAAATGTATTCAATCATAACATGAATTATGGTCTTAAATATTGCATTTGGAAAACATGTTATTCTTGTATTTTATACACATCATCACTAACAAAATGTATTTGTGTTTATAAAATTTTTACCTTAGCCTTACTACTTAAAAAGTTTGGGTAGAAACCAAAGGAAACAGCAGTATCAATATGTCTGTGTGGGGCCATCTTAAATTCATAATATATTACAGTTATTTTAAATTCTTAATATTTTGTTGTGAACAAAAATGCTTTATAATCTGTTGTTTATAGATGAAAACACTATGTTTTTGAGAATTTAAGTGGCTTTATGCAGGAATACAAAATTTTTGTTTGAGCAAAGGATATAGTCAGCTAACCCCACACATTTGTAGGAAAAAAACTATCAAGGAATTAACAATTGACATAACTTAAAAGTACATTGCAGATATTCTTAAGACTTCCCTTGCTAAAAATCACTTTTGATTTTTTGGTTAGAGGAAATTAGTTGATTCATAAATGCAAATGTAGCTTTGAGACTATAAAAATTGTCTTTATTTCTCAAAGAGGTATTCATTGTACTGGAATGTATCATTTGATGTCAGTCCCTGATTCTCCTATAACGATGCTCACTCTCTCATTTCTTGTTTTTTTGACTATCATGTCCCAGATTCTCACTCTCCTCCTCTGGAAAAAAAGAATTCCATGTTCCCTAGAGACTCCTGGTAGTGTCATGAAGAACGGGAAACATGTTATATGAGTGCTTCAAATACTTAGACAACATGCAAAACATCAAGAGTCCTTACCATTCCATTGCTCAGTGAGCTCAGTTAACTCATTTGGCCTAGTGAAGTGAGACCCCAGAAACATGTGTTGTTGTAAGTGGGAATCTTGGCTTCAGCATTCACTAGCTCTGTGACCTTGGTGAGATGTTGAGTACTGTAAGCCTTACTTTTGTCATCTGCAGAGTTGCTACTATTTTGCTCTCCCAAAATTATTGTGAGAATAATGCCTGATGAGAAATATGTTCCAACTCTTGAGGTTAATGAAGATGGTCACAAAGGGAGAGCCCAACGCTCTATGAGTTACGCTGTGGCATACTACATCCTCTTTTTCCTTCTATCTTTTAAAGCAAAAAGAAGGCATACCAGCCTTGGATTTACAATAATTACTACCCTCAAGAGATTAAAACATATTCCCACCTTATGAGGTAGCTAAATTATCTTTTGAGCACAAAGAGCATTCTACCACCAGGTCCTATCCTCTTAGTTGTCACTGTGATATTTCTCTCCTTCCCAAACCATTGCTCATTAGTATATAATACCATCATTACACCAGCTGTCATTATATGGAAAATATAAAATGTATGGCTTATAGCCAAGCATTCAAACTCTTGTTTTGTATGCACAGCTCAAGCAGCTGCAGTAAGTATGTATGAACAGATAGATTTCCAACTGGAATATCTATGAGTGAGCAAACAAACTATTACCACCAACAGCAGCAGCAAACAGTTCCTGCATCGTGCCCCACAGCAATCTCATATTCTCTCAATGCATATTTGATTTAGGCAGTTATCAGAATTAATTTGCATTGCTCCAGAGAGGATCAAAGGTGCTAAGTTGCATTATTTACATGTCAGCTGCCCTCACTTGCTATTTAAAAGTAAAAACAATCTTCATTCCTTCATTCTTCATGATAACTGCCTATGGACCTGAAAATGTCAGTATTATGTGTACCCCACATTAAAAAAACCTTTACCATTTCCCTGAGATATGAAAGATGGAAGTGTTTGTGTGAAAAATCTTTAGCTTATGTGTAACATGAGAAACATACCTGTGATTAGAAAAGAAGTGATAAATTAGTGTTTCTGAAAGGGAGCACTACTAGCACTTGGGGGTGGGACAATCTGCATTTTGTAAGACATTCCAGCACATTGAAAGAGTTTAGCATGTCTGGCCAACATCCACTAAATTCTGACACTCTCCTTGGTGCTTTGGGGTGATCACAAAAGATCTTCCACATTTCCAACTGTCCTCTAGAGAGCATTAGTGCCCTGGATTGAAAGCCACTGAAATAAAGCAAGGGAAAGCTCAACCAGACATTGAGAGCCAGTTTTGGGAATTGGTGGGCTTTGGAATTAACTCTTGAGTTTTTCAATGCACTTCAAAATCTTAGTTACTTCACCTCCCTTAGCCTCAGTTTTAACTTTAAAATGTAGATAAAAATCCACACAATTATCTTCTTCTCCTGAAGGTTTAACAAGTCAATGTTAGTAAAGTGTCTATCATGATGCTTGATGTGTAAGAAATTCCCTGTTAAAGGTCTACTATCAAGAATATATAAAGAACTGAAACAAATCAGACCTCCCAAATTCAAAGACCCAATTCAAAAATGGGCATCTGAAATGAACCGACATTTCTCAGACAAAGAAGTAAAAACAGCAAGTAAATATATGAAAAAATGTTCAACATCACTGGTCATTCGAGAGATGCAGATGAAAACAACACTGAGATTCCACCTCACCCCACAAAGAATGGCTGCTATCAAGAAATCAACCAATAACAAACGCTGGTGGGGGTGTGGAGAAAAAGGAACACTGCTCCATTGTTGATGGGAATGTAGATTGGTGCAACCACTGTGGAAATCAGTATGGTGACACCTCAAAGAACTAGGACTACAGGTCCCATTTGACCCAGCTATTCCCCTACTGGGAATCTTCCCCAAAGAATTAAATGAATCAGACTGCAGCGATATAGTGCACCTATGTTTATAGCAGCACAATTTGTAATAGCTAAAGCTTGGAAACAGCCCAAATGCCCATCGACTGGAAACTGGATAAAGAAGATGTGGGGTTTTTTTAATAAAATGAAGTACTACTCAGCCTTAAAGAATGCGAAACTAGAGACATTTATAGCTAAATGGATGCATATTGAGGCCATCCTTTTAAGTGAAATAAATAGGACACCACATGTGTAAATACCGAATAGTTTCTCTAGTGTGAGAAATTGAAAGTATAAATAAGGATGAAAATGATTAAAATGAATAATTGATAATTTGAAATAAGAAAAGGTCCAAGGGTTTGGGGATGGTGGAAGGGAAAGGGGAAGGGGAAGAAGGGAAAGAAAAAAAATTATGAGGAAAATAAATGGTATCAAACTCTGTGTAGATAGGGAAGGGTGGAGGGTGTGAAGGGTGCACAGGTAATGGGAGGAAAAAATAAAAACTAAGATGCATCATGTTCTGGTACAAACACCCAATGATAAATGTAAATGTATTTTATACCTAAAATGTACCAATAAATATATATATATATTTAAAAATAAAAATAAAATAAAATAAAAAAAGAAATTCCCTGTTGAAGGTTACTAATGTATTCATCAGTGATGGCAGCAGTGGCCTTGAAGCATGTGGTAATGAACAGGCAATGGTAAAGCAGGTCAACAATCACTCTCCAACAGAAAGTCTGTCAAGTTGGCTTGGCTTAAGGTCCTACTGTTTTCCCTAGTAGTTAATCTGGCTCAGACCATATTTACATGGGGGGGGGGGGAATTGAGTAGCGAAGATGTACTCCAGCTTCTTGCCAAAATAATTAGTTCTCAGAATCCCAAAGGGCCATGCTTATAACAAGAGCTTCTATAAATTCTGGTTCAATAAGATGAAGGCTACAGAGAGAGTTTGTGGGAAATTCTAATGGAAAGGGAAGAAAGCTGTTAATAGTGCAACTTCAGCACACTCACAGAAACTTATATGTTCATCTATAAAGAATGATTGTAATGTTAACCATTTCGAGTCAAATAGAGTATATAAATCATAGTAATACATAGTAGTTACTTGTAGATTTGGCCTCTTGACTATAAAAGATTGTGTGTTGTATTTTTATTTTTCTATATAGTCCTTAAAATTTATGGTTCAAGAAGAATTTGAAAAGGCAACTGGGAGTTGATTATTTAGTTTATTATTTAGTAATTTCATATTGACTTTGCAATACCTATCCATAAATATTTTGCTTATCATCAGCAGATTATTGTATGTTTCTCCTCAGGAAATATAATTCCTAATAGAGATGCACTGTCCTAGGAAGCAGAGGACTTTTTTTAACACCATTTGGGAGAAATCTTTATGAAGATAATGACATTATAGTTCAGCAGACAAAAGGGTAGTTTATTTCTCTTCAGGTCCCCTTCACTGTTTATTTGGTGACTACCTTCTCTAGGTTGCCTGTTGGAGATCTGAATGTGAATTTAACTGTTTATATTCACAGATAGTTTTGAGAGCATATTTGAATATTGTGTTTTACTGGGATAAAAATAATACAGAATGGAAACAGTAGCATGGATGGAAAAAGGAGGTGCTGGTAATATCTTGAATAAATCTTGTAATATCATTCATATAAATAACTCAAAAAAGGGAATTTCAAGAAAATAAAACAGGAAAATAAACTTTTCTAGCCTTCATTCATATTATTTTTGGGCATGTACATCAAGAATGTTGTTTATTAAAAGTATGGGCAAACAGGCTTTTCTGGTAGTACATTTCTACCTGCTCTCAT
Organism: Heterocephalus glaber; assembly: GCF_053883595.1. Classification (NCBI taxonomy): domain Eukaryota; kingdom Metazoa; phylum Chordata; class Mammalia; order Rodentia; family Bathyergidae; genus Heterocephalus; species Heterocephalus glaber. Next base: position 35,233,452 of record NW_028258293.1, on the reverse strand, counting down.
GTTAGCAGTGTGTCTTTGAGCAAATTATTTTACTTTCCTTATCTACAGTTTCCATATCTGGAAATTATCCATAGGGCTGTAAAGATTTAGTGCAATGACGCTGAGAAATGAAAATGACAAAAAGTGATTGGAAAAAAGAAATCAATGAGAGCAAATAACTGTTAGCTATCATTATGATCCACAAATTTTCCACTTTGTGTTTTACAGTGAAGACACCATGTTTTTCTACATGTATTGTTCATTATATTTTGCTTTTCTGAAATGTACATAATTTGAAGGAGGATCATGAGTGTGAGTCCAGCCTGGGCTACACAGCAAGATCAAGGCTGGCTTATACTACATCAGTGAGACCCTATTTCAAGAAAAATAAATAAATAAATAAACAAAATGTTACCTTTAGAATGTAAGAATGTAATATAATCACTTGTCACTATGTCACATTTTTCTTCCTAAAACAGTAACTACTGAGGACAAGGGTATGTCTTGTTACTCAATATAGGGACTCTATGTAACTTGGTTGAAAAATGAACCCTCAATATTAACTTGTTGAAATGAAGTTAGCTATAAACAGTTAATGAGTTTTATTCTTTGACATTTTGTACAAACTACATATATATAGCAAGAGGCCAAAACACTTTTTCTGACTCATTTCAAACTATATCACTTAATAAGGACACATCAATCCATCCAGCAAAGGCTTTTTTTCCAACCCAGCAGTTGAAGTTCATACGCACCAACTCCTCTGCTTGTGAACTATATCCATTTGTGAAAATATTTTACTATTTCATTTAGTCGGTCTTTATTATTTTAAATTAATTGGTAGAAAGGAGAGAGATAAATTTGCAGAAACTGCTAGGAAGCAAAGGGCTGGTACTTCATCTATTTTAAGAAAAATGGAGATCGTTAAAGTCAATCTCAATTTTGTCCCTTTTATTAGGTAGGTGCCCACTAGCCTTACGTCTAATCAACTGCATGTTTAGTTAGGAAGCAAATGAATAAAATGAATGTGAAAAAGTACACGTATGTCCTTAAACACATACTTAAAAGATGAACTCCCATAAACAATTTTATAATTGGTTTTCAGCACACTGAGAAAGCAAAGGAACACCTACCGGAATTTGTATTTCCTTTCCTTTTTTGGCTTGTGAATATCTATCATAACATGGAAGTTGAGAATTGCCTAACATTTTACTCATATTTAGGAAACAACATATTGAATTTATATAAACCTAAAATTGTTAATACTTAAAGGAATAAAAAGTATGTAACATGTAAATATTTTTCTCCCTGAATATTATCATTATTACCTTTGCCAATTCCAAAAAGAAATCTTTAGAGTTAATGAAATAATTTAATAAGGTACTTTCTTCTAATTGTATCTCAGTTATGAATAAAAAATAAATATAACCCAGATACTTTTAATTTAACAGAGATTATAATCATTAACTCAAATATCTTTTGTATTTTATTTTAAGCCACATGATTATTACGAATGAATTCATATCTTTGAATTTTAGCAACCTCTTTTTTATTAATATGTATATCCTAATAAAGAATTCTAGACTGTCTTGGAAAGGGACTTGGATTTCCTTCATAAGTGTTCTCATTTAAAAGTATACATTTTCTAAGTTTTTAAGTTGCAAGGTAGCTATTTACATACTTTAATGTGAGTATGCATCACCTGGGAATCTTACAATCGTACAAATTCTAATTTCACATGTCTGAGGAGCCTGAGATCCTACATCTCTAATAAGCTCTCAGGTACTGGTGCAGATGCTAATCCTGATCCATACTTTAGTAGCAATTGATTACAGAATCCAATAAGTGTAGTTTGACAATTCTGAATTCAACAAATACCTATTGCATAGGGTGGCCGTTAATTGTGATATGTCAGCCTGACTTGAGGAAGATTGCCTAGCAGATTAGTAAAGCTCAGTTCTGGGTGCATTTGTGAATGCTTGACACAAATGCAAGAAGATTGAGGGGGGAATAACCACCCAGAGGTGGCAGCAACCAATAGGTTTAAGGCCTGGACAGAATAAAGGAAAATGAGGAGGTCATGAGCCCATTTTGGAAGAACAACAGTCTTCCCAACTGCCTTTAGATATGAGCCTCCATTCTCATTTGCTTCCAACAGACTCACGGCAGAGACTCTACTGTGAGCTTCTAGGCCTTTGGCCTTACATGGGTGCTGCATTCTTGATTGTGGTTGTTCTGAGATTTCCATCTCCAAGGACTGAGCAGCTACTGGATCCTCTGGTTCTCTAAGCTCAGTGAGCCATTGTGGATGCTTCTGCCTCTGAGACCGAGATGACTGCTATCAACTCTTCCATCTCTAATCTTATAAGCCTGTATAATTAATCTGTGTATAATTATCCATATATTTTAAATTGATTCTGTTCCTCTGGAGTGGTATTCTCTCAACTTTTTTGTCACCATGTAACAGTTTCAGGAAGACAATTTTTCCCCAGACATGGGTTGGGGATGGTTCCAGGATTAGATTCACATAAGGAGTACACAACTTATTCCTTGTGTGCCCAGTTCTAGCAGGCTTCATGCTCCTATGAGAATCTAATGCTGCTGCTGATACAACAGGAGGTGGCGCTCAGGTGGTAATGTAAGCCATGGGCAGCTGCTGTAAATACAGATGGCCCAGGTCCTAAGAGCCCATAGATCTCGCAGACCAGAGATCAGTTTGGGGATCCCCACTGTAGAGAACACTAACTAATACACATATCATTTGTTAGCTATAAAAACTAGGCTGAATCACCCATTCACACTTTTCCACTTCTTTGTTATACCACTAGTGCAAGCCACCATCATTTCTCGACCACTACAGCTCTGGCTGCACTGGATCCTCAGTATTTGACCTCACCTTTCCCCTATCCCTTCTCTACAACATAATAAAAGAAATTATTTTCTAAAACATGAACCTTATCCTGTTTCCACTACTCGATCTTCCCTTTACAGGTTTTAATAACTGCCCTCAAAGATAAAATTCCATACTATCAACAAGACCTGTAAAGCCCCACAGTAGCTCTGGTTTGCTTCTCTTTTCATTCACTCTTACGCTGGTATTACTGTTCCCAAGGCTCCACCCACAAGGGCATTCTGTTTCCTGGCTGATGTGTAATCCCTAGCAGAAATACATCACCTGGAAACCAGTGAAAAATGCACATTATCAGGTCCCATACCAGCAATTCCCTCCATTAGGTAAGGACTGTCCATTAAGGAAATTGACTTTTAATTTGTTTTTTATTTTCTGACTCCCCAGCATTCAAAACAGTGCCCATTTAGTGAAGGTTCTCAGTAATTTTTTGAATTGAGAAAATAATAATTTTAATCTCCATATTATTTATTTGTTCATGTTTACATTAGATAAACTATTACCAGGGTCTCAAGAAACTTCCTATTCATTAGCATATGTGAAAGTAGAGACTAGAAAACCTACTTTAAAGATATTTAGTGTGGGTAGTATAGTTATTGGTAAAGTATTCATGAAAGACTGGATTTGATCCCTAGGACTTGAAAAAAATCAGTTTTCAGGGCACTTTCACATCCTTCTCGCATTATCCTTGGAATACTTGCTTTTAGTAAAATGAATGATTGCTATTTCTAACTTTGTTCATTTATTCACACATTCAAATATATAGTGTTGGATATTTGTTGATACTACTACATTTGCTTGAAGTATCCCCCTCTAGATCTGGAACTATAGCTGATTTTGTGCACAAAGCATTCCCTTCTTGCAACTAGTTGTCTCCTAGCTCCTTATGAACTTTAAACTTTCATATTTTAAGGGACTTAAAACATCTAAAAATAATAATTGCTTTTCCTATATAATATATATCATATCTTTGACTAGGAAATATAACAAAATACTAATGAATAAAACAAAGACCTTGGGTCTTACTGCAATCACAAGCTTGCGTGATTATGTAACCTCTCAAGCTCTTCCACATTCTTTGAATTGCAAAAATTGCAGTAGTTTGAATAAATTTACCTGTCAATTGTAAATTATGCAGGTAAGAATATGTGGTCATATTAATTGATTGATATTTTGTCCTATTAATATGAATTCTCTTAACATAAAAGACTTTAATTAAATACATTCTACAAGCATTGTTTTATAAAGAAGTAATAAGTATACAAGCCATTGGGATATAAAATTGCATTGCAATTAGGTGACAGAGTAAAAACTGGGTTGTATAAGAACATTTGATCCGCAGTAGATTTCCTATATACTCTCAGAGCTACTCTCAGCTCTGCTCCCAAGGGAACATTGGGATGCACACAGCTACTTCCTTTTGCTATTGTAGAACCCATTAAATTAATTTGTAGGAAATAACATTGCCTACTGCTCACACTACACTAGATTAGATTCTCTCTGAATTTTCCTGGGTTTCAGTGTCCAATGTGTATAGCACTTTGAAATTTAGTGGCAAGAACTATAGTTTTCCTCTGGTTATATAAAAACAGATAGTGAGTACTCCCAAGCAATAAGGCTCTCTCAGAAACTTGTATTTACTTTGGAAGGCTGCTACACATATCACATAATTTTTGTCATATCATTTAGGTTAGGAACAAATCAAAATAATATAATATAGAGATTCTTTTGATTATATGCACATCTCAAAATTTGAAGATTTTATTTTTCCTTCGGTATCCACCAGAAAGAGAGAATGTCTATGCAGGGAAAAGATGCTATGTAATGGGATGCAAATTATAATTGTCTGGAGGAATATAGTTGTATTTTGTATATCATGATCCCAAATCCCTTTTTTCACTAAAAGAATATTTAATGAGTACTACTCTAAAATGGGTCTTAGGAAGGATACATAGTATACCCAGGAAAAAAATACATATATATGTATACATTTAAATACATACACACATACATATATATGCATGACACCCCAAGTCATTTGGATATAAAATTGAAACATGTATATGGAAGCGGGGAAGAGTATGTTTTAAAATAAAAATGGTAGTTGCAAATTGGGTTGAATCATTTTGAGTGAGACCAAAATGTTTATTTTGAAACAAAGAGCCACAGTGGTGTAATACTGAGAAGCATGCAAAGACTGAATGTATTTAAGGCCCTTCAAAGAATAAAATGGAACTGGACATCTTTCTGTAGGCAGCAGAGAAGCAATGTAGGATTTGTCACTTTATTTATTTATTTGTTTGTTTATTTATTTATTTATTTATTTTGGTACTAAGGATCGAACTCGGGACCTTGCACTTGCGAGGCAGGTGCCAGAACCAATGAGCTAAATCCCCGGCTAGGATTTGTCACTTTAAAGGCTGTTGTGAGTACTTTGGCCATAATCAAAGTAGCACTTTATGTACTTAAATGGGGATATTTTGAAGCATTGTAGATTTTACATGCTTGAATTTTATTTTGTTTTCTGTAGTTGACAAAGACAGTGTTTCAACATCCCATAAGGCCTTGTGTGGTGTATGGAAAGTTTGAGGGAATGAGAAATGAGAGAACTGAATTTGAACACTGCCTTTGCTATTAACTAGCTGTGTGGCCTGAGTTACATCATACTCTTTAGTGTATTAGCCTCCTTACCTGGAAATGGAAGTGGAGGCTGCTGAAATAAATAATATTAAAGACTCTCAGAATGGTCACCTTCTGTGAATTCTATGACTACTACTGACTGTGCTTGCCTTTTGTCTTTTAGATAATAATCCAACCTAATATTAATACCAAGTAATATAAAGCCCAAAGTGCTTTGTTAAACCATATTTCGAAGTAGTATATTATGATGTGAAAATAAAGTGCATAAAGGAAAAAAAAAGATGCTGCTACCACAAGTTACTAATTGAAATTTGGGCAATCTTAAAAATTACTGCCTTAATTTTTTTAAGGTTTGGAATATTTGTATAAAATTAAACATTTGTAATATTTCTTAATACATGGTAACATGCCAGCCATAACTATCTTTCTAATAGCTGTTGGTAAGATAATGAATAAAATGAAACTAATTAGATAAACTATGTAACATGGTGCTTGGAACATAATGTGTCTTCAAAGATGGTAGTTTCTATCCACCTTATAGACTACTCCCCATCTAGGCTTATGAATGTTGCTGTTTGCCTATGGTTTCTGGAGGCTTTCCTGTAGAACCTGATCTATTTCTACCACAAGTGGCCGAGCTTTGATAATGAGACTTGAGTCATTCTGAAGAATGCAGACTATGTTAAGGATTGAGAAGAGAAAGAGCTCCATTGAGAAAGAGAGCAATAGCAAACTATACTCAGTAACATCAGTTTTTGGCAAACCCCTTCTCTCATAAATGAAGGGAGAGAAATATATATTAATGTACATGAGGTGAAAGTGCTTCTTTAATGGTTTTGCAGTCAATCCATATCATTCTGAGCCAGTGCAGATTTGATTACAAGGACCAAAGCCCTTGCTATACATAGAAAAGACTGCCACTTCATGGAAAAGAGCTAAACACACACACACACACACACACACACACACACACACACACACAAAGAGAGAGAAGAAAAGAAACCCTCTTAGTGGAGAAGAAAATTCACTTAACAAGAAGAAAAATGCACTTCAAGATTAGACAATAAAATTTGGCTTATATTTAATTAATGAAACCATTTAAAAAATTGGGAAGGGATATGACCAACAATGTACTTAATGCTAATGCTTCAAAAAACTTTGACCCATTAGATACATCTTACTAGTTTTGCTTGCACTTAGATTTGAGTAAGAATCTGGCTTTTCTGTCACTCATGAACTATAGTGAAAACTGATTAATACTTCTGAATGTCATGTTTTCACTTGTAAAGATACAAATCCCTGCTTGCAGAGTCATGCTGAAGATTAAATGAGATAATAACTCTGACCTTGCCTGACACTGAACTTGTATTTAGTTGACAATAAATTGATTTTAATCGCCCAGTGTCAGAAACTCTGTACCTTGGACAACTCCCTTTTATTCATTTCTTATTTTCCATGTCTAAAGTGAGCTTGTGGGGAAGATTATTTCTTAAATTCATCATAACTCTCACATTCTATTTTTTGCTTTCATATAACTTGATTACAAGAAAAATATACATAGAAAAAAGTATTTATTAAAAATATGGAATGGTGGAAATTTCCAATACCCTTCTGGTTAATGGCTCAGTAAGGCAGCTTTTAGCCTTACATAATCATATCATTTATTTAGTCTTGTGTCAATGTCCTAAGCTAACTCTTTCCCTCAGGAGAACACGAGGCCTCAGATGAGAGTAAAGAATTCAGGTTATACCATATTATGGTTTGGGTCTGGATGTGCCCCCAAAGCCTCATTCGGTCAGAGGTAGCTGAATCTGGAATGTGTGCTGCTGGGGATAAGGGTGTGTGATTACTAAACCACTACACATGAGTGAGTAGTTTAGCACCACCCTAATTCCGATAGTCTGGATGGGATAAAAGAGGCAGAAAGACCAGGTGAAAGCCCCTTGTTACCTTTGCTACCTTGCGCGCGCCATGTTGTTTCTCACCTCCAAGGCCTGATTGCCGTCCCTGTCAGCAGACTATGGACTGAAACCTCTACAAATGGTAAGCCAAATTAAACCCTCCCCTTTTAACTTTGGGCATCAGGATGACACTAGAGAAAAGTAACTAACACGTATCAGTTCCTTTTTTCACAGAAAATCCTGAACCTTTTCCCTTTTTTGCCTACTCTTTTTCATTCATCAGTGGGTCTCAGGGACAGGAAACAATGAAGCTTTAGCAGTTTGACTTAAACTTATGCTGCTTATTACTTGGACACACGGTTTTTCTTACTTTGCCTCACTGTTTACTGCAAGGCTGCCCCAACTGGATTAGGTCTCAGCCCCTCTACGAAAGGATCTTTACAATTACCTTTATCTGAAATTACACGAATGGGTTTCATAAGTAATCATTTTCACAATTACGTTATTATATTCAAGACTAGAAATAACAGTATCATTTGGCATCTATCGAACAAGACCTGCTACTTTGCAATGGGAACGGGAACTTTTTGTAGCCACGTTTACATGATTACCATGTCTCGGCATTCTAGTTGTGTTCAATGTTGGAACTTTAATTCTCTACCTCAATAACTAGACTGCAAGTATTCTTATGGTACTTGCTAAGATCTTATGTCTTTTTCAACTTTGTTTCTGCTATTACTGGCATAAAGGATATTATTGCTAGGAATTGTGGTGGGCACTTATAGTGAAACTGATAAATAAGATATGGCTGTGTCTCTAATCAACTCACTTTAACCACGACACAGGCAGGTGAAAAATATTTTATATTTGATGAAGTAAGCACTGTAATAAACACATTAGCATAGTGTTAACATGGAATATAATGTCCAAAATATATAGTAGCTGCTCAAAATAAGAATAGCAAGCCAAACTTAACTCCTGAGTAACATACACATGGAGTAGGTTTTTTTCCACAGGAAAGTCAGTCTCCCTATTTGTTGTGTAACTACTGTCCCCTGTTAGCTACATTGGGCTGCAGAGGCAGCCTACTATGATCTAAATATTTGGGCCTCCCCAAAATTTATGTATTTAAATTTTATCCCCAAGATGATAGCTTGAAGAAGTGGAAGCCTGCTTGGAGGTGGTTATTTCATGATGGCAGAGGCCTTATATATAGGATCAGTGCCCTTATAGAAGAGACTTGAGGGAGCTTGCTTGTTCCTTTTACCATGTGAGGACACAACAAGAAGTTGCTCTCTGAGCAAGTAGCACTCTCCAGACGGTGAACCTGCCTGTGGCTTTGTCTTGGAATCTCGGGACCCAGAACTATTAAAAATAAATCTCTCTTGTTTAGAAGCCACCTAGTCTATTTTGTTTAGAAGCAACAAGAGTAGGCAAGACATAGCTTTTTTTACATTTGACTAAAATTTTTTGAGAATTCTTCTATAAAAGTAAAATCTCAAGGAGACAGATAGATAGATATTGATCATCTAGGCATAAATTATAGGAAATATAACCACATAGGTAGCAAAGATACAAAAAAGAATAGTTAAAACCAGTCTGATGTCAAAACTTGAAAGTTAAACTGTAGATGCCTGCAACCTGAAAAAGGAAAACAAATATACTGAATTTTAAAACACAAGTTTGCCTTTATAACTTAATGGTGAAAATTCAAGTACTGTATTGTGTGAACTTGTGCACGTTACATAACCTAACCCAGTGGAAACATGTGCACATACTGCCATTTGCTTTATCCCCACAGCTTGCTTTGTAATGAAATCATGCTGGCATAAAATATATCAAAGTCTCTTAAAATCTAATGCACTACCTAAATGAATTCTTTAATTTTTATCTGTGTGTCTTCTAAGATGCTAAAACTGAGTCCATACATTAAAATGTAATAGTCTCTTCAGAGGATCTTTATTATAGGAAGGGAAGAACAGCACTAGCATACTGAGCCGATGAGTATAGCACAACTCTAAGTTCTTGGAATCTAATATTACTTTTATCTGGTATGAATATTGCATTGAAAATTTCAAGTATGGCCCTTTTGTTTACATTTCATGAGTGAATACATACTCTCTCCTATAATCGAGGAATTGTCATCACCCTAATACTTCTGATTTCATAGCCTTGCCCAAACAACTACAGAGGAACCCAAATTTAATTTCCCATTCCCTACTCAAGCAAATGGGGAGGCTAGAATAAAACTATATTCCCCCACCTCACAGATGAATAGATCTGTTATGAAGTGCAATTTTCCTTAGAAAATAAACTCCAACAAATGGAAAATTGGGGTTACAGTGCATGCATTGAAAAGTAATAGTCACTTAAATATTGAATCCAGCCAAAGGACAATTGGAAAAGATGAAGGGCATTCAAACAAGAAACTAGAAGTCTGGCAAAGGTGAAAGGGGGGCTACTGGAAGCTTTATCAAACAATGATTCCATGTGTAATGGCAAAATAATTTCAGTTCTGTAAGATGTAAGAGGTTTAGAGGGCAAGGGACATTGTGGCACATGGTCTAGACAAGTTATCTGTAGGCTATAGTCCAATGCATGACCTCACAGGAGTAAAATAAAAATGAAGAACAATGGATAGATGGAAATAGACAAAGACATTTCAAAAATCAACAACCAAGCACAGAATGCGCAAGATCAAAACAAATTTTGGCTCTAAATATAGCTATTTAGGGGATTCCAAGTCTTTGAGACCATCTTAGTGTCATAGATACCATTTGCTTATGCAGTCAACATTTATTAAGTGCTCACCATGTGAGCACAGGACTTCATCAGGGAGAGCAGGGAAGAAAATGAATATGATGTCTGCTTACAGAGCTTCAAACTAATGATTTATACATATTTGATTCAATGGAGTATACCATGCTTTGTTACTAAGATTACTAAGTCAAACATTATCAGTTGTTACTTTTGTAGGTTAAAAGACATTCAAGTATTGGTAATTTTAAAATGTTCAGTTTAATATCGTTCTGTAACGTTATGTTTGAGTTTTTGTGGAAGCCTGTTAGGTCCATTTTCTTTGCTTTGAGAATGTTTTATTTCCCCAAACCTGTGTTTTCTTCTTCTTTGATTTAAAAGTGAATCTCTCCCTTTATTATTTCTCTAAGACTTAGTTATCTCCAGTTTAAGTATTGTTTCATGCTATATAAACAGGACCATTGTCACCCTAATGTACCAAGGAATAAATGTGGTATAGTACAGACTTAGAATTAATCACTTGATGGAGATTCCTTATGGTCTACACAGTATACAGAAGTTAGGGAGCTGCTTTATATTCAAAGAAGCACCCTAATTCCTACACAGCTTTGCTACATAAATGAGCTTTTTACTCAGATTCTTTGTTACATTTCATGAGAATTCCATCCTTTATTTGTCTATGACAAAAAGCTCCAGTCTCAACCTGTGGGAATTATATTTCATCCATATCTTATCTACTCCACTGGGTTGCTTCTTCACCCAGCTTCCTCATTCCCTCCACTCCTCCATCACCAAGATGTTTGACTAATATAGTAGTTTTCAAGTGTTGTACCAGATCAGTAGCATAAGTAATAACTGATGTCAAATACAGTCAGGAGGGTAGAGCTCATTGGTAGCACCTGCTACATAGAGCCCACTATCAATAAAAGGGGGTTAAGAAGGAAGGAAGAAGAATTGCAAACAGCCAGATTCCAAGCCAGACATACAAAGTAAGACAATCTGAAGTGGCTCTCTGTCATTCTCTTTATTAAGTCTTTCAGGGAATTCCAGGGTTGCTAAAGTTTGCAAAAAGCTGATTTAAAACCATAGTTCTTAAGATGGATTTAAGAGTGAATCTTGAAATCAGGTGAAGAATATCAATATCCACTAAGTAATATCCCGATCTGTAATAAGTACTGGCACTTGTGTTCTTCCCATGGTGCTCCTGATCTTTTTGATGGGTAGTATAGCCTGTGCCCTGTTGTGTTTTGCTTTGTTTTAAAAGCTGTCCAGGTATTACTAATGAACAGCTAAGGCTCAAAAGTGCTAATCTGCTAAAGTTGATAGTTTTTCACATAGTTTATATCGCTCCTGCTTATAAAGCTAGGCTTTTGACTTTCAGAAGTAGGTTTAGCAGCTATAGAAATGAGTCCTGGATTTTATATAAATTGATTAACTGTTGAGTATATCTTAATTTGCACTTATCCTAAAGTGATATCTGATGCCTGGTGGTGACCATCAAGTAATGTCATCATGGACAGTCGGTCATGAAGAAGCCCAGCTGAAGTACATTATATGTATGTATTTATTTACTAGGTTCATAGAAGTAGAATGTGCAGTTGAGGGTGCAGGATGTGTGGAATTAAAAGTAAGGAGGTATAAAAAATATGAAAAGAACACAAATCTAGCATATATACCATTTTCCAACATGCAACTTCACTTCTCACCTTTTCAGAGACTTGCCACGTGGTACAATTCATGCTGCCCCGTGTTGCTTCCTTTCCTCGGCCTCTCCACACACCTGTATCATTGTAATTCTCCCTTTCCCTCCACTCTCTTGCCATCTCTCTATTGTTGGCTCCCCTCTGTTCTTTCCTTCCTTTTTCACCTTGGAAATCATGAAGTCTTCAGCTTAGATTGTGAGTATGGAACATTAATTATTTTATTCTTGACTATTACAGAAAGAGAAAGAGAAATTTTGAGTTTAAAATTGGAAGATGTAGGAAGAACCTAGGAGGGGCCTTAATTCTAGGTGGAAGTAGGGACAATTGAGTACTATATTGTACTTTCTAAAATATCTGCAGCAGATGGAATGTAGAATCCATCACAACATAGAGAATGGAACGATGGGCAAAGGTTGTAGGGGATGAGCTCAGGGCAAGAGATTTCTTTCTCCAATTAACTAAAAAATAATATTGGGACCAGCAATGGAGTGGAAGCTTTTGTGCATGTGCATGCAGTGTGTGTGTGTGTGTGTGTGTGTGTGTGTGTGTGTGTGTATGTGGTGTGATGTTTAGTTTTTGTTTAAAAAGCACTATTCTGTCAAAGTGATAACATTCCTGATGACAACTCAGATAATTCTTTTGTGATTTTTTGGCTCTGCCCTACAGGTGATAGATGGATAATTAATTATGCAAAGGCCAACACACTACAGACACCCTCTCTTATCTGTGTATAATAGCTGGATTTCTACTCTCCCTGAAAAGTTTTTGACATTATTTCACCAGAGAACATCTCACTAATTAAAATAACCCATTTTACTACCATATTTGCGATGTATTTTGTGTCAATTTTCCATTTTCCAGTATGTAAATTTTTGTTGGACAAGTGGGTATGTTTTTGGCTTGCATAGGATAAGAAGTCAGGTTCTGAAGAGGATAGCTGTAATTTATAGATAGTTTAAGGTTCTAGGAAGGGAAACCTCTTAGCCTCAAATGTAGAAACACCCATTAAACTGAGTTTGTTATTGAACTGACAATACTTCCGAAGCCTGAATTCCTGAACATTCTTATGCTCTGTCTTTGAATGTAATTAAGGTTTTCAGCTAGGAACTACAGAGTAGAGAGAAAAGTGAACATGCATGAAATGTAATTATGAGACCATTTGGATAGTATGTAGAAAATTATCCCTTCCAATAGACTGGAAGCATCCATGCCTTTCCCCAGTGAGAACCATTTACTTTCTCTTAAGCATAGTGTTCTTAATGTGAATAAAAACATTTCTGTTTCATCTCTTAAATTATTTAACTTCATGAAAAGCATTTGCTTAGGAAACCCTTTTCTGTCTGGCACAGATTGACAGAATGGACAGAGAAGAAGGGATCCTTTTAAAAATCCTTCTTTTCTTTTCCTTTCAAAAAGCTCAAGTGTCCCAGCTTGCAAAATTAAGCAGCCAAGAATATTTGATGCCTCATTTTGAAATGTCAGACCTTACATAAACCTTTCCCAAAGTGACTATAGGTTTTGCCCTAGACAAATTAATAAAACTTCTATTACTTTTTACTTTCTCTTCAGTGAAGCAACATTCTCAAACTACCATGTAATTCCACATATTTTGTGGTCATTACCCTAGGGAGCTAAACCTTAGGGAATAAAAAGGTATCAAAGGTCAGGATAAATATTTATAGGAAACCTTGAACAGACCCTTGCCAAATAGCTTTAGCCTTTATCAATGTGTTGAAGAAAATATTTTATACTTAGATAGAAATGGATGTCTCAAGCAGGACAAGTAACTGTTGAATTAAAGGAATTTTCAATAGCAAGCAAGGCTGGTTTTAAAGATTTGTTTAGATTAAGCAAATGAAATGATTTGGCACTGATGGGAATGTTGAACTCTCAATTTTCTCTGCACTATCTTGTGTTTTTATCATCCTCATTAAACACGTTATTAGTAGACAGCTTTTATATTTATATTTGCCAAGGACTACAAATTGGCATTTATACGTGCAAGAGGCCTCACAAGTACTTATGAGAGGGTTCATATCTATCACTCTTCACATTATGTATAGTTCTCCAAATTCCTATGTTTTAAGCAAGTATTCTCCAAAATTTGTGTTTTCCCTGACAGTAATAGCCAATAATAATGGCTGCCAGGTGCTAGATGTAGACTCTGGAATTTTTACTTTATGTATTTTTAATCCTCCTTCCAGCAGCCATGAAATTTAATATTATAATCTGCAGTTTAGCATGAGGAAGCTGTGGTTGAGAAGTGGCTTGACCAAAGCATGACAGCTAGAGAAAGAAGTGAAGTTTAAAACTTCACTGGTGTAATGACAGATCTCTGCTATTTCCCCCTTCATCATAATTATTTCCAAGCATCAGTGACAGAATTCTTTGCAGAGAAGTTAAACTTTGAGGTCACTCACGTTTTGTCACTTCTCAGGTGTGTGCATGTCAAACTCTGAGCTCCATGAAAACAAAGGTCATGTCTATTTCACCCCACCCTATACTCCTTTTTTTCAGCCCCGAGACCAGAGCATTTGCAATAAACATTTTTCATGTACCCTAATCAGAGACTGTACCATAAATATTTTTTGAAAAAGTGAACAAATAAATGAGTAATTTGGCTTGCCATACCTGTCAGTTTAGATGGTGTAAGTTTGAGTCTGGGCGGGAATCCCAATTCTGTTTCACAGGTTCTCAGTTAAATGAACTTGGAAAAGGCACTCAACTCTACTAAATCTCAGTTGCCTTATCTGCATAAAGAGCACAGTTTAGAAGATCGATTTAAAATGAATGTAAAAGCATTTAGTAAATTCTCAATAAATATTAATTGCAGGAGCTGTGATATCTATAAAGCCCTGGAAATTGATTTCTTATTTAGATCTAAGATTAAATTTTCCTGTTCTTTAGTTTCTAAAATATGGTAATGATTTTTCAAATATTTGGTTTCATATCTTCCCCTTTTTAAGAAATATATTTTATAATGAAACCAGTCTACAAATAAGTGAAATTATAATAAAAATTGAAGGAATATTCTCATGAAAAAAATGTTTAACCCTATTTATTATGCATGTTGATATCTTCTATCCCGTTGGTTTTTTTCCATTAAATGAAGTGCTGCCTATGACTATCTTTTAATATCCACTTTATTTTATTTTTAATTTTACTTTTTGAAAAAATACTGCCTTAGGGAAAAGTACCATTCTTATCTAAACTCTTTCATGTTTTATTGTTACACACTAAATTGATCAAGTCAAGGTCTGAAGGGGAGGTAGGAATGTGTATGTATTCATATAATTATGGGGGTAACTTTGATGAAGAAGCAGATACAGAGACGAACTCTGTCAGTCTCTCCATTTATCCATCCATCTCTCTATATACCAATCCATTTACCTGTCCTTCTATCCTTCCATTTGACCATCCATCTTCATTTATTTAAACTTAGCTACCTACACATACCTAACTCTATAAATACATGAGAATATTGATCATATTTATTTCCTTAAGGTCCATTCTGAAGTGACTTTCATGAGTTCCTTGCAGTCAATGACCATACAAACTTCTGATGAGATGGAAAGGTTAACTGCTGATATTTAAATGCTGACAGTGGCAGATGACAAATGAATATTAACAGTTTGTTAGTTTTTGCCATTTTTTAAAATTCTAGATGAAATTTTCTATATTTTTCACATAAAACATAATATTACTTTTTTAAAATTAATAGACTACAAGAAGCTACAGTTTTTTATGTTACTGATAGCTTCACTCAAGTAACCTTATAAATATTGTATATTTTAAGGAGACAAAATGCTTGAAGATATGTAAAACTAAGTGAACTACATAAAAGACAACCACAGAAAAGATATTTGATGCCAAAATATCTTTTTTTAATATTATTTTATTGGTACATTTTAGGTATACAATATAATGGCATTCATCATTGGAAATTTGCACCTTTACATAATCTCTCTTGGTTTTTATTTTTTCCCCATTCTCCTGCCCTCCCTTCAGCCACTCCATCCCTCCCTATTTACAAAGACTTGGTTTCCATTTTTTCATTTTCTCATATTAATTCCATTCCCTTCTTTCCTTTCCTCTACCCCTCCCACTTCCCCTTCCCCTATGTCCCTTCCTATTTCACATTATCTATTATGCCTTTTAATCCTTATTTACACTTTCAGTTTCTCACACTAGAGAAACTATTTGGTATTTACTCATGTGTGTCCGATTTATTTCACTTGAGAGTATGGCCTAAATGTGCATTCATTTAGCTATAAATGTCTCGAATTTCTCATTTTTATGGCTGAGTAGTACTCCATTTTATTTTAAAAAAACACATTTTCTTTATCCAGTCTACAGTTGATGGGCAATTGGGCTGCTGCCAAGTTTTAGCTATTACAGACTGTGCTGCTATCAACATGGGTGCACATATATCACTGTGGTATGATTCTTTTAATTCTTTGGGGAAGATACCCAGTAGAGGAATAACTGAGTCAAATGGGACTTCCAGTCCTAGTTCTTTGAGGTATCTCCATACTGATTTCCACAGTGGTTGCACCAGTCTACACTCCCACCAGCAGTGGAGCAGGGTTCCTCTTTCCCCACAGCCCTGCCAGCATTTGTTGTTGGTTGATTTCATGATAGGAGCCATTCTTTCTGGAGTGAGGTGGAATCTCAGCATTGTTTTCATTTGCATCTCAGTAATGACCAATGATGTTGAACATTTTTTCATATGTTTCTTTGGTATTTCTACTTCTTTGTGTGAGAAATGTCTGTTCATTTCAGATGCCCAGCTTTGGATTGGGTCTTTAAATTTGGGAGGTCTGATTTTTTAAGTTCTTTATAGATTCAAGATAGTACACCTTTGTTTGAGGAACAGCAGGTGAAGTTTTCTTTTTTCCCACATTGTGGGTTGTCTCTTCACACTGCTGGTGGTTTCTCTTGCTGTGCAGAAGCTTTTTAAGAAGAAGAGATCTCACTTGTTGATTGTTTGTGCTAGTTGACGGGCAACTGGCATCAAATATCTTCTACCTAATCTCTGTTCCAGCCAATTCAGAATTTCTATTTTAATATTTAGATCTTTAATCCATTTTGATTTTAGTTTAGTGCATGGTGAGAAATATAGGTCTAGTTTAATCTCTAGTCATTTGAAACCCAATTTTTCCAGCACCATTTATTAAAGAACTCATATTCCTCCAGTGAACAGTGAGGGTGTTTGGCTCCTTTATCAAAGATGAGATGGCTGAGTGTGTCTGGAGTTGTTTCTGCATCTTCTAATCTGTTTCATTGGTCCTCAGATCTATTTCTTTGCCAGTACCATGCTTTTTAATCACAGTAGTTTTGTAGTATAGTTTAAAGTTGGGGATTATGATATCCCCTGCCATGTCTCTGTTACCTAGAATTTCTTTCACTATTCTGGGTCTCTTCTTGTTCCAAAAGATTTTTTGGATTGTTTTCTCCAGGTCCATGAAATATGCTGCTGGGATTTTAATTGAGATTGCACTGAATCTATATAGCAGTTTTGGAAGTATGGCTATTTTCACTATGTTGATCCTTCCTACCCAGGAGCAGGGAATATCTTTCCATTTTCTGATATCAACTTCCATCTCTCTTTTCAGAGTGCTATAGTTTTCAGAGAAGAGGTCTTTGATTTCTTTCATTAGGTTGATTCCTAGGTATTTCAGCTTTTTGGATGCTATTGTGAAAGAAATCGATTGCCCTATGTCTCTATCAGTCTGTTGTTCATGTAGAGGAAAGCTATTGATTTTTGTGTGTTGACCTTTTATCCAGCTACTCTACTGAATTTGGTTATTAAGTCTAGAAGACTTTTGGTGGCATTCTTGGGGTCTTCTATATAGAGTATCATGTCATCTGCAAATAATGACAATTTGACTTCTTCATTTCCTATCTTTATTCCTTTTATTTCTTTCTCTTGTCTAATTGCCATGGCTAATGTTTCCAGAAATATATTGAACAAGAGTGGTGATAGTGGACATCCTTGTCTTGTTCCTGATTTTAGTGTGAAGGATTTCAGTTTTTGACCATTTAGTATGATATTGGCTGTTGGGTTTTTATAGGTAGCTTTTATCAGATTGAGGTGGAGACCCTCTACTCCAATTTTTTGTAGGGTTTTTATCATAAATGCACATTGGGTTTTGTCAAATGCTTTTTCTGCATCTATTGAGATTTTTTTGTAGGGTTTTTTATCATAATGTGTGTTGGATTTTGTCAAATGTTTTTTTCTGCATCTATTGAGATTATCACATGGTTTTTGTCCTTGGCTCTATTGATACAGTGTCTTACATTGATTGATTTGCATATGTTGAACCATCCCTGCATCCCTGGGCTGAATCCCACTTGGTCAGGGTGTATGATCTTCTTGATGGTCTTCTGCATTCTATTTGCCAGTATTTTATTAAGGATTTTTTAATCTATGTTCATTAGTGAGATTGGCCTATAGTTCTGTTTTTTGGTTGGGTCTTTCCCTGCTTTGGGGATCAAGGTGATGCTTGCTTCCAGGAATGAATTTGTGAGTATTGATTCCCTTTCAATTTCATTAAAGAGTGTAAACAGTAGTATGCCAAAATATCTTTTCAGTGATTAAACTACCCATCTATTCATGGATATTTGGGCTGCACCCATATCCTTTTATCTAATAATTATTTCTTCAGTGAAGAGCTTTATATATCAGTCATTTCATTTATGTTTAAATAATGTATGTTTTATGCTAAATATTGTCAAACTACTTTCCACAGTTATGCAAATTGTACTGTCATCTGTAGTATTTATGTCTGTTTCCTTACATTCTCCTTTGTACTGTGAATGGTACAAGCTTTTCGGTGTTTAACCATTAAGTTGGTTACAAATTAAGTAGGTTACAAATGACATAGTAATGTATTTTTATTTGAGACATGCTCTTGATAAGTACCTCAGACTGGCCTTAAACTCACTGTGTAGTCCAGGGTGCCTCAAACTCATGATGATCCTCCTGCCTCAGCCTCCCAAGTGCTGGGACGACATGCATGTGCCAACATGCTCAGCACTAGTGTAATTTAATTTGAATTTTTTGTGTGAATGAGATTGAACATATGCTTAAAATTTATTTGTATCCTCTTTTATGTGAACTCTGCTTATTTTCGTATTGCCATTATTCTAGTAATTTTTAGTTTTATTGTTTAAATTTAAAGGATGGAAAACAAAATTTCATGTACCCAGACATGAAAAACAAGGAGGGATAGCAATTCTAACATCAGGCATTGTAAACTTCAAGGGAAAACTGATAAGAGGAGACAAAGAAGGTCAATACGTACTACTTAATGGGACAATTCAACACAAAGGGGTCATATTGATAAACGCATATGCACCAAATACGTAAAACAAATATTGCCAAAATTAAAAGATCAAATAAACACTAACAAAATCATAGCAGGGGACTTTAATCTCATACTTTATCAAAGATATAGATCAACTAAACAAAAAACTAATACATTTCCGAGCTAAATAACACCCTTAAACACGTGGACTTAATGGATATATACAGAGTATTCCACCCTTCTACAACAGAGTATACATTCTTTTCAGCAGTACATGGTACTTTTTCCAAAATAGATCACATACTAGTCCACAAAGCCTGCTTAAGTAAATATAAAACAATAGAAATAATTCCATGCATTCTGTCTGACCACTGGGCAATGAAAATAGAAATCAATGACAGAGAAATTCAGAAAAGTCAAAAGCTCTTGGAAAATTAACAACATACTCTTAAACAATCAGTGGGCCACAGAAGAAATCAAAGAAGAAAATTTAAAATCTCTGGAAGTTAATGATAATGACAATACAACTCATGGAAACATCTGAGGCACTATGAAAACAATTCTAAGAGGAAAATTCATTGCAACCAATGCTCACATTAGGAAAACGGAGCAAGCTCAAATAGAAAACCATATGAGAAATCTTAAGATATGTGAGAAATAACAATAAACCAAAGCCAAACTGAAATTTAGGAGGGAAATTATATAGATGAGAGTGGAAATCAGTGAAATTGAAACAAAAATAAATAAATATATAAATTAAGGAATGAAAGAGCTGGTTCTTTGAAAAAAATAAATAAAATAAACTCCTAGCCAGACTTATGAAGACAAAGCAAGAAAAGACTCACAATGCAATTAGAAATGAAAGAGGTGAAATCATAACAGACACTGTGGAAATCCTGAAGATAGTAACTACTTCAAAAATATTACAAAAATTTAGTCAATTTTGAACAAATGAATAGATTCCTAGACACAAACCACAAAAATGAAGCCAAGAAGACATGAATATGCTTACCTACCCAAAAACAAGCAATAAAATTTACATAGTAATAAAGAATCTACCAACTAACAAGTTCAGGACCTGATAAATTTATTGCTGAGTTCTATAAAATCTTTAGGAATCTTATGCTACAAATACTCCTCAAACTCTTTAAAGAAACTAAAAGGGACTGAGTGCTCCCAAACTAATTTATGGAAGTTGGTATCAGCCTGATCTCAAATCTGGATAAAGACCCAACAAAAAAACAAAACAAAACAACAAAAAACTATAGCACAATCTCCTTAATGAAGATACATGTAAAACTCCTAATCAAGATATTGGCCAATGGAATGTAACATGTCATCAAAATGATCATATATCATGATCAAGTAGGTTTTATCCCAGAGATGCAAGGATGGTTCAACAAACATAAGTTAATAAATATATTACATAAACAGAAGCAAAGAAAAAGGCCATATGATCATATCAATAGATGCAGAAAAGGGTTTTGACAAAATCCAACACCCCTTCATGATAAAAACTGAAGAAAACAGACATAGAAGGACCATACCTGAATATGATAAAAGATATATGTAACAAACCAATAGCCAGCATCATGCTAAATAGGGAAAAACTAAAAGCATTCCCCCTAACATCAGCAACAAGGCACGGATGTCTACTATCACCACTTCTATTCAAAATAGTAATTGAAACATTAGCCAGAGCAATTAGAGAAGAGACAGAAATAAAAGGCATACATATAGGACAGGAAGAACTCAATTATCATTATTTACAGATGCCATAATACTCTACATAGAATACCCAAAGAACACCACCAAATTAATTAGATTTTAATAATGAATATTAGCAATGTAGCAGGATACAAGATCAACACACAAAAATAATTAGCATTTTTTTTTGGTACCGAGGATCTAACTTGGGACCTTGCACTTCAGAGGCAGGTGGCCCCAAATAATTAGCATTTGTGTACAGCAGGTGGCCCCAAATAATTAGCATTTGTGTACAGCAACAATGGGAGTAAAAAGAAATTATGAAAATATCATTCACACTAGCTTCTAGAAAAATGAAATACCTAAGTATTAACCTAACCAAGGAAGTGGAAGGCTTCTAGATGGATGCCATTAAAGCAGTTACTACAATGTCAGAAACAGAGTAAATGCTCGGTATTATGATTATTGGTGTTACTATCTCAGCCGATTTTCACAAAATCCTGCATGAAATAAAGTTGAGCAAATTATGTGTAGGAGTTATCAAATGACTTACATGGATCACATATTTAAAGCATATCAGGACTAGACTGCCAACCCAAGCCTATTTACTCTGAGGGCAGTGCTTTTCCCATCAAATGTTCAAGAGCTATGCACATGAAGGAAGGAATGATGTCTTTATCAGTGCCAATCTCTAATTGGAATGTAATCATTTATTTGATTAATAAATTGGATGACAAATTCAATAGTTCTATTCAATCTTCTGACTTTATCCTCATTAGGAATAAAAATGATTTTATAACATAAGAGTATGGCATATATCTTGATATAGCATTTATGCTTAACGTTTTTTTGAAATTGTATTCTCAGATGTGCTGCTTTAACTTATTTTTTAAGGTACTAATAAATATTCATAATTTTATTTCAACGTACTCAGTTCATAGCAACCCTAGGTATTTATCTCACTCACATGAACTACTGATTTGAAAAAGGTATCTGTGAGTTTTTACCAGGCAGCCAAAGAGGTAAAACTGGTGAAAAAATTATGCTAAACAATTTTGTGATCAAATAACCTCTGTTTCTATTCTTTATTTTAAACTGTATTTCACAAGGGACATATCATCGTCAGATGATTGTTTCCAACATCTCATTCAAAGGAAATTTGAGACCTCCACAACTGATAGCTGGCACTGAATTCACTGAATTCTTCAGCTGGCAGAATAACCAGATGGATTTTAATTGCCCTGTGAAGGGATAATTTTCCCCAAGAATCCCAGGCATGCCAGTACAGCACAGTGAGGTATCCTCTTTTGCCAGTCTTTTCTGCCTGGTTGCGAACAGTGTTTTCCAAAGGGATCTTGTGACAGCATCAAACAAAATTTAGTAAATGCCTGTGTTCAATTGGGGTGGAAGTGAAATAAATAGCCAGGGCTCAAGGGACAAGCTGCAGACAATGTGCCTCTGCGCTCTGCTTGCTTATCAGTGTGCACACATCCCTCTGCAGAATTGATTGTGCTACATCTCATCTGACGCCTCCCCCTGAGGAGATGGGCAAGAATGTGGAGATGATCAGAAGGTTGATGTATCGGGATATAGTCCATCTTCCTTTAGAACGCCAAAACTTCCCTTCAACCCAGTCCTGCTATGCTTTATGTTTTCTGCAATGAGGGTGATATTTGATGTCCTGATAATCCAAACTATGTTCTTTAAACTTTAGCGTATATGAAGACAAGAATACTGATACATAGAAAATGTTTTAAAAATTAAGACATCGTTATTAAACAAGCAAGAAAGAGGAAGAAACTGATGGAGCAGCCTTCTTTTATGTCATGGAAGCCCTGTTCAATTGGATACCGTTCTCAACTTATTTTTGAAAATGAATACAATCAGGGGCCAGGGATTTAGCTCAGTGGTTTCACCGCCTGCTGCACAAGCGCAAGGAACAGAGTAAGATCCCCAGTATCAAAAAAAAAAAGAAAAAGAATACATTTAGCATTTTTTAGGTTCTGCTTAGTTGTTTTATATTTATCAATGTGTTTATATCCATATTTACTTCTTATCACTATCATAGTTTGCATATGTGGAAACAAATCTCAGAAAAGTAATAACTTCACTAAGGTTATGCATCTATTAAGAGCTGTATCTTTAACTCAGTTTATCTACTACTAAATTCTCATTGTTCCTTTTATATATTTTTATGGATTGAGCATGAACTCAGTATTTAGAAAAAGTAAAAATATTTTTGATGCAGTCTTAGAATCCTTTTTGAACTTGGACTTAAAGAAATTGAGTCAAATTTGCATCAGTAGAAGCAAAGAAAATAGGTTTATATAGAGAACCATGCTCTCCTAACAGCATTTTTCAGCAATAACAATACAAAGCAGAGTCTCCCATTTTAAGCCTAAAGCGAGTATTCTATTTTACTTGTAAGTTTCTGTTCATACCTCAATCAAATTAAATTGGTTTTTCCACATAGCAATTTGGAGAAATATCAGGCCCATTGGGATCAAGTGAAAAACAGATGTGAAATAATATGCATTTCTCATGTGCCCCCAAGGGTTGTGACATTTCCAATTTAATGACACTCTGAAGTAAGGAAAACATATCTCTAAGCATGAAACCAAAGCACTTAGTCTCATGGTTTTGGTTGCTGGAATGAGCCTATTTAGGTAGATGAAGAACTTCACTGAATATCTTGTTTAGAAATTTGCAAGGCTTGGACCTTTTTATACAATTGATCATTTACAACAGCCAGATATTTCTCTGCTTGGGGAACATCTGGCTTTAAAAAATACTGCAACATTAACTCACTTACTTATCCATATCTACCTGTATAAATAACGTTATGCTTTCACAGAGTTTGGTGTAACAAATCCTATTTCAGCTTTTACTTAAATATGGGTATTAATAAAATGGTCCTTTGATATCCAGATCATCTTTCCCACATGCCTAGCATACATTTATCTAGTAATTCATTACACAGAAAATTACTAAGTGAACTCTCACTCTAAACCTATAGATACCTGCGCATTTTGAAGGGCAGAAGAAAGTTTTGATAAACTCCCAACCCAAGCTATTTATCTTTCTCTTGTGTCATTTGTAGTGTTTTGTGTGTTTTTGTTTACTTCCCGTAAGTCAATTTTCAAACACCACAGGCAACTTTACAGGCAACCTTGCTCACATAGATTCTTTGGAACACTTTTCCTTTGGGGGACCCCTTGCAGTTTAGGTATTTGCTAAATGCCTGGGATTCAGCTGTAAGAAAGGAAAAGCAAAGTGTTTTGAGCAAATGTATACATGTAGTTTCAATACTTACAATGATGATAATGGAAGTAATAGTTTTCTCTGTTTGGGCATGTGAACCTACCTGGGGAGAAACGAGGTAGCCCATGTCTCCTACACATTAAAATAGCTTTAGCATTTGCTTCTTAGTTGTCTTGCTGAGCTGTCTCAAAGACTAGAGGTTTTAAAGTTACATAAAAATTAAATATCTACCAAGCAATAATTTTTACTTATCACTTATCTGTGCCAGGTAATACAAAATGTTGGTACTCTAATTTTCACAGTGTTATAAAAAAAAGGTATCATTCATATTTCCATTTTATGAATGAAGAAACTAATGAAGCCATTTGACGTCTTCAAATATATAATCTTTAACTGCACTACTTTGATAGCCCTTATAGTAATGGAGGCTTTTTGAAGAAAGGCTTCTGAAATTTAGAAGAGATTTTGTTTGGACCTTCTATGCTTAACCCAGAAGCTTCCTGATAGCAGTCGGAGGCTCTCACAACCTCTGCCTTCCATCCAGGAGCACAGCTGTGCCCTGGTCCCTCCTGGTCCCCAGCTCTAACCCTCCTGATGACCCACGCAGGACACAGTCGCAGCTCCATCCTTCAGCCCCAACTGCTAAGTCTGCCTAGTGTTCAGCCTTTATTTCTAAGGAGATATTAAATTCCAAATACCTGGAAGAATTCTAAAAGCCTTTGTTCTCTGTTTATATCTGGGACCAGCAAATGGTTTCCATAAATGGCCAGCTAGTAAGTATTTTGGGATTTGCCATTTTTTTGTTGATTTTATATCCCTTCAAAAATGTAGAAATCCATTGTTAGATAATAGGCCACGTAAAAATGAGCCATAGTCTGACAAATTCTGGATTACATTATCTTAGTCCTACATTATCTTATTCTACTTATTTAAGAAGTTTAATTTGTTTACCTTTTTCAGCTCAAATATAGCCAAAACTTTTGCAGCAAAGCCATGGTTACTGATATAGCTCTAATAGATCTATCCAGCAATAACAACATTCCACTTTCTCTTTGTGATGAAGCGGGTTTAAACCAGAGCCTCAGGTGGCCCCCACCTCCTTAATTTCCTACAGTCCATATTTGTGCAGCCTGACTTGACAGCATCTCTCAGGCTCATCCCCTGTGGAGGGCCTCTCTTCCAAGCAAAAGGGTTGTCCTAACCTCTGCCACACTCCCCTCTGGATTCTTGTAGATTCATGTAATTGTGTTTCCATAGTCTTTATCTCCTCCTCTGCTGCTCCAAGTCTGCCGCTCCAAACCCATTGTGTAAATGGGTCACAAGGTCCCTAAGAAACTTTCGGGAGAAAAGAGCTCAAGGTAATGAGAAGGGCTACATTAGTGGTCACAGAGTACCCAGTTGGCTGCTGGGGAACAGGTCAGGAAATGGGGACACATGAACACAATCTCTTTAATGAATTTTATTTTGTCACAATACATAATATAGACATTATAAAGGTAGCAGAAATTTAAAAAGCCTCCATGAAATCTTGCCCAGATTAAACTTTAGAAGATGTTACCATGGAAAGGGAGCTGTGAGATCGGGGAGGTTAATGTTTCAGTCCTGGCTTGTCTTCCCTTCAACTTCAGTAGGTTGCTTCCTGGCCTGGCCTTCAGTCACCATTTCCAAAACAGTGGTGTGAACAACAAAAGCTCTGGGTTTTCCACAATCTTATTATTACATCACCAAGAGAAGAAACCATTTTTCTTTCATTTAATATATTGAAAATCTTCTAGTTTCTTTTTTAAAGATTCATCTTAATTTATCAATAGAAATGAGGTAGCAAGTTGTTGAAAGTCTGTACACAGGGTTTGTTTCTTCAGATGCTGAAAAATTTACAATTGTTAATGGAACAACTTGTGGTAGAAGGTGTGGGATTTGCTATTATCGGAGTTATTCAAGGCAAGTCCAGACATGGATATAATAGAATCTGTGGAATTATGTGAACACACCTCTGGAGAGTTCTATGTAGGATGGGTAAAATACTCTGGGGCATGTCTGCTTGTGGCCTCTTGTGTCTAAGAACACATTACAGGGCTTCAGATGAGTGATTATCTTTCCTCTAGTAAACTAGATTGGAGATAGCATTGATGAGCCTTTGGTATTAAGCTTGTGAACATATTGGTCAAAGCCAATAAAAAGAATATAAAACTTTTTTAAAAAAACTAAGATTAATTTTTTTCATTATTCATACTATGTCCTTATTTACATACTTTACTCTCTTGTGTACTTTAGAAATATATCTTGGTGCTTCTTTGCCTCAGAGGAAAAAAAGAAAAAGAAAAAATTTTAGTAAATTACCACTAGCCTCCATGCCTCAAGTATGAAATTTTGTCTATCTGGTTAGGATCTTTCCTTATTTCAAAACCTGGTGGAAAGCAGTATTTATTCAGAAACAGTATTTTTATTTTTCTTTCCTTGAAGATGTAAAAAATTAGATAATTACTAATAATCCTAATATCAGTGCTAAGTGAGAGATGCAACCAAGGGGAAAGTTACTGTACATTTAAGATACTGATAGTTCAGAGGAAGGAAGGAATAACCGGATCATCACAAAAGGTAATAATGAAAACTTCAAAAATGTGGTAACAAGCAGAGAAGGACTTTGAACAGCGTGTATCTCTCCAGATAGAGAAGCATGGGAGATTGTTGCAAACCCAGAAAGGAAAACAGTGGCCAGTTAACAGGTCACCTGATGGGATCTGACACTGGGAGTGTAGAAGGAGCAGGACCAATGCTGAAAACATAGATAAAGGCCAGATCTTAGGACAGGATAAGGATGTGTCAAGGAGGAAATCAACTTTTCTCCTCCCCTTTGTGTTCAGTGCCTGAGCACCTGCAAGGTAACTGGCAAACAAAAGACAGATTAACTGAAGGAAAACAAGTTAGTTCATTGTCAAGGAGGCAATAAAAGGGCTAACTGTTAAAAGGCTAAAGTTAGATGGTGAAATCACTATTTTAACTGGGGGAGGGAGGCACTAAGGGAAGAGCAAAATGTTACTTTAGAAAAAGAAAGGTGTTTTAGGAGAACAAATGAGAGTTAATGGATCTTAAGACCATAGTACTAAATGAAATGTCAGACACAGGTAAATATGCCATGGTTTCTCTAATATGAGAGACTCAAAATAAAAATAATATAAAGAACAAAATAAAGACATGTTAAGAAGCACAGAATAGACTGTAAAGATGGGAAGGGGATCAGGGGAAGAAGGAAGCAAGGAAGGTAGGAGGAGGGGTTGGGGTGTAAAAATGATCAAGATGCAACATGTCTGTGTATCAATGCCCAAGCCGAACATAATCACCATGTAATGCAAACATACAATAAAAAATGGAAAAATTTACCCAGCCAACAAGAACGTAAAGAGTGAAAAAAGTGTCTCTTACCATATTCTTTGGAGACAAGAAAAAAGCTGCTGAGTGGGAAGAGAAGCTCTGAAAAGGCTTCCTTATGGATCTGTTGAATCTCAGACATCTTCAGTTTAAAATGATGTTTGTGTGAACTCTGGAGTTCCATGGCAGCCAGTTCCTGGAGAGGGAAAGGACCTGAGCAAATTCTGCCATAGACGTCCCATGGGATACAGGGTGAAGAAAGGGCTGGGCCTAGAGCACTGAGATTCATTCTAAGTGAATTAGAAAATCCTGAAATAGCCCACATGAATTCAAGAAGGCCCTAAGTTAGAAATGTGGAAGTGGAGTAAGAAGAGGCAAAAGAAATGAAATATTTGGAATGAACAGAATTTCTGTGTTTCTAGGATTCTTCTATAGGTTATATACAGATGTGAGAAAAAAGCAGTGGAAAGTGCACAGGCTTTGTTCTTCATGACTTATGAGGTTTTCCTATGGTCTATCTTTTTCTGAGTTTAAGTGACCTCTACTTGCTGGGGATTTGGGGATGGTAGAGTGTTTTAAGAATGTGATTCTCTCAGTGACAGGAAACTGTGAAGAGTTTTGGAGTAGATAGCTATTGGATGAGAACTACTACATTTTCAAAAGAGGAACCAAGAGCAGCCTTTAAATGGCATGGCAGTAGAAGGTTGGAGGCAGCATTGTTAATCGAGGTTAACAATTTGGTTAAGTTAATGTAAACCCATACATAGTTAATGTGAGATAAAATCCAAATTTGTAATATGCAGCTAATTTACTCAGTCATCACACATTTAAAGAATTACTAACCTATAAATAGGAATTTACTTTCATTCAATAAAAAGAAAAACTGTCTACTAAGATGCAAAACACATGCAATAGACTTCCAGGAAGATGGTGGAGTGGTAAGCAGCACAGAAAGAGCCTCTCCGAGATTTGGTGTCCTTACACTGGAATAAAGCAGTGCCAGGAGCAGGAGGAAGAGAGAAGTGAGTCCCCCAGACCCAGGAAGAAGCTAAGGTGAGAACTGAGATCTCAGAGAGAGTGAAGAGAGAGATTTTAACAAAGGGAGGGAGGTACCAAGCAGTGCTGTCTCCTGGAACCCAGACCCTCAGTGAGGGAACAGCAGACCCAAGCTGGAGATGCACAGTGATTACTGCTGAGCCCAGAAGCCTCCACAGAGAAACAAACCAGACTACAGCAGCTGGCTGGCAACATGTGACCTGATACTCTTCCTGATAAACGCTACTGCTCCCAGTCAACCATACAGTTCATGAAGGTAAACAACCGGTGCTCCAAAGGGGACTGTTGCAGGGTTTGCTGCATGGAGTGCAGTTAGCTGAGCTCCAGTCCCTCATCTTTTGAGCCAGGACCACATGCTTTCTACATAGCCTCCAGTCAATGACAGAGAGTGGGTCCAACCCCCTCCCTTTACATGAGATGGGAGGTTGCAGCATTTTGGCCCAGCACCCAGTTCTCCCAGAATGGGGCACAGCATTGTTAATGACCCCTCAGCAAACTACATGTTGGCCCCACAAGAAAGCCAACTAATAGCAACAGCTGTGCCACTTTGGGCATAATATTAAAATCAGCATCAGTATAGCATTAAATACAAACTGAATATTGGAAAAATCTAATGACCAATAAAGTAAGACTTATCCATAGAAAAGAAATGTATAATTACAATATGAGCACTCAGATGAACCAAATATTGTCCTACTATTGACCTACAGAAAATATCTACTAAATGAACCAACTTCACCTCTACTAACAATAGCACAGTATTACTCAACAGTAATAGTGTAAAGTTAACTATTTATCTAGAGATTCATAAAGCTTAGTAGATATTCTAGCAAGTGTGGAGGAAGTGAAAAAAATTTTAAAAGTAAGATTTGAAAAATTAATTAATAGTATATGAAGGAGGAAATAAAGTATGATAGGAGGTCCTATTAAGGAGTAAACGAAAGTTAATAGTGATAGAGAACAGTCACTGAAAAGAACAAACAAGAAAAAGAAATAAAAAGCAAGAACAGAAATAAAAAGGAAGAAAAAAATGTTGGAAAAGATAAAAGTCAAATAATAAAAAGAAGAGAAAGTGAAAGAAAACCCTCAAATCCTTAAAAAAGGAAAAATAAAATGATACAAAATAGAAAAAACAAAAAAGAATTGAGTTGAAGAAAACATTACTGTGTTATTGCATGAGTGGTTTCGTTCCATAAACTGCAATTTGGGGATCCAGACAGCCGTGATTTTCTATGCCTAGCTTTAGGGCCTATGGGTCTTTGAGGAGCTCTCCTTGGATTAAAAGGTGGCTGTTTATTCCTCCCCAGACTGTGGTTACAATTCATGCCAAGGTGTGTCCTGCTCCTTTCGGTAGATGGGAAATATGTTCAGATCTCTTTTCTCTGCTGGTTGTAGACCACAACGTGGGGGCTCAATTAGGTAGTTGGAATTAATGTACACAGCCCTGAGTTCTGGTTTTCCCTTTTCATCCTAGGTGTTGTCTTCAGCCAGACTCTGGTCCATTGATCAATCTTTGCCTTTGCTCTCTCATTCATGATCTTTTTGGGGCACACTACTCCAATCACAGAATGACTCTCTCATTGGGGAAGATGCTGTTCCTCTTTTACAAGTCAGCTTTCTTATGTTGAGGGGTAGAGCACAGATTTGGGTTAATTCTCTCTCATCAACATGGTTGTACTGATTTTATAAGCTCATCAAAACCCAAAAAACTACGTGCTGAATGGTTACAGCTTCCTTGCATCTAGAAAATGCAAACTACTCACTTGGGACACAAGGTACATGGACTGATTGGGATAGGCAGATAGGAAGTGATTACAAGTGGCCAAAAGGAAAGCTTCAAATGCCATATGTATGCATTCATCATCACCCCGGGGTGATGGTTTTTAGCCTTTATGAAGACTCTGTCATGCAGTCACAATGTGCTCTCCTGCCTCGCTCTACTATATTTTCCCCAAAATAAGACCTAACCAGAAAAAATGACAACCCCAATCAGCCTATCCTTGCTTTACCTGTCATTACAGAGTAGCCATAGTGCAAGACAATAGTGAGGTACAATTTTCTGCATAACACTGGCCATCACCACAGTAATAATCAGCTAGGCCTGGTTCCAGGTAGATATTTCCAGTTAGGTCTTATTTTCTAGGAAACACAGTTTGTTACTATTCTGAATACTACACTTTGGTATTTAGATCATTAGCTAAGGATGAATAATTACTCATTTGTGTGCACCTCAATTCTACAGCCTGCTATGAATCCAATCCCGAAGATATACTTTGAAACAAACATTTGTATCTCTTAAGGAAAATTATTGTGGAAATTTCTAGAAAGTCACAGATGGAATGCTAAGACAAACATTCTAAAATTTCATGGCTCTCTAAATGTAAATCCCCATCATTGCATTTTCACAAAAACATGCTTCCTTTATATGGAAAAGATGCTCAGCACTGTGGCCACCACATGCACAATGTCAGTGCAGACATTTTGCTCTAAAAGTGAAGATATCATGAATGCCTAATATCATCAAAAGATTTTCTAGTATTGATGTTTCTAAATAGCACACTGGATCAGGCAGGATGGTGTGTGACTATAATCTCAGGACTCTGGGCAGCTGAGGTAAGAAAATCACAAAGTGGAGTCCAACTTGACCAATTTGGTGACTTAGAGAGACTCTTGCTGTTTATCTGAAAAAAAAATCTGAGGATATACCCAGAGTTCACTGTGGAGATTCAAGGTACAGGCCCCAGTAATTCAAACATGAAAAACTAACAGATGATAGATAAAAACATTCATAGATACTTAGGTAAAAATAATAAATAGCCACTGATTTATTTAGTATGAAGAAAACAATGGGCCATAGGGCTTTCTATTACATAGGGACTCCAGTTGTGGAATCTCAAGACTTGACCTCACTTCCTTGGTAACATCTCCAAACAGAACTTGGAACTCTTGCTAATGGGCATCAACTGGCCATCTCCTGAACTCACTTGGCTGGAGATGGTCAACAGCAAACATGCTGAGCTGCTTCTCAACTTTGAGAGGCCACAGCCTCAGGACCCCAGGCAGAGTAAGTATCTGTGAAAGATTGAGAACATGGCTGACTTCATCCAGATGCTGCAGGCCACACGGTAGAAGCCACATGACTGTCAAAGACACTGCAGCAAAGGTCTCCCCTGGAGTGACCACCAGTGACCTACCACAATCAAGGTACCCCAGTGAAGTCTCCCTAAGTCCAAATACCAATAGCACAGAAACTGGGAAGAGCCCGGGGCAAGTATCACCAGGCCCAGAAACACCCAGTAGCTCTGGGCAGGTCTTTCCAGAGCCAGGCACAAAAAAACTAGAGAGTCCAAGTCCAGGGGGGTAGACCAAAGTCACAGCCACTGGCCCCCAAGAGACACTGAGAAGCCTGGTGTACATCTATCCAGGCCTGGCCAGCACTATTGGAAACAACTTCACAAAGAGCCTTGCAGGATTCTGGCCAGTGTGGTCCCTGCAGACAGTCAGGCCACTCTCATTCTCTGAGCCCTGCCTGCCTGTTTCCCTGGGCAGCCAACCCGTCTATGGTCCCTTCTTCCCAGGCACCTCCACCACCCACACCTCTACCTGATCAGCCCTGATTTTGGGAAGAGACATCATGACAAGATCTCTTGAGAATTCCATCCCCTTTGAGGGCCTGTGTGATAAAGATCGAGATGTGTGGTGTTTGGACAATAAACAGCTTTTCACCACACATGGGTAGAGGAGGAAGGAGACCCATATATTGTGTCATCTCAGTTGGAGTTAGAAAAGGCCTTTAGGCTTTCTGAGTTAAGGAAAGATTCTGCACTCTTAATTCATAAATCACCTTGTATATCAGAACATCCTAAAGAGCCTTGCCCAGGAGAGAAATCCATCCACCACAGAGCTGCAGGCCGCTGGAGAAAGCTGTATTATGTGAATGGCCACACTTTTCAGGCCAAACACTTCAGCAGGTGAGCTCACTGTGCTGTCTGCACAGACTGTATAGGGAGGGGGACTTGGCCGCCAGGCATATAAGTGCACCAACTGTAAACTCTTGGTTCACAAGAAGTGCCACAAACTTGTCACAATTGAATGTGGCCAACATTCTTTACCATCAGAGCCCATGATGCCAGTCGATCCATCATCCATGGCTTCAGACCCTGCACACACAGCAATCCCACATAACCTTTCTACTTGTGGGCCTTTAGAACAAGTTGATGAAGAGAATGAGGCAGGGAAAATCTGGGTAAGTGGCAAAGCTTCACCTAGTTTAGGTCTTCAGGACTTTGATTTACTCAGCATGATTGGCAGAGGAAGTTATGGGAAAGTGCTGTTGGTTCAACTGAAAAAATCAGATCATATGTATGCCATGAAAGCAGTGAAAAGAGAGCTTTTCAACACTGATTGGGTACAGATAGAGAAGCACATTTTGGAGCAGGCATCTAATTGTCCTTTTCTTGTAGGACTGCATCCTTGCTTCCAGACAGAAAGCAGACTATTCTTTGTTCTAGATTATGTAAATGATAGAGATCTGATGTTTCATATGTAGCAACAAGGAATACTACTTGAAGAACATGCCAGGCTTTACTCTGCAGAAATCAATTTAGCATTCAACTATCTTCATCAGTGAGGGATACTGTATAGAAACTTGAAATTGGACAATTTATTACTGGACTCAGAAGGGCACATTAAACTCACTGACTATTGTGTGTCTAAAGAAGGCTTACAGCCAGGAGATGCGACCAGCACTTTCTGTGGCACTCCTAATTACCTGGCTCCAGAAATTGTAAGAGGAGATTACAGTTTCAGTGTGGACTGGTGGACTCTTGGAGTACTGATGTATGAGATGATGATTGGAGAGTCTCCATTCCATCTTGATGAGAGCTTTGATAACCCTCATGAAAAGTCAATTGATTATCTCTTGCAAGTAATTTTGGAAAGAGACATTTTCATACCGCATTGTCTGTCTGTAAAACCTGTAAGTGTTCTGGAGAGTTTTCTGAACAGGGACCCAAAGGAACGATTAGGTTGTCATCCTCAAAGGGGCTCTGCTGATGTTAAGAAGCATCCATTCTTTCGAAATGTTAACTGGCACATGATGGAGCGAAAGCAGGTGGTGCCTCCCTTTAAAGCAAATATTTCTAGGGGATTAGGTTTAGACAACTTTGACCCTCAATTTACTAATGAATCTGTCCGGCTCTCCCCAGATGATAATGACATTGTGAGGAAGATTGATGGATGTGAATTTGCAGGTTTTGAGTATATCAATCCTCTATCCATGTATGAAGATGAATGAGTCTGATCCTCACTTTTCAACTATAAATTTTGCCTATGTTGCCATTTAATGCTTGGAACAACTTGTTACTAGCCTGGATTCAATTAACCTTTCCATAGTTGTCTAGAAGCTAATTTTAATTTCTTTTTTATGGTTATATTTAGATGCAATATTTGATTCTTATAGTCTGTGGTAGAGAATATAGAATTTTTTGTTGATAGAGTTGCTTTTTATGAACTGATTTAAATAACAATGAGCCAATTCCTTAACCATACTTGTGTACATGTTCCATTTGTTGAGTGAGACATAGTGCCTAATATTTTTTCTTTTTATTTATTATACAAGAAAACAATTTTTCTTTTAAGTAGAATGTCTTACCTATGCTAGTTTCTCTCCAAACCATATTACCTGTACTTT
The DNA here is from genome assembly GCF_053883595.1 of Heterocephalus glaber. Classification (NCBI taxonomy): domain Eukaryota; kingdom Metazoa; phylum Chordata; class Mammalia; order Rodentia; family Bathyergidae; genus Heterocephalus; species Heterocephalus glaber. The sequence goes on along the minus strand of NW_028258293.1, from coordinate 35,199,169 downwards.
GGGGGGTCAGTTTTTGTAGTCTTCAGGGAAATCAAAAAAATAACAATTTTGAATAAATTTGTAGAAAACACGTATAGTTCTATCTTCTTAAATTAGTTAAGTGTTAAAAACACTTAGTTAAGTGTGCTTTTTTTTAGTAGGATAACACATAAAATACACAGTAGAATTCATTTCAGGGGTAGAGTTCTTCAAACTTTTTATTAAAATTATCGCTTAGCAGTTTATTAGTTAAAGAGTTCTAGATATAGCATCCCTCTGTTTTGGTAACTTTTTGATGCAAAGGATTTGAAAAGAAACTTATCTAAATAAATTTCAAAGCTACAAACTTAGTAAAATTTAATTTTAGGTAAGTCATTTAGTTTTAAATTTAGAATTATTTAAAATTTGTAGGCATTTAATAAATTATCTTTTTATCTTTTTGGGGGTGCCCCATTTCATGAGAAATATAACTTTTCCAAAGCCTGTAGTCATATATTATCTTTTCTTCAAATAAGTTTGAAAAGGAAAATGTTTATAGACATTCACGTGTTCATTTCTGAGGGATATATGTTTCTCTTAATGCCTGGAACTTGTTTTAAAACAAAAAGCAGTAATCACAACATAAACTTACAAACAATTCTAACATGTCAGAAATATATTTATGATCTTGCTTTTAAGTGTTGCTCTTTCCCATAGGACATTTCAGAGTGTAGAATAATCACACAGGGTGTTTGTTTAATATGTTTATTACTGAGTCCACATTAGATTTCTTGGGCCTTTGGACCTCATTTTGAGAAACTTTCTTCAAGTTATTCTTTTGTCCTTCAGTTAAACAGTACAAAATGTGTCCATAGAATAATATTTTAAGATGTTATAAGCAGAAATGTATAAACTTATGATCATTTTTGAACAAATTTTAAATGAATGACTTCATGAGAGATCTCACTTGTACTCCCCAACAAAATTTTCTCAGTTTTCTGCCAATGATATCCAAATGATGAGCATTTTTCTTTGATGAGGTTTTAATCATTATTCAGGGTGGCATTTTGTTTTTAAAATTTTTAAGTAATAAGATTAACTGTATAGTTTATGCAGAATTACATTACAGGTATGTTTTAAACTGTTCTATTTTTGAAGTCTTTAAGTTTACATGCATTTTTTTTTTTTGCACTTTATTAAATTCTTTTATTGGTACATTGTGGGTATACAACACAATTACATTTCTCATTGGGAATTGCATCTTTACATAATGCATCTTGGTTCTTATTTTTTCCCCATTCCTAGCCCTCCCTTCATGCCCTCCACCCTTTCCTATTTACAAAGACTTTGTTTCCATTTTTTCCATTTCCCAGCTTTTTTCCTTTCCCTTCTTTCCTTTCCCCTGCCCCTCCCACTACCCCTACCCCTTTGGACCTTTTCTTCCTATTTTGCATTTTTGATTATTCATTCTAATCATTGGTACATTTTAGGTATACAATATAATGACATTCATCATTGGAAATTTGCACCTTTACATAATCTCTTTTGGTTCTTATTTTTCACCCTTGCCCAGCCCTCCTTTCAACCCCTCCATTCCTCCCTATTTACAAAGATTTTGTTCCTATTTTTCCATTTTCTCATATTAATCCCATTTCCTTCTATCCTTTCCCCTAGCCCTCCTACTTCCTTCCCCTTTGCCCCTTTTCTTCCTATTTCACATTACCTATTATACATTTTAGTCCTTATTTACACTTTCAGTTTCTCACACCAGAGAAACTATTTGGTATTTATACATGTGTGTCCTATTTATTTCACTTAAGAGTATCACCTCAATGTGCATCCACTTAGCTATAAATGTCTCTAATTTCTCATTTTTATGGCTGAGTAGTACTCTATTTTTTTAAAAAAAACACTTTTTCTTTATCCAGTCTCCAGTTGATGGGCATTTGGGCAGTTTCCAAGTTTTAGCTATCCCAAGCTATGCTGCTATGAACATGGGTGCACGTATATCACTGTGGTATGATTCTTTTAATTCTTTGGGGAAGATCCCCAGCAGTGGAACAGTGGAGTCAAATGAGACTTCCAGTCCTAGTTCTTTGAGGTATCTCCATACTGATTTCCACAGTGGTTGCACCAGTCTACACTCCCACCAGCAGTGGAGCACAACCCCGCACAGCCCCGCCAGCATTTGTAATTGGTTTGATTTCATGATAGCAGCCATTCTTTCTAGAGTGAAGTGGAATCTCAGTGTTGTTTTCATTTCAAATGACCAGTGATGTTGAATGTTTTTTCATGTATTTATTTGCTATTTCTACTTCTTTGTCTGAGAAATGTCTGTTCATTTCAGATGCCCATTTTCAGATTGGGTCTTTAAATTTGGGAGGTCTGATCTTTTTAAGTTCTTTACAGATTCAAGATAGTAGACCTTTGTCTGAGGAAGAGCAGGTGAAGATTTTTTCATACCACATAGAAGTTCTCTCAAAATACTCACCAGGGGAATAAGGCAGCTTATGGTCAGAATGGTTGGCATTCTGGTGTTCTTGGAAATAATTTATTTTGCATAATCCTGTGGTCAGATAATGTTTTGGATATGTAGCTTGGATTAAATTTCAAGTACCTTGTTCAGTGCTCGTATATTTACTTTATAAATTTGTTTTCACTTGATTTGTGTCATGTAGAACACTGCCTTGGTCATCATAATGTAATCTGTATTTGTGTACTTTCATTTTCATGTTAAAAACCTTTAAATAAAACATTTAATACAAATTAAAAAATACATGCAGTAAGGGTTGATGGGAGAAAAAGAAAACAATACAGTAATTTCAAACTCATGGTAAAATATAACTTACAGTGGAAATAAGGGAAATACACTAATCAAGGGGGTCAGAAACAGATTTGAAGCTGTCTAGTAATTGTGATATGGGTTAGTGACATTTCCTTCTTTGAATAATAAATAAAAATGTCAAATGAGAAAAATGTTCTTTGCAAATTTTGACTACTGTTAGCTGGCTCATTGATATGCATTCAAACATAATAAAGTTGAAAGATAAGGAGAGACTTATGCAACATATTATGCCAGGAGAGTAGTAAAATTTAAATCTTTCAGGAAAGATAACTTCATGTCTGATATTCATACTTTCTGTTAAACATCAACATCTGCTCTAGGATGTTGTGCTTTTGTCAGTTATACAGCACTGTCATCCAGCCCATAGAAATTTATTTGTAACAGAAATATATTGCATCACTTTAATATCAGTTCTTTAGGGACAGGACTAATGGTTTGCCATCTGTGATTCTCAGAGGTTTTCATTTGATAAATCTGTTTTCAGAAGAAATAAAAGGATTTTGAAATGAAATATATATAGAGAGAGAGAGAGAGAGAAAATTCAACTGACGAAACAGGAGTTGTGAGTCTTTGGGCTACTTAACATATATAGGACACTGAAGCTTTCATTAAAAAGAAAAAAGAGAATTAATTGGCATCAAAACTGACACATAGACCAATGGAACAGAAAAGAAAATTCAAAAGTATTCTACAAATCTAAAGCCAGCTGGTTTTCAACAAAGACACCAAAAACATACACTGGAGAAAGGACAGCCTCTTCAAAAAATAATTCTAGTAAATTGATTAATTTTATGCATTCCTTTATTCAGTTTAACACATACAGAAATGGAAATGAGACCACAAATATTGTCACACTTAAGTACTGTATTTCACTGAAAGATTGAGCAAGCAAGTATCTGTCAATCAGTGAAGGGAAATAAACATTTCATTTATGCTTTACCCTGGGCTCTGGATATAAACAAAAGAAAATTCAAAATAATCTCTGTGGGGTAGAGATTGTGCCTCACCAACAAAACATTCATTGAATGTTCAAGGCCCTCGTTTAAGTAAAAATGAGGAACTGATTCATATCTAAGATTGAAATTATACTTCATCTGAATTCCCTAAATGATAAGCCAGTAAATAAAATATGAATTGTCTAGACTGGAAACTTTTTAAGAGAAATGTTAGAACCAATGTACAGAAAGTCAATGATGAGAAAGTTAGTAGATAGTAATAATTAGATTGAGGTATTTTAATATCCTTCAAATTTCCAGGGGTAAAGTTATAACTAACAATTTTAAAATAAAGACATGTATTAAAAATATGAAAGTTAATGTCAAAAATAATAGAATTTATACATTTCAAACCAGGAGAGAAAAAATAGTTTTATAAACAAAATCTATTCAAAGAAGCAGCAAAAGAGAAAAAAAGGAGACAATAGAATCAAAGTGAAGAATGTGCTGCTGGTGTAGCTCACTTGTCTAGCAAGCACAAGGCTTGGGTTTGACTCTAGCACAATAAAACTAACCAATTAGCTAACTAAATTAATAAGTAAAGAGAAATACAATATAGTAGGTATAAAACCATGTGTACCAATAAGCAGGTATAAGAACATAAAATGTTTTAAGTAATTGCTAAGGAGCTATAATCATTTTCCAATGAAAGTAAGGAGCTTTATTGTTTTCCAATGAAAGTAAGGAACTAGTGAATCTTACAACTAATAACTCTTATTTTGTTTTTTGGTTTTTTTGGTACTGGGGATTGAACTCAGGACCTTGTGCTTGCCAGGCAGGCAGCAGAACCACTGAGCTAAATCCCCGGCCCATAACTTACAACTATTATAACTTATATCATTGTCTTCTTATATAGACATCAGTTATTTATAAACAGTTCTTTCCAATTTTCTGTGTATCTCATGGAAAACCCCTTGGCCATGGTGATATGGTCCACCAATGACTTATACCAAATTAAGTTCTTCATCTTTATTTTCTAAAAGCCACATCTCTAATAATGAATGGGTGATCACATCTAAGATTTTTGGCATTTTAATTTTCTGAGTTAATGAAAATTTTGAATGAACAGCACTATAACCTGTATGTGTTCCCAAAGATCAATGTGTTGGAAACTTGATCTTCCATGTTTAGAGTTGTGGCCCTAATGAGAGGTGTTTGGCTGTCAGGATTAATGAATTTGAGGGAGTAAGTGTATTAACACTTTTATGAAAAGAGTTTGTGGGAGTGGGTTCCTTCCTGCCATTATGCCCTGTGAGGACCGCATTCATCATCCTTCCCCCTTTCCATCTTCCAGCCTATGAGGCTGCAGCACGCAGGCCCTCATCTCACTTTGATTAAGACTTCCCAGCCCCACAACTGGGAGAAATAAATCTCTGCTCTTTATAAATTACCCAATCTAAGGTATTTTTATATAGCAGCACAAATAAAAACAGATTTATACCAAGATTTTATAACCAAAACTATTATAGAAGTCAATGTATTAATAATGAGAGTAGTACAATACAAGTAAATAAAATTAATCTTTGCCAATCACTATAACCAATACACTATATTAAACACACAGTATCTTTGAATCCTCATATATGCTTCATGTATAGTTTATACTTATTAATCTTATTTTGTAGGTGAGGAACTGTAGAGATTGAATGCTTTCTTAAAGTACTGTACTCCTAAGAATTGGCTAAGCAGAAATTCAAGTTCAAGCAGTTTAACTTCACAGTTGATTCATTATATTGTACTGTTTCTCAGGCTTTCTTAAACACATATTTCAAGTTCATTGAAAGTCCATTTGGTTGTTTTTATGTTGATGAAGTAAACATTCAGACAATCAAAGCAAAATGGCACTTTATTTGCATAGTTGATGAGAACAACAAGAAAAATCTGAAATCTTTTTGTGTAAAATGCACATATTCCATTATTTTCTTTACTTTAGGTAGATCTGTGATTGTCATTAAAAGACTGTTTTCTTTTTCCTCACCCCTCAAAGTCTCTTGTATGTCTCTTCACTAGGACATATAAGCAACCTAAAAAAGAACCTCACTATGAAACATCAAGAGTGGCATTTAATAGTTTAACCAACCATTATTCATTAGCACCCTCTTCTGGGGGTATAACTGTATGGGCTACAGAGAATTTAATGATAGTTTCTCTCTTGAATGGTCATATTGATTAGTAAAGGTGTATGAGGAAAGCGAGCAAGAATACTCCTTGATAATCTCCAGCACTTAGGGAAATTTGTTGAATGAATGAGGAAGAGAGTGGCAAAGGAAATAATTCTCTCCTTAGAGTTGTCAGATCAATGTACCCCAAAGTGGATGGCTTACAAAATGGAAATTTATTTTCACAATTCTGGAGCCTAGAATCTGGAAATAGAGATACAAGCAGGCCCATGCTCAATCCAAAGTCCCTGCAAGAGAATCCATCCCTGCCTCTTCCTAGCTTTCATTGGTTTCAGGTTGTCCTTGGTATTTTTTGGCCTGTGGATTCATCATTCTAATCTCTCTATTTGTCATTATCCAGCAATTTCCCTGTGTGCTTGTCTGTGTACATTTTTTCCCTTTTTATAAGCACACTAGTCATTGCTTTGGTTCTTACTCTAATCCAATTTGACTTCATCTTAGCTTGATTATTCTGAAAAATCCCTATTTTTGAATTCTGTCACATTCAGAGGTACCAGGAATTGTGTTTTGAACATATCTTTTATAAAGAGACAGGCTGTTGTAAAGTCTATGTAGAGTTAAAGAGTCCCGATATATGTGACTGTGTGAATAGGTATGTGTAGGGGTGATTTCCAAGAGAAAGTGATGCTAAGCTGAGACTGGAAAAATAAGTATAGTTATCCCAGGAAACAATGGGGTAGGATACACATTGCTCACAGAGAGAAGCACCTGGCAAGCTTTAAGTAGTAAGGAAGTAATTTTGGATACTGGGCATTAGCCCAAGAAACCACAGTGTAAAAAGCAGTATGCTATATTCTCTCTTTTGTTCTTTATATTTCCAGTTTCTCTTTCTATTCCTGATTATATATTTAGTGGTTTCACATCTACAGTCTGTATGTGAGGTTCAGGATGATGCTTTGGCATGAAAACTCTATAAACTTCACATCCTAGTGACAAGGCCTGTCTAAGGAACTGAGACATGGAATAGCAGTGTTTGCGGCACACTACTGATGAAGTTTTCCATGTTGAAACTATCAACATTATTGCCACTTAATTGCTACTTATTAGCAATTGTGCCAAACTGAAATAAGTTATCTTTGGTGGTTTGGGTGAGAAAACTGAAAATGTAGCACAAGTGCAAAAGATATAAGAGTACAAGACACTGAAACAAGACATAAGCTGTTAAATTTCCAAAAATAAGTGGTAGTTGTGAGTGTCTGAACAACCACTAAGCCTTTATAAATAAAATTTCAAACATCTTTGACTTCAATGTTAACATTTATGTAAAATAAGAATTAAAAGCCAAGCATGCGGAGGTTGAGAGAGAGGACCAGGTCAGCCTGGACTAAATAGTGAGGCACTATCTCATTTTAAATTTTAAACTTAAAATATATAAGTTATCTTGTCAATGAAAGGGATTTGGAATTGTTCAAGTAAATTATGGATAAATCCTTATTAGGGAAGAGTAGTACCATAAAGCACTTCTAAAGAAATATTTAAAAACATAGGGAGTTGCCCATGATATATTGTTAAAAGTCAAAACACTGTTCAGAGTGTATTTTAATTTTGAATTAATATGTATATGAAATGTAGTACTCCAAATAGATATATTACAGGTAATTTTTATTTTACTTTTGGTGTTCCTTATTTTTCCAATTTCACAGCAAGAGTAACTTGCACTTATACAAATTTAACAAATTCAAAAGACATTGAGAAAATGAAGAAAATGAAAAATTTAGCTATATATTCAGCACAGTAATGCTATGCTAATAAATAAGTACCAGTTTGCTAGAGAAAAAGTAAGTTTTTTATAAATTTCATAGTTATCAATGTATAGCATACAATTTACAAATAATAGTTAAATATATAATACTCTAACTGAAATACAGAGTTTGGTCCTCAAAGAATTCTTTCTTAGACATTTGTCAAACTTTCATAACTATAGCCAACCTTTAGTGTCAGTTGATAAGTTAGTATAGTTCTGATATAAATTTTAGGTGGTATTTTGTTTATGTTAATAAATACTGCAAGAGTGAAGCAAGAAAGACCTATGTAGGATTTTCATTCATTTGTCTGCAACAGTGAGTGACTTCTTTGCTAATATATTAACAAACTTCAAACACTAGAAAGTATTTCCTTCATTTTTTGTGCTATTCCTGACGTAAAGCCTACCTAACCGACACAGCCTTAAATTTATTTTGCTTTATTAACATTTTCTTCAAGACTCTCTTAAATTTATATAATCAGCAAAACAATAAATCACACTCTGATTTGTAGAGTGTGCAAAGTCTTTGATGAAAATATCACCACCATGCCAATTTTCCAGCTACCAATGCAACATTATTGAACTCAGAATTAAGAAAAGATACACGTGACATTATTATACAGTGTTTCTACTACACAGATATAATAAATGTGAATATCCTCCACTATATTTTGGTAAATTTATTATGATAACATGAATTTTAAGTATTTCTCATTTGCCTTTAATTTTAAATTTATGTAACTCAATTTTTCAATAATGCCTCACAATTTTTAAGAACACTTAACAGCTGACATAAATTATATTCGCTGGCTCCAGTACATCAGTTGTCTGGAGAAAACAGTTTAGGAGTTAGAATGTAGACAAATTTTGTAACTTGCCTATACTTTAATTTCCCTGATTCTAAGAATAATGTGAAATCAAAACTAACAAAATAATTGTATATATACAAGTGATAAAAAACATACACGAATCTTTCTGCACCTATGAACCTTATATAAAATTCAAATATAAATAAAAATACAGATATAAAGATGAATACTTACATATACACATATGTGTTTATATGTGTATGTGTACCTTTATACATACACATGCATGCATTTTTGTTCTAAAATTTTACAGAGTTGTGTATAGGTGAAATATCCCCCATTATCAATAATAAGAACAAGAGAAATTAAACTGAGGCTAAAAATAAAACAAGAGAAAAGGAAAAGGGGAACAGGGCTTGGTTAGTCATAATCTCTCTCCATTTTCTTATGTGTAAGATGGACTTGTAGTAATAGGGCTTATCTCAGGCTTTTAATAAAAATTAAATGAGTTAATGTAAATAAAATAGAATGGTGCATGACATACAACAAAATTGTTAAATGTAAGACTTTGCTCTAAATATTATAATCCTGATTTTCTTGGGGAAAAATGCCAGAATGAAATTACCATACATTGTATTTTTTATATATTTTAACCATATTCTCTCTAGAAAGATTGGATAAATTTGAACTTATCAGTGTATAAGAATATTTAGTAAGTGATGCTTCTTTAAACATTCTATTTTTTTTATTCAACCCCATAATGAAAATTATATTTGATTGTTTTAATTTATTTTTGGTTATTTACCAAGTTGATATTGTTTTTTTCTTTCACTTATAAATAATTGTTCCATATCTGCCCATTTTTCAACAGAAATAGAAAATATTTCTATAATTTTTAGGAACTCTTGTTATTCATGTACAAATTTAATTTTTATGTATGATGAAACTTTACTATTATCAGAGTTTTGATTTTATTTGTAGAAATAATGAACATGAATCAAATGGTCTTATTAGGCTAGCCTCCTGGTGTAGGCCTGTAATCCTAGCAGTCTGGGAGGCTGAAGATAATAACTTCAGGGCCAGACTGGGCAACTTAATGACTTAGGGACAACTTGTGTACAAATTAAAAAATGGGCTGAGGCTATAGTTCAGTGCAAAGACCTAGATTCAATCCTCAGAACCTCAAAAAATATGTTCATGTTAAGGAGACAATTCAATCAAGATTTTCCTTTGTTGTAGTTTTTTTCAGTGATGGTGATAATTAAATTTTCACTTCCACAAATTATAAAATATATATGTTACATGATTTTATCTGAATTTATTGAGATATAGTGTGAAATTTGATACAAATTGTTTTTCAAATTTTCATAATTCCATTCTCTGCTAATTGATTTAAAATACCACCATTATCATACATTAGACCTCTAAATATAATTTTTTACAACTTTTTTGAGTTTTATTACTGTACCAATGCCATTCTAGGTGTCCCCTCCTTTGCTTTTTTTTTTTTTTTTTTTTTTTTTGGTACCGGGGATCGAACTCTGGTCCTTGAGCTTGCACATCAGGCTGGTAAACCACTGAGCTAAATCCCTGGCCCTCCTTTTCTTTGTTTTTGAATATGCGATGAATACATAAATATAGAGCAATACAGTGCCTGCTCTAGAAGTTAAAGTGTGACAGTTAATACTACCTCATTATAATTTTTAAAAGCAGGTTACTTTATTTCAAGCAGATTTGCTTTTGAGGAATTTGGGGTTTGGTTTTGTTATTTTATTCATTTTTATAAATTTATTTTAGTTAACCAATAATTGTGTGTACTTACAGAGTACGGTGTGTTGTTTTGATCCATGCAGCATTATCGAATAATTTAGTCAAGATAATTGACATAGCTATTCCATAACAAACATTACTTTTTGGGAGGATGAGGACATTAACAATCTATATTTTAGTAATTTTGAAAGTATTATTAAATGTTATAACTAAACAATGCAAGAGAGGGCCATAACTAATTTCTCTAGTCCAAGTAAAGCTTTGTACACTTTGATCAACATCTCCGCTGTCCTAATATCTCCTTATTTCAACTTCTGATAACTACATTTTTACTCTTTATTTCTATTAAAGCAATGTTTTGGGTTCCACATATAATTAAAATCATACAGTACTGTATTTGGTTTTTCTGTATCCCACTTTTTTTTTCATGTAGCATACTATCCTTTACATAATGTCCTTCCATATCTAGATGTCAGAAATGACAGAATTTCATTCCTACTTAAGTTTGTATAGCAATTTATTGATGGACACTTAGGTTTATTATATACTTGGCTATTGTGAATAATCCTGAAATGAACATCACTGTGTAGATATCTTTCTAATACACCAATTTCAATTCATTTGGATATATACCTAGAAATGGGCCTGCCGATTACATAGTAATTCTATTTTTAGTTATTTTCCAAAGTAGTTGTATGCTTTATATTCCCAGTAAAGGTTTTCCTTTATTTCACATCCAGTCAAAACTTGTTTTCATTTATCTTTTTAGTAAAAGCCATTCTAACAAGTGTAAAATGATTATCTCATTTTAACAATTGTAAAATGATTATCTATTTGCACTCTCCAGATGATTACAATTATTGAACAGTTTTTCACATTTCTATTGTTTGTTCATAAATTTTATTTTGAGAAATATCTGTTTAGATCTGTTGCCCACTTTTAAAATCAAGTCATTTGTTTTCTTGCATTGATTTGTTTTAGTTCCTTACGTGTTTTGGACAACAACCCTTTATCATATGTACAGCTTGTGTATTAATCACTTTTCCTTCACTGGAACAAAATACCCTTCACCCTCAATTTAAAAGAGAATAAGTTTATTTTGGATCAAGGTTCTATGGGTTCAGTCCAATGTTGGAGGCTCCAAGACAGAAACTGCATGGCACAGAGTAAACTTCTCATTCACTCACAAAGCAGGAAATAGGTTAATAGAAAGGAATTGAGCCAAAGCAAGACAGAAACCCTTCAGGGTGAACATTAAAGCCTTTAGTTTCCAGTCCAGCACCCAGGGTATGTGTCTTGGTATGCGAGCTCCAAAGGCATGAGCAGTCCTGCTCTAGTCGCTTGCCACAGCTTCCCTGGCACTGTGATTACAGGAATGCACCTCCATACCTAGTGAGATATATTCTTTTTTTGTATCTATTTTCTTGATAGTTTTTATTAAGAATGAATATTGAATGTTGTCAAATAAGTTTTCTGCACTTGTTGAGATGCTCATATAATTTTTGGCCTTGATTTATTAATATATATTACATTTATTGATTTAACCATGTTGAAAGACCATCATATCATTGAGATAAATTTTATTTCTTCATTGTAAATGCCATTTTTCAGTGCTGTTGGATTTAGTTTACTGGTATTTTGTTTAAAATTTTTCTATCTACTCTCATTAGGGATATTGGCTTGTAGCTTTTTGTTCCTATAATGTCCTTGTCTGGATTTGTTATCAGAGTAACTCAAGACTTGTAAGATGAGTTGAGAAATAATCTCTTCTCTTTAAGTTTTTTAGAAGAATTTGAGAAAGATTGGAATTTTTTAAAAATAATTAATAGAATTCAGGATGAAACCATCTGAACTTTAGCTTTGCTTCAATGGGAAACTGTTTATTTCTGATCTAATGTTTAAACTTTTTATTATTCTGTTCAGATTTCCTTATTTTTTAAAGCTCAGTCTTTGTACATTGCATGTTTCCAGGGAGTTGTCCAGTTTTTCCTAGCTTATACCTTTTCTCTGATGGGTAGTTGTTCCTAGTAGTCTTTTATTATCCTTTACACTTCATCTCCCCTCTTATTTCTGATTTTCTTTCTTTTAATCTTTCTGTTAGTCTAACTAAAAATGTATCTTTTGTATTTTTTTCAAAAAAAATTACATTTAGTTTTGGGTTTTTTTGCATTTATTTTTCTAGTTTCCATTTTTTTATGTTCCTTTATGTAATATTAGGTTATTTTAAACTTTTTTTGTTTTGTTTTTGGGGGGTTAGGTATTTGTTGCTATAAAATTCCTTCTCAAAACTATATCACATCCTATATCTTTTGGTTTATTGTGCTTCTGTTTTTGTTTGTCTCGGTATTCTTTGAAATTTCTCTTTGAATTTCTTCTGTAATCTATGAATATTCAAGAGCATATTGTTTAATTTGGACATATATGTGAGTTTTGTAAGAGTCCCTGTATTGTTGATATCTAGTTTCATGCTCTTGTGTTCATAAAAAAAAATTAACATAACGTTAATGTTTGGAAATTTAAGACTTATTTTTTGTCCTAGCCTATGATCTATACTTGAGAATAACACCTATTCTGTTGCTTTTGGATGAGATGGTCTAAATATATCTGTTAGACCCATTGACTCTAAACTTCAGTTCAAACTCATAATAATTATTATTACTATTATTTTCTGTCTAATATTAAAAATGGGATATTGAATCTCCTATTACTACTGCATTATAGTGTTTCTCTTTAGATCTATTACAGTATATTTTTATAAACAGGCATTCTGATGTTGGTTACATACGTATTTTTTGTATTAAATTTATTGGTAAATTTAGGGTATACAATATAATGATATGCATCATTGGAAATTTGCACCTTTATATAATCCATCTTGGTTCTTATTTTTCCCCCATTCCCCTGCCCTCCCTTCAAACCTTCCACCCCCCCATCTACAAAGCCTTTGTTTCGATTTTTTTCACCTATTAATTCTATTCCTTTCTTTCTTTTTCCCTACCCCTAATACTTCCCCTTCCCCTTGCACTTTTTCTTTCTATTTCACATTATCTATTATACTTTTTAGTTCTTATTTACACTTTCAGTTTCTCTCACTAGAGAAAATATTCGGTACTTACACATGTGTGTCCTATTTATTTCACTTAAAGAGTATCGCCTCAATGTGCATCCACTTAGCTATAAATGTCTCTAGTTTCTTGTTATTTATGGCTGAGTGATACTCTATTTATAAAAAAAAACAAACATATTTTCTTTATCCAGTCTCCTGTTGATGGGCAATTGGGTTGCTTCCAAGTTTTAGCTATCACAAATTGTGCCACTATGAACATGGGTGCACATATATCACTGTGGTATGATACTTTTAATTCTTTGGGGAAGATATCCATTAGGGGAATAGCTGGGTCAAGTGCGACTTCCAATCCTAGTTTTTTGAGGTATCTCCATACTGATATCTCCATACCATTCTACACTCCCACCAGCAGTGTAGCAGTGTTCCTCTTTCCCCAAAACACCACCAGCATTTGTTATTAGTTGATCTCATAATAGCAGCCTTTCTTCCTGGGGTGGGGTGGAATCTCAGTGTTGTTTTCATTTGCATCTCTCGAATGACCAGTGATGTTGAACAATTTTTCATATGTTTCTTTGCTATTTCTATTTCTTTATCTCAGAAATGTCTGTTCATTTCAGATGCCCATTTTTGGACTGGGTCTTTAAATTTGGGAGGTCTGATTTTTTTCTGTTCTTTATAGATTCTAGATAGTAGACTTTGGACTGAGGAACACCAGGTGAAAATTTTTTCCCACACTGTGGGTTTTCCACTGTTGTTGGTTTCTCTTGTTTTGCAGAAGCTTTTTAATAAGAAGAGATGCCACTTGTTGATTGTTTGTGCTAGTTCACCCGCAACTGAGATTTTGTTCATAAAATCTTTTCCTACACTAATGTCTTCAAGAGTTCTACCTAACCTCTAGTCCAGCTGGTTCAGCATTTTTATTTTAATATTTAGTTCTTTGATCCATTTTGATTTTAGTTTAGTGCATGGTGAGAGATATAAGTCTAGTTTTAATCTTTGGCATGTTGAAACCCAATTTTTCCAGCACCATTTATTAAAGAGGCTATTTTTATCCAGTGAAGGTGTTTGGCTCCTTTATTGAAGATGAAATGGTTGAGTGTATCTGGAGTTGTTTCTACATCTTCTAATCTCCTCCACTGATCCTCAGGTCTGCTTCTTTGCCAGTACCATGCTGTTTTTATCACAGTAGCTTTGTAGTATAGTTTCAAGTTGGGAATTGTGATACCCCCTACCTTTGTCTTTATTGCCTAATATGGCTTTTGGTATTCTAGGTCTCTTCTCAATCCTAATGAATTTTTCGATTATTTTCTCCAGGTCTCTGAAGTATGCTGCTGGGATTTCAATTGGGATTGCATTGAATCTATATAGCAATGTTGAAAGTATGGCCATTTTCACTATGTTGTTTCTTCCTACCCAAGGGATGAAAAAGGATGTCTTTCCATTTTCTGATATCATCTTCAATCTCTCGTTTCAGAGTGCTACAGTTTTCAGAGAGGAGGTTATTTTTATTTCTTTTGTTTGTTTGATTCCAAGATATCTCAATATTTTAGATGCTATTGTGAAAGTAATTGATTGCCCCATTTCTCTATCAGTGAGTCTGTTGTTCATGTAGAGGAAAGCTATTCATTTTTGTGTGTTGACCTTGTATCCAGCTACTTTACTGAATTTGGTTATTAAGTCTAGAAGACTTTTGGTGGAGTTCTTGGGGTCTTCTATATAGAGTCTCACATCATCTGCAAATAATGACAATTTGACTTCTTCCTTTCCTATCTTTATTCCTTTCTTTCTTTCTTTTGTCTATTTTCTCTGGCTAATGTTTCCAGAACAATATTGAATAGAAGTGGTGATAGTGGACATCCTTGTCTTGTTCCTGATTTTAGCGTGGAAGTCTTCAGTTTTTGACCATTTAGTTGTCTTGGTCCGGCTGCAACCTGTCGAACAGGACCTGAGTAGGGACGTGAGGACTGAGAAAGAAGAAACAGAGAGACAGGAGGGCTCACAAAGACCGCGCCAGCAAGTTTATTTTCACCTCTCTTTTATACATTCAGTGAGTAAAGTCATTAACCATGACCTTTATCCAAAAACACCTGCTTCCTTGTTTGCTAGTTTTCTAGACACTCCTTGCCCTCAGGGGCTACTTTGTTTCATGGGGTTACAAAAGGTTCATCTTGTTGCCAGGGCAATCTCTAAAGGTAAACATCGGAATTAGCGAAGACATGGTTCCCCATAACACAGTCTCCTGGATATTTATAACAGAGGGTAAAATTAAAATGAAGCTTTTTGGCTGACACCGCTCCCCACATTTAGTATGATATTGGCTGTTGGTTTTTCATAGATGGCTTCTATCAGTTTGAGGTAGAGACCTTCTATTCCAATTTTTATAGGGTTTTTATCATAAATACATGGTGGATTTTGTCAAATGCTTTTTCTGCATCTATGGAGATAATCATATGGTTTTTGTCCTTGGCTCTGTTGATGTACTGTGTTACATTGGTTTATTTGCATATGTTGAACCATCCCTACATCCCTGGGATGAATCCCACTTGATCAGGGTGTATGATCTTCTTGATGATCTACTGCATTCTATTTGCCACTATCTTATTAAGGATTTTTGCATCTATGTTCCTTAGTGAGATTGGCCTATAGTTCTCCTTTTCGGTTGGGTCTTTCTCTGCTTTGGAGATCAAGGTGATGCTTGCTTCCAGGAATGAATTTGGGGGTATTGCTTCCCTTTCATTTTCATTGAAGAGTTTAAACAGTAGTGGCAGTAGTTCCTCTCTAAATGTCTTGTAGAATTCAGCAGTGAAGCCATCAGGACCTGGGCTTTTCTTAGTTGGTAAATTTTTAATTACATTTTCAATTAGATTGATATTGGTTTGATTCAAATTTTTAGGTCTTCTTCATTCAACTTTTTCAATTCACAAATATCTAGGAATCTGTCCATTTCTTCTGTATTTTCGATTTTTGGGCATATAGGTTCTCAAAGTAGGTATTGATAATCCTCTGGATTTCTCCTGGGTCCATTGTAATTTCATATTTTTCATTCCTAATTGCATGGATTTGGGCCTTTTCTTTCCTTTTTCTGATAATGTTTGCTAAGGGTTTGTTCATTTTATTTATTCCTTTGAAGAACCAACCCTTGGCTTCATTGATTTTTTTGTATTATTCTCTTAGTCTCCACTGCATTGTTTTCTCCTCTGATCTTTATAATTTCCTCCCCTTGTCCTGCTCTTCTTTTTCTAGAAGCTTAAGGTTTAGCATCAGGTTGTATATTTGAGCTTGCTCTGTTTTCCTAATGTATGTATTCACTGCTATGAATTTGCCTTGTAAGAGTGTTTTCATTGTGTCCCATAGATACCAATGTGTTGTATTGGCATTGTCATTCAATTGTAGGAACTCTCTGATTTCTTTTTAATTTCCTCTGTGACACATTGATTATTCAGAAGTGTGTTGTCCAGTTTCCATGAGTTTATGGAATTCTTTTTTTTAATTTATATATTTATTTATTGGTACATTTTAGGTATAAAATGCATTTACATTTATCATTGGGTGTTTGTACCAGAACATGATGTATCTCAGTTCTAATTTTTTCTCCCATTACCTGTGCACCCTTCAACCCTTTCACCCTTCCCTATTTACACAGAGTTTTATCCCATTTTTTTTCTTTTCTCATAATTTTTCCTTTCCCTTCTTCCCTTTCCCCTTCCCCTCCCACTATCCCCAAATCCTTGGACCTTTTCCTATTTCAAATTATCAATTATTCATTTTAATCTACTTCATCCTAATTTACACTTTCAATTTCTTACACTTGAGAAACTATTCTGTATTTATACATGTATGTCCTATTTATTTCACTTAAGAGTATGGCCTCTATATGCATCCATTTAGCTATAAATGTCTCTAGTTTCTCATTCTTTAAGGCTGAGTAGTACTCCATTTTATAAAAAATTCCACAATTTCTTTATCCAGTTTCCAGTCGATGGGCACTTGGGATGTTTCCAAGCTTTAACTATTACACACTGTGCTGCCATAGACATAGGTGCACATATATTGCTGTGCTATGATTCTTTTAATTCTTTGGGGAAGATTCCCAGTAGGGGAATAGCTGGGTCAAATGGGACCTGTAGTCCTAGATCTTTGAGGTATCTCCATACTGATTTCCACAGTGGTTGTACCAATCTACATTCCCACCAACAATGGAGAATGGTTCCTTTTTCTCCACACCCCTGCCAGCATTTGTTATTGGTTGATTTCTTGATAGCAGCCATTCTTTGTGGAGTGAGGTGGAATCTCAATGTTGTTTTCATGTGCATCTCTCGAATGACCAGTGATGTTGAACATTTTTTCATAGATTTATTTGCTGTTTTTACTTCTTTGTCTGATGAATGTCTGTTCATTTCAGATGTCCATTTTTGAATTGGGTCTTTAAATTGGAGGGGTCTGATTTTTTTAAAGTTCTTTATATATTCTCAATAGTAGACCTTTGTTTGATATATAGCTGCTAAAAATTTCTTCCTACATTTTAGGTTGTCTCAGCTCTGTTGGTAGTTTCTCTTGCACTGCAGAAGCTTTTTAATATGATGAGATCCCAGTAGTTGATTGTTTGTGCTAGTTCCTGTGCTACTGAACATTTGTTCATAAAGTCTTTTCCTATGCCAATGTCATCAAGAGTTCTACCTAATTTATCTTCCAGCAAGTTTAATGTTTCTGTCTTAATATTTAGATCTTTAATCCACTTTGATCTTAGTTAAGTGGATGGTGATAGGTATGGATCTAGTTGTAACCTTTGGCATGTCGAAATCCAGTTTTTTGAACACTGTTTATTAAATAGGCTATCTTTCCTTCAATGAGGGTGGTTGGCTCCTTTGTCAAAGATGAGGTGGCTGAATGTGTCTGGAGTTGTTTCTGTATCTTCTAATCTAGTCCACTGATCTTTGGGTTTGTTTCTTTGCCAGTACCATGCTGTTTTCATCACAGTAGCTTTGTAGTATAGTTCCAAGTTGGGGATGTGATACCCCAAGGCATGTCTCTGTTGCCTAGAATTGCTTTTGCTATTCTAGCTTCTTCTGCTTCCAAATGAATTTTTGCATTGTTTTTTCTAGTTCTGTGAAGTATTTTGTTGGAATTTCAATTGGCATTGCATTGAATCTATATAGTAATTTTGGAAGTATGGCCATTTTCACTATATTGATTCTTCCTACCCAGGAACAAGGGATATCTTTCCATTTTCTTATATCCTCTTCGATCTCCTTTTTCAGAGAGCTGTAGTTTTTAGTATAGAGGCCTTTTGCTTCCTTTGTTAGGTTGATTCCTAGATATTTAATTTTTTTTGATGCTATTGTTAAAGGAATTGTTTCCCGAATTTCTCTTTCAATGGGTCTGCTATTTGCATATAAGAAAGCTATTGTTTTTTGAGTGTTGACCTTGTATCCAGCTACTCTACTGAATCTATCAATTTGGTCTAGAAGACTTTTGACTCAGTGTTTTGGATCTTCTATGTAAATTATATCATCAGCAAATAATGACAGTTTCACTTCTTCCTTTCCTACCTTTATTCCTTTTATTTCTTTCTCTTTTTTAATTGCTATGGCTAATGTTTCCAGAAAAATATTGAATAGAAATGGTGATAGTGGGCATCCTTGTCTTGTTCCTGATTTTAGCATGAAAGTCTTCAGTTTTTGACCATTCAGTATGATGTTGGCTGTTGGTTTTTCATAGATAGCCTTAATCAGATTGAGATAAAGACCTTCTATTCCAATTTTCTGTACCGTTTTTATCATGAATGGGTGTTGGATTTTTGTCAAATGTTTTTTCTGCTTCTATTGAGATGATCATGTGGTTTTTGTCCTTGACTCTGTTAATATAGTGTATTACATTTATTGATTTAGGGATGTTGAACCAACCTTGCATCCCTGGGATAAATCCAACTTGGTCAGGGTGTATGATCTTCTTGATGAGCCTCTGTATTCTGTTTGCCAGTATCTTGTTGAGGATTTTTGCATCTATGGTCATTAGGGAGATTGATCTGTATTTCTCTTTTGGGGTTGGGTCTTTCCCTGGTTTGGGGATCAAAGTAACACTGCTTCCAGGAATGAATTTGGAAGCCTTGCTTCCCTTTCAATTTCCTTGATGAGTTTAAAGAGTAATGGTGATAGTTCTTCTTTAAATGTCTTGTAGAATTCAGCAGTGAAGCCATCAGGACCTGGAATTTTCTTTGTTGGTAAGTTCTTTATTACATTTTCAATTTCACTCATTGTAATTGAGGTGTTTTGAATTTCTATATCTTCTTCATTTAATTTTGGCAATTCGTATGTGTCTAGGAATCTGTCCATTTCTTCTGTGTTTTCCATTTTATTAAAGTACAAGTTCTCAAAGTAGGTATTGATGCTTCTCTGGATTTCTGCTGGATTTGTTGTGGCTTCACCTTTTTCATTCTTAATTGCATGGGTTTGAGCCTTTTCTTTCCCTTCTTTGATAAGGTTGGCTAAAGGTTTATCAATTTTATTTATTCTTTCAAAAAAACCAACTCTTTGATTCTTTGATTTTTTTGTATCATTCTCTTAGTCTCCATTGCATTGATTTCTGCTCAGATCTTTATAATTTCCTTTCCTGTATGAGCTTTGAGTTTCTTATGCTCTTCTTTTTCTAGGAGCTTGAGGTTCTGCATTAGGTTATTTAACTGAGTTCTCTCTGTTATCCAAATATGGGCATTCACTGCTATAAATTTCACATGTAGAACTGCTTTCCTTGTGTCTCATAGATTCATTTATGTTGTACTGGCATTATCATTTACTTGTAGAAACAGTCTAATTCTTATTTTCCTCTGTCACCCATTGGTTGTTTAGGAGGGTGTTGTTCATTTTCCATTTTTTTGTGGGAGTTTTGCAGTTTCTTATGTTATTGATCTCCAATTGTATTGCACTATGTTCTGATAATATACAGGAGATAACTTCGATACTTTTATATTCACTTAGATATGTCCTGTGATGTAGCATGTGATCTATTTTGGAGAATGACCCATGTGCAGCTGAAAAGAATGAGTATTCGAATTTTGTGGTGTGGAACACTCTGTAAACATCTACTAAGTCCATTTGTTCAATAGCTTGGTTCAGTTCTAGAATTTTATGGTTAATTTTTTTTTAAGATGATCTGTCTATTTATGATAGAGGGGTGTTGAGGTCCCCCACTACAATTGTATTAGTGCTTATTTGATTTTTCATGTCCATTAATATTTGTTTTGTATGGTTGGGGGCATTTGTATTTGGTGCATATATATTTAGGATTGTCATCTCTTCCTCTTGGATTGTTCCCTTCACAAGTATGTAGTGACCATCTCTGTCTCTCTTAATTAGTTTTGGTTTGAAATCTACTTTGCCTGCAAATAAGATTGCTACCCTTGCTTTTTTCTGGGATCCTACTGCATGGAGAACTGTTTTCCATCCTTTTCCTTTCAGTCTATGAATTTCCTTTTGAGTTAGGTGTGTTTCTTGTATACAGCATATTGCTGGGTTTTCCTTCTTAATCCATTCTGCCAGTCTCTTTCTTTTGATTGGTGAATTGAGGCCATTAACATTGATAGTTATAATTGAGAGACATTGACTCATCCTTGTCATGTTGTTTTACTGTTGTTGGCTCTTTTATTCCTTATTTTCCGCCCTTTCGCTTTAGTGTTTTACCTTGCATGGTGCCTTCTCTCTGCTGGGCCTCATGGAGTTTTGACCTTCATTGTCTTTTTCTAGGATATTGCTTAAAATTGTTTGGAGTGCTGCTTTGGTGTTCACAAAATTTCTCAGGTGTTCTTTGTCTTGAAAGTATTTAATTTCCTCACTCATTTTGAAAGATAATTTTGCTGGATACAACAGTCTAGGTTGGAAGTTATTTTATTTTAGGGCTTGAAATACTTCACTCCAGGCTCTCCTTGATTTGAGGGTTTGTGTTGAGAAATCTGCCATGATTCTGATGGGCTTTCCTTTGTAGGTGATTTGTTTCTTTTCTCTAACTGCCTATAGAATTTTTTTCTTCTGTTGGGTTTCTGGGATCTTGACTATTATATGTCTAATTGTAGATTTTTTTTGGTCATGGCTGGTTGCAGTCCTATATGCCTCATTTATCTGTACATCCAATTCTCTACCTCTGGGAAGTTTTCTACTATTACTTCTGTGAACAGTTTTTTTTTAATGTCAATTGTACTTCCTCCTGTTTTTTTGTAGACTCCTATGAGTCTTATATTATTCTTCTTTGCATCATCTAGCAGCTGTTGGATTGATTTCTCATAGTCCTTTACTATCTTTAAGAAATCTCTGTTTTCATGGTCCTTAACCACAATCCTGTCTTCTATATCTGATATTCTGTCTTCAGATTCTCTTAGTCTGCTCTGCATGCTTTCAATGGAGTTTTTAATCACTTGAATATCTGTTTGAATCTGTTTCATTGGATTCCATTTCTTTCTTCTGTTGGGCGATCCTGTTTTCCATTTCTTATGCTGGGCATTCATGGCTTCCAGCATGTTTCTGATCTCATCTATTTTCTTATCTGTTTCTGTTGTAGAGCTTCTAATCATGTCTTTCACTCTGTTCACCATCTCTGTATTTATCTGGAATATTATTTCTGTTTTGAATTTTTCTACAGCCTCATGTATTTGCTTTGTTCCTTCCTGTGGTATCAGTTTAGGGTGTCCAAGTGGTTGCTTATCAGACTTTTCCACCTCATTTCCCCCCCGAATTTCCTTTTTGTGGCATGGAAGCCTGTGTTTTTGCCTTGCTTAAGTGTCTTCTCATTTTTGTTTTTGGTACTGCCCTTGGTTTAATTCCTGGCTTGATATTTAAAAATTGGTTAATGTAGGTATCTTTGTTGCTTGTGTTTGAAACCCTTGTGGAATGATTGCTTTTCAGAGGTGTCTTCCAGATATAGCTTGTGTTTGGGTTTTGAGACTCTAATGACTCTGAGGTTATTTTATTTTCCTTATACCAGGAAGAAAATCACAACATGTTAGCCAAAATGACACAGTCAGCAATACCATAGCATCAAGCACAGCTTAGAAAAATGGCAATTTGTGGTAGTTATTAATCTGTCACATTTAACTATGTGAGTTAAATTAAAACTGAGAACCAGCCCAACGTAAGTTTGTAATGAATAAACTCTTCAATATAGCATCTTTCCCCTTTGTGGTGAGAAGTTAAAAGGAGTTGGGGAGGGAGGGACAGGTAGAAAGAACAGATAAGATTAGTGGTGAGGCCAGAAGACACAGAAAGATCAAACAAACTCTAAGAAGTTGTTAAAGGCAAGAGAAAAAGGCAGAAAGAAAGAGCAAAGATGTGAATACAATCACCTAACAGCAACAGGGAGGCTAGATACCGAATTTACTTTCCTTTAAACCTAATGATAAGAGAAGGAAAAAGAGAAGAAAAAAACAATAAGGGAGAAGTCTGAATTCAGTGCAGAAAGTAACAAATGGGGAGATGAGGAGCAATATGTGACAGGGAGAGAAGGAATGAGTGAGAGAGAAAAATAAAAGATAAAAGGAGGAAAAGAAAGAAAAGTAAAAATTTGAAGAGAAAAAAAAAGTAAAAATTAAGTAAAAATAAGAGAAAAATTTTTTTTTTCTTTTTTGCAAATAGCAATTAAAGTTATGGGCCTCCTTCAGGGTATGTGTCTGCTGTCACTGTAGGCAATGTAAGAATCCAGGTGCATATACGAGTCAATGAGTCTCAGCAAGCCATCAGCAGACCAAGTACAGTGGTCTAATGTGCCTTTATTGTAGAGATTCTCTGTTACTAACTTCTGCTTTATCTTGTGGCACTCAGGACAAGGGTCTTTATAATCTCCTGTGCCTCTATAGTGTGCGACCCAGTAGCAGAAAAGCCAGAAGGTCAGAGGTGTGTGGGGGGGTGAGCCTTGGAGGTGCCCCCCAGCTAAGCAGACCTCACTGTGGCATTTGTGGGGCCCAGGACACCCCGGAGCTTCAAGCTGCTTGTCTCACCTGGCCGGTCCCAGCTTGGAGAGCGTTGGATTGAGTTTATGGAATTCTTGCAGTTTCTTTTGCTATTGATCTCCAATTTAAATGCAGTATGGTCTGATAATATACAGGGCATAACTAATTCCTTTGCACTTACTTAAATATGTTCTATGAATGAGTATGTGGTCTCTTTTAGAGAATGAACTGTGTGCAGCTGAAAAGAATATGTATTCTGATTTTGTGGGGTGGAACATTCTGTAACCATCTGTTAAGTTCATTTGTTTAAGAGTTTGATTGAGTTCTAGTATTTTGTTGCTTATTTTTTGTCTAGTTGATCTATGTGTTTGAGATAGTGAGGTATTGACGTGCTCCATGACTATTATATTAGTGCTTATGTGAATTTTCATGTCCATTAGTATTTGTTTTATATAGTTGGGTTCACTAGTGTTTGGTGCATATATATTAATGATTGTCATCACTTGCTCTTGGATTATTCCCTTTACAAGGATGTAGTGCCCTTCTTTTGTCACTTAATCAGTGTTGGTTTGAAATCCACTTGATCTGCAAAGAGGATAGCTACTCCTGCTTTTGATTGGACCCTTGTTTCATGGAGTATTGTTTTCCAACCTTTAATTTTCAGTCTGTGTCTCTTTTTGAATTAAGTGTGTTTCTTGTATGCAGCATATTGTTGGATCTTGCTTCTTGACCCATTCTGTCAGTCTATTTCTTTTGATTGGTGAATTGAGACCATTAACATTGATGGTTAACTGATATGTATTGACTTATCCTTGTCATGACTTTTTCTTTTTGTTGGATTCTCCCCCTTTGCATTTAATTTCTTGTCATGCCAAATGGATTCATTCTGCCGGTCTTCTGGGGGTTGTGATCCTGGCTGTCTTTTCCTAGGATGTTGTTTAAAACTTTGTGGAGTGCTGGTTTAGTATTCATGAAGTTCCTAAGGTGCTCTTTGTCATGAAAGTATCTTATTTCTCCATCAATTTTGAAAGATAGTTTTGCAGGGTTCATCAATCTGGGTTGGAGGCTGTTTTTCTGTAGGGCTTGTAATATTTCACTCCAAGCAATTCTTGCCTTGAGGGTTTGCATTGAGAAGTCTTCTGTGATTCTGATGGGCTTTCCTTTGTGTGATTTGTTTTTCTCTAACTGCTTATAGAATTTTGTTCTTTTGTTGGGTTTCTGGAATCTTAATTATTATATGCCTATGTGTAGATTTTTTTTGATCATGGCTAGTTGGAGCCCTATATGCCTCACTTGTCTATGTCAAGTTCTTTCCCCCTATTTGGGAAGTTTTCTGCCATCACTTCTGTGAACCATTTTTTTATGTCATCTGCACTCTCTCCTGTTTCTTCATTGACTCCAATCAGTCTGATCTTATTCTTCTTTGCATCATCTAGCAGCTGCTGGATTGATTTCTCATGGCCCTTACTATTTTTAAGAAATTTTTCTTTTCCTGGTCACTAATTGCAATCCTATCTTCTATATATGAAATTGTATCCTTGAATTGGCTCATTCTGCTGTGTAGACTTTCAGTGGAGATTTTAATCTCCTGGAAATCTGTTTGCATCTGTTTTAGGGATTCCATTTGTTTGTTATGTTGGGATTCCATCGTGTTCCTCAGCTCATCTATTTTTTTAACTGTTTCCACTCTAAGTTTATTAATTATGTCTTGTACTATTGGCAGAATCTCTGTTGTTATCTGAGAAATTATTTCTTATGTCATTTTTTCTAGAGCCTCTTTTGTTGCCAGTTCAGGGAGTCTAGGTGTTTGAGTATCAGATTGTTCCATCCTGTTGCCCTTTGGGGCTGCTGTAGGTGATCTGGTGGTCTGATTTTGAGACATATTTACATGTCTTCTCATTTCAACAGGGGCACCCTGCTGTCCCTTTGTTGAGGTGACTTTTTGCTCACCCAGTGGTCTGGCATTCTCAGCAAGCACAGAGCAGCCTTTACTGTGCTCCTCAGCAGTACACCAATTCCTGTGTTCACAGTGGTGGCCTTCTGGATCCCTGACCTGACCTATTGACTGGGCAGGCTTCTGGCTGGGGCCTGTGCATACTTGGGATGGTATCTAGGTGTGTCTCTTGCAGGGGCCCCTATCTAGCTGTTCTCTGGGAGGGTCTTTGTTTCGGGGCTGTGCATCCCAGTTCCTGTTGTCTGCACAGGCTTTGGTTAGGGTCACCATGCACTTATTAGTGGTATTGGGCAAGCCTCTGGGTATTGCTTGTGTGCCTGTACAGCTCTTCTCCAGGCAGGTCCGTGGCTGTGGCTGATGGCATGGTGGGCCTCTGGTGAAAGCCTGCAGGCCTGTGCAGCTCCTCTCTGGGAGAACCCCAGGCCAGGGCACTTGCACAGGAACCTCTGGGGTCTGTGTGGACCCCCAACTGGGATCAGCCTCCAGTCAAGCAGTTCTAGGGCACACAGCTGCTCCTTGGAATCTGCAGGTTACATACTTGTTTATAGTTTTGATAACTTTTTGTGGAATTGATAACTTTATAATGGCTTTCTCTGTCTTTTATAGTTTTCATCTTAATGTCTATTTTGTCTAATTAACTATATACACTTTCTTTTGCTGTTCATTTGCATGGAACACCTTTTTTTCATACCTGAATTTTTAATTGGTGTACTTTAAAGTGAATTTATTATAGGCAGCATACACCTGAGTTTTGTGTTTTATGACTTCATCCACTTGATGTCTTAATCAGAGAATTTAATCCACGTACACTTCAAAGAGTTATAGGTAAGACTCATTGCTATTTTGTTGTTGGTTTTTTAATAGACTCTTTGTTTCTGCTTTTTTTTATACTGTCTTGTTGGTGTTTTTGTGCAGTGGTGTGTTTTGAATTCTATTTTTTTTAATGTCTTCCTGGGTTTTTCCTAGTAACAGAATTACAATGGACTGAGATAAAACTTTTTATACTAATAATAATAGGCAATTTTAAACTAATTGTGACTTAACTTTGATTACTTTCACAAACACTGTACTCTTATTTCCTCAACTTAAAATGAATTTTGGAAGGTACATTTTATAACTTTCATAGTTGTATTCCTTAACAAATTATCATAACTATAGTTATTTTAAAATGGTTTTATTTCTCAATTTTCACACTGAAGTTATAATTAATTTTTATATCACCATTATACTTCTGAGTTCTACTTTATTATTACCTTTAACAATGAGATTTTCATTGTTGTATACTATTATTTTGTTACTACAGTCTCTTCAGTCTGAAATAATGTCTTTAGAATTTAATGTCTCTCAGCTTTGTTTTGTTTGTGAAATTTATCTCCCCATGACTTTTGAAAGAATTTCTGAATAGAGAATTTTAGGTAGACAACACTATCTTTCAGCTTTTAAAATACATTACTCACAGCCTTCTGGCATGCCAGATTTCTATTGAAAAATATGCTGATAGTCTTCCGGTAGTCCCCTGTATACAAGAAGTTAGTTTTCCTGTGCATTTTTTTTGAATTCTCAGATTTTAATACTTTATTTTAGAAATAAAGGATTTTGTTTTGCTGAGAATCTTTCCATTGGTGTATTACCCTTTTCCACAATCATTCTTTACATTTTTTATTAACTTTTACATGTTCATGGTACATAATGACTACATTTATCATGGGAAGTGGGTACATATACATAATACATCTTGATTTTTCTTTTTCTTGTTCATGCTCTACCCCTCCCCTCCCTCCTACCTCCTTCCAGCTCTCTGTCCCCTTTACATTTTCAAAAGCTCTATTTTCATTATCATTTTCCCTTCATTTATTCTTTTTATTCCTTTTCCTTCCCCTCCCTCCACCCTCCATCCATGTCTTGTTCCCTTATCCATTTCAAAGATCTATTGACTTCCTCTTTACTCATGTGCTCTCTCTCTCTCTCTCATATTTACACTTCTGTGTCTGAATTATTCCATATAACATTATGCTTTCAAGTAGCAACCCTTTGATTACAGATGTCTCAAGTTGATCTTTGTGGCAGAGTGGTACTCCATTGTGTATAAATGCTATATTTTCTTTATCCATTCATCTATTGATGGATATATATGCCATTTCCAATATCTATTGTAAATAGTGCTGCTATAAATATGGTTATGTATATATCCCTGTAATATGACAACTTTAACTCTTTTGGGAAGATACTTGGAGAATAACTGGGTCAAATGGAATTTCTATTATTCATTTTTTGAGGAATCACTGATTTACACAGTGTACTAGTACTAGTTTACACTAGTTACACAGTTTACTGTACTAGTTTACATTCTCACAATGTAAATGAGGTTTTTTTCCAAACATCCTCTCTAGCCAGTTTATTTGATTTATTGATAATAATCATTTTTTCTGAAGTAAGATGGTATCTCAGTGTAGTTTTAATTTGTGTTTCTCTAATGGCTAGACATGTTGAAATATTTTCATGTATTTACTGGCCATTTGTTCTTCTTCTGAGAAGTATCTATTCATTTCAGTGGCCCATTCTTTCATTGGGCCTTTTATTTTGGAAGATCTAATGTTTTTTATTTCTTTATATTCTCTAGATTTTCTCTATCTGAGAAATAGTGGAAAATGTTTATTTCCATCCTGTAGGTTTTCTCTTCACTCTAATTGTTACATCTTTTGGTGTCCTTCCAGCTATTAATATTCTATGTTTGTCTTCAAATTTTGACAACTTGATTATAATGTCTCTTAATGTTAGTCTCTTCTGTTTAATCCTATTAAGTGCCAAAGAGGTTTCTGGATCTGGATTTATAATTACTTTCCCTGACTTGAACATTTTTGTATTCTTTGAATTTGTTTTTTATTTTTTTCTATTTCTCTTCTTCTGGTTTTCTGATAATACTTGTGTTATTCCACTTGATGTCATCTTACAAGTGATTTCAGTTTTCTTCACTCTTTTTCTTTCAATAATTTTAACTTCTTGGCTTAATGATTTCCAACAAAATATCTTCACTTTTTCTAATTTAGTTTTGATGTGTACTGAACACCTCTATTGAATTACTTTAATTCACTTATGGCATTCTTTAGCTCAATTATTTGTTTGATACTTCTAATATTGCATATCTCTATGTTGAAATTTTCAGATTTTTCTTGAATTGCTTTGCTTAGCTTGGTGAGCCTTTCTATGAGTATCTTTTTCAATTTCCTGGTGCTAAATACCATATCTTCATTTCATTGGTGTTGGTTTCTGGAGATATATTTGTTATTTTATTTTATTTGAAACATACTTCCCAATCCTTTCTTTTCCTTCACTCTCTGTGTTGGATTCTGTATATTAGTTAATAGATGACCTCTCCCAGTTCTGTCAGACTGGTCTCATGTCAGAGATGTTCCTCTCCTATTCACCTAGCCAGCAATGATAAGTTCCTCTAAAGGTGCTTATCAAACCTTTGTCTTTGTTCTTAGTAGCTCCCATGAAATTAGAGAATGTCAAAGCATGATAGAAGCCAGTACCTGAGGATGCAACTAGAAAAGATGGAGTGATGTATGTGTTCCAGTTTCATATTTTCTTGTGGAGAAGCTGAGAGCCAGAATTTATCTCACACTTATTATGCCCTACACAGGTTCCGAACCCTTGATTATACTACACACTTTGTATCTTGGATGATATTTGCTATTTACAAGTTTAAAAGTCACTTATTCTCTTCTGTGGTCAGAAATGTAGAGCTGCCACAATATCTATAGGTAGGTGATTTGTGAGCCAGTCATTCAGGTGAGGCTATAGGAGGTCAGCCGCTTAATGTATGCAGAAACTATTTCCAAGGAGACTCCACAGATAGGAATTTATTGTTGAAGAAAGGCGGGAAAGAAGATTTGTGTATTTGCTACTCTCCTGTTTGTGCAAGCAGAAATCTCATGCTTGCTAGTAGGAGATTTGTGGTCTGAAATTATCATCGAAGCCAGGAATCAAAGAAGGCACAGAGATATCTTCTATTCTTTTCAGATATGAAGTTGCCCCCCACTGAATGAGAGATTACAAGAGTTTCTTCTAGAGCATCCTGAAGTAGATGGTGCAAGGAGTGCCGTACTTTCCATTCCTGCTGGCAGAGCCATCTGATCTCTTTCCATGGAGAGATTGCAAGACTAAAATTATTGTAGGAGCCAACTGGACAGGGAGGCACAGAAAGTGCTCACTGTTCTGTTCAAGCCAGTAGAAGTCTCAGACACTCCTTGAAACAAGAGGTTTCTGATCTGGAATTGCTATTGATGTAAGCTAAGGAAGAAGGCACAAGGAATGTCCCTTTCTCTTTCAGCCCCAGGGAGGTCTCTTACCTCCCTGTGAGAAAAGAGGGCAGAAACTACCTCAGAAGCTAGCCCCAGAAGAAAGGCAGAGTGAATCTTGTTGTCTGGTTGATGATACAGGCTCCTAACTTCTTTGAATAGAGAAATTGTAGGCCTGGAATTACTGCTAAAGCAGGGCCCAAAACAAAGTTCAGTGAGCACTATCTTTCCTGTTAAGGCTAGAGGAGGTTTGTTCTCTATTTGCTATGCGGGCTGGCAGTTATGGGCTTGGTAGAGTTCAGAGCCACAGGGAACTGCTAAAAGAACTTGAAACTTAGCTTAACTCCAGGGTAAAGTGGCAAGCTGGTTTGATGCCAAGAGCTACAGCTTCAGGGAGTGCCCATGACATTCAAAGTCCCCCTTTGTTCATAACCTTGAGCCTCAAGCCTAGAGATTTAGGAGATCAGCTCTCTGTCAAGGAGTGTAGAGGTTGTTTACTATGTGTGCAATATAAGTTCTCATTTTGTTTTTGTTTCTATTTGTTCATTTGTTTGTTTGTTGTTGCTGTTGCTGTTTTTTAGTGTCATTTTGGTTTATTTTTGTTTTTTCCCCAGAGTAAAGAGGCTGTGCTTAGGGTAGAGTTAGTTCACATGTCTGTGTTTAGTTTTTGATGTGGATCTTTTCTCAATTCTCTGGTGTGTATGTGTCTTCAGACTGAATTCTTGCTCTCTGGAGAGAACTGATCTCTCTCTAGGTGTTTACTCTGTTTGTGAGAAGAGAAATAAATAGGAGCCTTCTGTTCCACTCTGTTCCTGGTTTTCTATTTTTGTCCTGAAAAAGAAGTATCCATCTAAGCAAATGATGTTTGCCTTTTAGAAAAATAGACTTCAGGATCATTACACTGACTTACAGCATCTGTGATGTTATGCCACTAACTTATGTTATTCATGTTTAATGTTTTAATTGCATGGTAGAATATTTTTCTATGTTATGTAGATATTACATCTCAACAGAATTTTTTTCTTTTCTCAGTGGATATTTTAAACTGAAAAGATACTTTTACATTTGGCTAAAAAGAGATAATTAAAACTTGCTTTAGAAGAGCAAAATGATGAAAATAATTCTGTTTTATAAACTCCCAGATTATCATTTCTTATCTAAATGAATTAGTCTTAGAACCTTTTAATCTAATTAATCCTTAACCAAGTCTAATACCACAGGGTGGTATTTTGTGTGGCTGCCAGTGTGCATGGATTTAATTATGGATTTGCAAACAGACTTAGAGAAGTTCATCTCCAGCTGACCTATACCTATTCTGAGTTTGAGGTAAGGAACATTTTAGTTAATTTAAATGTATTATATTAATCCACATTTGCATACATAGTATGCTCCTGTTTTTATGTACTCATGACATCAATTTATTTTTTCTTCTTAGTTGCATAGAAGTCCTGTTATATTTTTCAGCATGGTGTAAATAAAGCTATGTGAGGTGATAGAAAGAGATTATGTTTGGAAATTAAGAGATTTAGTCTCCATTATTAGCTACTTTCTCTGGAATTCATTTTCTTGAAATATAAAGGGATAGGCATCCAGGGCCATTTCAAACTCTAAGATAATATCCTTTTATATATAATAATGGTCAAATTTATTACAGGAAAATATCATTGGTACATTCTTGAATGTTTTTTTTTTTTCGTATATGGATCTTAGTTTTAGAAGATTTGAAAAAGAAGTTCATTTTTCTTTCTAGATATTAGCTGCAGAAAAGTGATCCTAGAAGTTGGGACTTGGGTAACCAGACACAAATAATTAGGGGACTATATAGTGAGAGTTCTCCAGAGATTCATAACCAAGCAGATATTGTATAAAATAAGGATATGTAGGTTTAGATATAAGACTTATGATGGGAACTGGGTCACACAATTTCTGAGGCCAAGAGGTCAATATGGTGTCAGAAAGCTGGAGAAACAAGAAAGCTAGTAAAAAAACTTCAGTTAAAATTTTAAGGCCTAAAAAACAGGGAAGCCAGTGGTGTAACTCTCAGTCCAGTTGTAAATAGGGGATCTATTGGTGTAAGTCCCAGAAGGCCAGAGAATGAGGACCTCTGATATCCAGGGCAGGTAGATAGTAGCCTATTTGGAGAAGAGAAAGGGAATTTACTAATCTTCCTCCTTTTTGTTCTGGTTAGACCCTCAATGGGTTGACTGATGCCAGCCCATATTATAGAAGGCATATTTTCATTACTCAGTCTGAAATGTTAACTTCTGGAAACAGCCTCACAGTCATACCCAGAAATAATATTTTAATAGCCATTTAGGCAACCTTAGCCTAGTAATGGTGACAGAAAAATAAAATATCACAAGAATTCTGAAAATACATGTTACAACTATATATGTAAATTAAAACAGGTACCTATTCTAAGAAGAAAAAAGAACAGAAGACAAATGATGTTAAGTATATATCTTTCTCTTCACATTATGTGTTTTTATTTTTCATTATAGTTTTAAAAATATTTTTGAAGAGAATGTAGCAACTGATTGCCAGAATACTGAAATGACTAGCTCAGTTATAAGCCTGGAGCTAAATATCTTGATTGTCAAGTCAATTTCATCCATTTTTCCAAATGAATTCCAGTACTTTAGATATTGATAAATCTCCAGTTCTAAAGAAGTACAGTTAATTCATTTTATCTAGGACAGTTACATTCCATAAAGTAGCCAAGAATACTACATTAATGAACAATGAACCATTGTTCCTAAGATAAGCTCCTGCGAGGGTCTGGTTACTTTTTTTTTTTTGTTAACTGATCACTATATAAATGTATTTAATGTATTTCTTTTTCTTTTTTTTTTTTTTTTGGTACCAAGGATCGAATTCAGGTCCTTGCATTTGCGAGGCAAGCGGCAAAACCACTGAGCTAAATCCCAGGCCCCTTAATTTATTTCCTTTTAAAGGTATCTTATCTTGTATGCTTGATTCATTAGCATTGTCTTCATGCTGATGGCATATAATTTGTGCTTGAATGAAACTCATCTAACATATGCATTTCCTCTTAAGGCACAGGTCAGCCTTCTTGCCCTTGGGCACATTAGAGACCACTAAGCCCTACACTTGGGACCCACTTTAAATAGTGGAATCACTAATAAACTTAAAAATACACAAAAAATGTAGCCCCTAATCTAATGTGACAAAGACCTTTTTTTACAGAGTTAGAGCTGAAAAGGGAAGGCAGAGCATCATTTCCTTAAGTCTCAGATGGGAACTTGAACATCCTATGACTCAAATTTTCCCAGCACTGAATTCCCACCAGTGAATAATTTCAAAAGCATGAGTATTGATTTGTAGATTACAAATAAATTTAACAAATTGAAAAGTTTGCAAATTCAGTCAGCCCTGCATTTCTGCAGGTTTTGTATCCATATATACAACCAACAGTGGACTGAAAATACTTGAAAAAAGAATTCAATCTGTACTGAACATGTACAGACAATTTTTTTGTCATCATTCCCTAAACTACACAGCTATTTATATATCATTTACACTGCCCTATATACTATGAATATTATACGGATTGACTTAAAGTAAAAGGGGGGATAGCCATAGGCTCTAGGCACATACTACAGCATTATGTATAAATGACTTGAGTGGCCACAAAATTTCATGTCCAAACAGTCCTGGAACCAATTCACCACTGCTCCCAAGGAATACATCTATAGAATGTATGAATAATGAAGATTGATAGTATCCATATTTATAGCTACATATATTTATATATAGAAAAATTTAGAATTTGAAAATACAAATAATTATAAATAATGAATTGGGGAACTTAGAGGGCAATGAAGGAGGAAAGTAGATGGCAGAGCAAGTGTAGGTGATTTTTCAATGCAACACTGAATGAATTAAAGTTCAAATAAATATCTCTGGGTCTGTTGATGAAGGAGCTGGGATGTCTGTAAGTGTGGTGTATGGAAGAGTTTGCAAGTCTCTGTCAGGTTCTCATTTGCCTTGCTGTGTACTAATAACAAAAGAGTTAGCAGTATTTAAGTCTACGCAGAGTAACTGGTCCATCATTTCAGCCAAACTAGTACTTCATAAACATTAACCTCGACTTTCACTATCTTGGGTATCCAAGCTTTCATTTCAAAGCTCAAGATGAACAAGTAGTTTTCAATGGTATCAAAAGAATTTACATGGCAGTTCAAATACTGCTTAGCACTCAGCAAAGAGTATGGGAACTCTTTATTTGCTATAATCAGAGGTTCTTTTTATGATGATATTATATCTTCACATAAACAACTTAGAATTGAAATTAACCCTTAAAAAGAGCAGACCAGCTAAATACTAGGTATCTTTTAGACTCCCCAGTTGCAGAGCACAACCTGCAGTAACAGTAGCCTTCAAAGATAAAAATGGGTATAATTCACCTAACTTAGACCATTTCTTACCAACTCAAGGAGACTCATTTATCTTTAATGAAGTTAGTTTCAGTATGGAGGAAGTGACTATAAAAACTGTCCCACCTCTTAAACAACACTAATATACTAAGAGAGTAAAATTTTGCCTCTAAGAACAGGAAAAATTAATCATTAGATTGACTAATTCCAAAGGATTCAACACTAACATTTGTTCTGGCGGGGGACAACTTCAAAATGACGGGGAGGTTTTGGCTCAAGATCTTCAAAGGCTCTCTGCTTCACTAATCTAACTCTCTGACCAAGCCATTAATTTTGCCTATAAGAATAAGGAGTGTTTTAGCTCATAAGAAACTCCACAGCCATGAAGCAGTGACTTGATATGATTAAAACAAGCTCTTTCTGTGATAGGCTCAGCTGAGGAATTTGGATAAATGGTAATTCTGTGATTTTCATATTTCAGTGATTTGGCTGTCTTATCAGTTCCCATTATGCTGGCTTTTTTTGTAGAAATGAAAA
Source organism: Heterocephalus glaber (assembly GCF_053883595.1). Classification (NCBI taxonomy): domain Eukaryota; kingdom Metazoa; phylum Chordata; class Mammalia; order Rodentia; family Bathyergidae; genus Heterocephalus; species Heterocephalus glaber. Next base: position 35,164,681 of record NW_028258293.1, on the reverse strand, counting down.
GAAAATGAAGGATTTCAGTTAAGTTTCCTTTTAATGTGATGGTTGCCTTCTGTAAAAGTCATCAGGAAGTCAGCTAACTTGAATTTTGAAAATGGAATAGAATCCCTCCTTATTTGTGGTATCTCTGGCCCATACTCTCCTGAGGGCTTTTGAATTATCTTTGGCTTTTCCTCACTTAGCAGGACTCCCTGTGCTTCTTGTTTCCATACAAACACTCCCAACATAGTAGTGAACTTGGTGATTGCCCAACTTTTTCTGCTGGGCAGAAATATTTGTTTCTAGAATTTTGTGAATACACAAGAAGACTAGGACTATCTCAATTTACTGAGGCAACATTGGATAGCATGAAACAGTAAATAATTTTCATCTAAATTAATATCATTTTAATAGAGTTTTAATCAGGATTATAAACTAGAAGTGACTATGAAGCTAAAATGACTAAGAAACTCTAGACTCATGCAGCTTTCCTAAAGTAAGTTAAACTCTTTTCAGGCCCATGAGTCACTTTTGTTCAATTCTCAGAGTAACCACAGTACAGAGTAACCACAGTTGTCAATGAAAATTCAATAGTACATTCTTATCAAACAACCCCCACTTTCTCCTGCTGAAGAGTGGACATTACCATAACCACATTAAAGGAGTATGATGGTTAACTTTATGTGTTGGCTTTATTGGGGTCAGGATATGCACAGGAATGATAAAACACTATGTCTGGGTATATCTGTTGACAGTGTTTCAAGAAGAGATTTGAATCAGTAGATTGAGCAGAAAAGACTGTCTTCACTAATGTAAACAGATGTCCTCTAATCCTTCGAAGGGTCAACTGAACAGAACAAAACAGAAAAAGAGGAATGAGAGTGAATGGGCAAATTTTCCCTCCAGGAGCCAGGATATCTCTCCCACCATGCCCTCTCCTACCATGCCCTGCATTAGAACTTCTGGTTCTCAGACCTTCCAGGACTTGTACAAGTATACTCACTGTTCTAAGACCTGTGTTATGGACTGGGACAATTACTTTCCCTGATGTGAAGCCTTCTTCTTCAAACTGAATTATACTACTGACTTTTCTGGTCTCCAGCTTGTAGACAGTGTGGCTTCTGTAATGGACTGTGTCACTTCTGCAATCATGTGAACCAGTCTCTATCATAAATTCCCATCTACATCTAGATGTATCCTACGGGTTCTCTTTCTCTGGAGTACCCTGACTAATACAGGGGTGGAGGGCTTTTGCTGTGTTTTAAGTAACTAAAAAGACAGCCTCTGTGTCAAAAGACAGAATCCTCTTCTCTGTGTTTCCGTTCTGGGTCATTGCAGAACTTTTATTACTATTTATGGATCTGAATATGTGCTTATTAATTTTATGAGTTCCATGCATGTAAAAGCTTTGTCTTTCTAAACTAGATAAAATTGTCTCCATATTTTCTTAGTGTGAACGATTTTTCTTCATTTCTGGCAGTTTTGTCTCCTGTTTTATATTTCCCTTTTACTAGTAAAGATAAAATCCTCTTTATTAAGAAGAAAAAAAAACTAAGTGAAAAAGTATGAGAAGAGGAAATAAAGTAAGGATAAGGGAGGAAAAATAGAAAGAATTATGAGTTGGGTCAGGCAATAGCTTGATATGGTTAATAAAAACATGGCTTGTTTAATGCTTAAGGACTACAACTTTAGCACAATGGGGATTTTAAAATAAGGCTACAGAACTAGTATTTTCCCCCTCAATCAGAGAAGCTTGATTCCCCTACCATTAAGACCTAAATAGACTCATTGATGTACTTCTAACAAATAAGGTATGTTGGAAATGATGGTGTGGCACTTCCAGTGCCAGAGAAAATGCTGCTTCCACTTTGCTTATACCACTCCACTATTCCTCTATTTCCTTATACCAAATATCCCTTTGCATGAGTCCATCTGATAAGAAGCTGAGACTTCCAGTCTACAGCAATGTGAATCCAAGTAAATCTTCCTTTTTTTTCCCATTAAGTTTATTAGTACATTTTCGGTAAAAAAAAAAAAAAGTACAGTTACATTCATCATTGGGATCTTGTACCTTTATGTGAGTCTCTTGGTTCTTATTTTTTATCCCTTCCTTTGCCCTCCCTTTACCCTGTCCACCCTTCCCTATTTGCAAAGACCTTGTTTCTATTGTTTTTCCTCTTCTCATATTTTTTCCTTTCCCTTTTTTCCCTTCCCCTACCCCTCCAAATTCCCCTGGTCTTTTAGACCTTTTCTTCCTGTTACACAATATCAGTTATACATTTTTAAAATTATAATATTAAGATCTAGGAGACAATACCACAGATTTTACAGAATTTAAAAGGATATAGAAAGCATATTAAAAAAATCTTTTCTGAAATAAATTTGACAACTTCTAAGAAGTACCTTGGAAGACAAATTAATGAAACTAATTCTGGAGGAAATAAAAAATTTGAATAGGACCTATTAAAGAAAGTATATTCCTAGTTTGAAAACCTACCTATATGATAACAGTAGGCTGATAAACATTTTAACTGATAAATTATATCAAACAAAGCAGGAAAAAGAAGGAACACTTCTCCCTTCATTTAAGGAACTCAACATTGTGCTAATCCTAAAACTGAGTAAAGATAATAGAAGAAAAAAGTGTGAACATAGATAGAAATTTGTTTAACAAAATGAACTATTAGAAGTCAGATCTGGCAGGATGTAGGAAGTGGTTTTGTTATAGGGATGGCAGTGTTGGTTCAGCATTGGAAGATCCACACCCAAAAGTCATCATTTAAACAGAGGAAAGGAAAAGCCATAAGATCCTGTCACTAGTTGGAGAAAAAGTATTGGACTAAATTCTACAGCTGTTCATGGTAAAAACTATCAGGAGACTAGAAGTAGAACAGAAACTTAACAGATTAAAGACATATACTCCATACTTCCAGCGAGAATGCCTTATATAAATGGAGAAGATACAATACTTTCTCCTTAAGGTGGGGAACAAGGGAAGATATGCTTACTCTTTATCTATCCATTAAACTTTGAAACCTAGTCCCCATGAAAATAGTCTGGCAATAAAATGACACAACTAGAATAGGATTGGCACAGCAGAAGCAAAATCTTTATGTGTAGATGAAATGATCATCTACAGAGAAAATACTAAGAAATCTCTAGGAGCCCCTAGAACTTGTACTTGAATTTAGCAGGATTAGAAAACACAAGGTATATATAAAAATTCAGGTCTGTATATATTTGCTATAAATGAAGAATTGGATATTGAAATTTAAAAGTTATGTAGGAGTACAAAGGATCTAGAAAAGTTAAAAACAAAAACAGTGTTATAAGATGTTTAGTACCTAATTTTAAGACTTCTTCTAAAGCTACAGTAATCAAGGCAGTGTTGGTGTAGGGAAAGTCATAAAGATCATTGGAATAAAACAGAGAATCTAGATATAGAACCACACATACATGGTTCACTGAGTTTTGAAAGATTATTTAACATCAGCATTTTATAGAATATAAACTCAATTCAAGAGCCAAGGAAGAGATAGTGTTTGCACCAAACGGCACTAGAACAGCTGGTATCCATATATAAAAAATTAATCTCAACCCTTTTTTTCCATACATGAAAATAAGTTGAAGGGATCTATGAACCCAAATAAAGCCTAAAAGTAGTAAAACTTTAAGAGGAAAAGTAAAGTAAAACTTTAAGAGGAAATTATAAGGGAAAATATTTATGAATTCAGAGTAGGCAAGAGCTACCTAGGATACAAAAAACATGATGTATAAAAGAAAAAAATCGATAAGTGGGATTCCATCAAAATTTAGAACTTTAAATGACATCATTGAAATGAAAAGTAGTCCTTAAACAGACCATATTTACAATGCATATAACCTATGAGCAGAATATATAAAGAATTCTTAGAGCTCATTAATAGACAACCCAATTAAAATGTAGACATAAGAAGATGATAAATAGCCAGTATAGCACAAGGAATGGTGTGCAACTCTAGAATCAGAAAAATACTAATCAGTACAATAATAAGATTGAATTATACACTCATTAAGGAGATGAAGTGAAAAGTTTTAAAAGCCTTGTCATGACTTTTTCTTTTTGTTGGAATCTCCCCCTTTGCGTTTAATTTGTCATGCCCAATGGATTCATTGTGCTGGGTTTCCTGGGGTTGTGATCCTCATTGTCTTTTCCTAGGGTATTGTCTAAAATTTTTTGGAGTGCAGGTTTGATATTCATGAAGTTCCTGAGGTGCTCTTTGTCATGAAAGTATCTTATTTCTCCATCAATTTTGAAAGATAGTTTTACAGGGTAGATCAATCTGGGTTGGAGGCTGATTTCCTTTAGATCTTGAAATACATCACTCCAAGTTCTTCTTGCATTAATAGTTTGCATTGAGAAGTCTGCTGTGATTCTGATGGACTTTCCTTTGTATGTGATTTGTTTCTTTTCTCTCACTGCTTGTAGAATTTTATTCTCTGTTGGATTTCTGGAATCCTAACTATTATATGCCTATGTGTAGATTTTTTTTGATTAAGGTTAGCTGGAGTCCTATATGCCTCACTTATCTGTATGTCAAGTTCTTTTCCCCTCCTTGAGAAGTTTTCTGCCATCACTTCTGTAAACAGTTTTTTTATGTCATCTGAACTCTCTCCTCTTTCTTCATTGCTTCTAATCAGTCTTATGTTATTCTTCTTTGGATCATCTAGCAGTTGCTGGATTGATTTGTGTTTCCTTACAATTTTAAAGCAATTTTTCTTTTCCTGGTCACTAATTGCAATCTTATCTTCTATATGTGAAATTCTATCCTCACACTGGTTCATTCTGCTGTGCAGACTTTCGACGGAGTTTTTAAACTCTTGGAAATCTGTTTGTATCCATATCTGTTTTATGGATTCCATTTGTTTCCTATGTTGGGATTCCATCATGTTCCTCAGATCCTCTATTTTTTTATCTGTGTCCTCTCTAGATTTATTAATCATGTCTTGCACCATGAGCAAAATCTTTGCTGTTATCTGAGTAATTATTTCTGATTTCATTTTTCCCAGATCCTCTTTTGTTGCCAGTTCAGAGAGTCCAGGTGGTTGAGTATCAGATTGTTTCATCTTGTTTCCCTTTAGAGTTGCTGTAGGTGATCCAGAAGTGTGTTTTTGAGACTTGTTTATGTGTCTTCTCATTTCCATAGGAGGGGGTGCTTCTGGTGCCCACAGGGCTCACCTCTGCCCTAGGAGCTTGGGATGGCAGCAGGGGAGCTTCCTTCCTGGTGCTGGGACCAGCTGAGCTTCTCTGACCTAGAAGCCTGGAATGGAGGCAGGGAGCTTCCTTCTGGGTTCTGGGACTGGCTGAGCTTCTCTGCCCAGTAAATCTTTCTAATCTAGACCATAGCACTGCATTATCATGAAACATCGTACTCTAGAACAAACAACATACCCTGTTTCTGGATTTCTGATAGTAAACACTTGTTATTTTTAAGCCAAAATTTTTGTTAAAAATAATGTGTTACATTTTTTCCCCCTTCCTAATAAGAACCAATATGCATTATATAAAGGTACAATTCCCAATGAGAAATGTAACTGTGTTGTATACCTACAATGTACCAATAAAAGAATTTAATACAAAAAAAAAAATAAATAAAAAATTAAAAAAAATAAAATGCTGGATGGGGGTCATGGATTTAGCTCAGTGGCGCAGCGCCTTGCAAGCATAAGGTCCTGAGTTCAATCCCCAGTACCAAAAAATAAGTAAATAAGTGAATGAATAAATTAAAAAAAAATAATAATGTGTTACATAACAAGAGAAAACTATAGCAGACAAGCACTCACAATTCATAGTATCCATTCTAAATCATTTGTCCACAGTTCTTTTATTGGCTTTATTCTAACCTGCTTCCTAGTTCCTGAATTTCTGGCAACATTATTTATCACCTTGTGTTTAGTCTCACTTGCCTTGCACAAAGGCAAGTGAAGCTATTTCTTCCTCTTTGACTCAGAAACTTCTTTAACACTGTTATTTCAGAACATCCATGGATTAATTACAACACACATGTACTGTGCAGCTGGGGTTTTAATCTCAACTTTAGGACAATATCTAAGCAGTTCCTAATGAAAATATTACTGAGACAAAAAAAAGTGTCAAGTAGATTTGAGTAGGAATTAGATTTATATTGAGAATATCTTGATAAATAAGAATCATAGTTATAAAAAAATTTAATGAGCATTATCTCCTTATATTGGTACTAAGCACTTTACATATTTTATTTACCTTAGTTTTTCCTATGAACTTATGAGAGAAGTTATGATTTTATTTTATGTAGGAAGGCACTGAAACATGGGGACTTTATGGAAAAATAATGGACAGATTTTAATTACATGGTGACTGATTTTAGTCACTCTACTGATTATATCACCACTGCTTTATAATTCCTTACACTGGCTCTACTATTAACAAAGGTACAACAATGCTCAAACAATAACAACTGTGTGATGGAGTAAATGTTTGTGTTCCCTCAAAATTCATGTGTTGAAGTCTTTGCTTATAATGTGCTGTTATAAGTAGGGAAGGCCTTCATATGGAATTAGGTTTAAAAGAGGTTATGGTGGTAAAAACCCCATGATAAAAGTAGTACTCTTTTGATAAGGAACACCAGAGTTTCCTCTTTTCAGCACATGGAGGTCCCCAGAGAAGGGCTCACTGCCCGCCAAGGGGAGGCCCACACCAAGAACCCAATCAGCCAGCACCTTGACGGTGGACTTCCCAGCATCCACAACTGTGAGCAGTCAGCATCTGTTGTTTAAGCCAACCAATCTACTGTATTTTGTTATTGCAGCCTCAGTTAAGATAAAAAATAATTATAAGAATATAATGTTTCTTATATGCTAATTAGGAACATTTCTTTCAGACCACACCACCCACATTATTTTTTTAAAAACCTCATCCAATCTTGTGGTCTGTGGCAAACCAAGGTGTCTCTCCCAAAGTTTTTTTCAAATTCTCTTCTTATGTCTTCATGGCCTGCCTTCTTCCTGGGCGTATCTCTGTGAGGCTGTTCCTTGCTAAATTTCCTTCCTAAATATGAAGTTTAATTTTCCTTTGAGTATAAAATGGAAACTCTTACCCACTTCACTAAAGCAGATATCACAATGGACTTTCCTGAAGTTTTGCTTTGGTTTGTTTGTTTTTTAGGGTTTGGGATGCTGAAATGGAATAATAAAAACAACGTTAAAACTCTGTATTAAATATCTTTTAAAGTCTCTTTGTGAAACACTGAGAAATATTAGTTTGTACTAATTTTCCATGTTGTAACAAATATCCTTGGTGACTTAAAACTGCAGATATTAATTACAACTCAGCTCTGATGGCCAGAAGTCATGAATTTTAATTGCTGGTATAAAATCAGTGTATTGGCAGGACATAATTCCCTCCACGTGTTCTAAGGGGTTTCTGTTCCTTGTTTCTTACAACTTCTGGTAGCAGCTGACATTTCTTTGATTGTGGCCACACTACTGCAATCACTTCCTGTATCTTTATATCCTCTCCTCATTTTCTGTGTTTGTCTACTATCCCTTTGCCTTCCTCTCATACGGACATTTGTGATGATATTACAGCTGTATAATTATGCAGGATAATCTCCCGATGCCAAGATCCTTAATTTCATCATATTTGTAACACAATGCCTTCATTTTCATTTTCGTTTCAGCATATAATTTACAAGTTCTAGGGATTAGCAGAAGATTTTTTATTTTTTTAATTTTATTGTTTTTTAATTCTTGGTACATTTCAGGTATACAATACGTTTACATTTATAATTGGGTGCTTGTACCTGTACATGATGTATCTTGGTTCTTATTTTTTCCCCATTGCCTGTGCGTCCTTCACCCCCTCCACCCTTCCCTATTTACATAAATTTCATTACCATTTTTTTTCTTTTCTCATAATTTTCCTTTCCCTTCTTCCCTTTCCCCTTCTCCTCCCACCACCCTTACACCTTTAGACATTTTCCTATTTCAAATTATGAATTATTCATTTTAATACTTATTTACACTTTCAGTTTCTCACACTACAGAAACTACTCTGTATTTACACATGTGTCCTATTTATTTCACTTAAGAGTATGGCCTCAATATGCATACATTTAGCTATAAATGTCTCCAGTTTCTCATTCTTTATGGCTGAGTAGTACTCCATTTTATAAAAAAAACCCCACATATTCTTTATCCAGTTTCCATTTGATGGGCACTTGGGCTGTTTCCAAGCTTTAGCTATTATCATCTGTGCCGCTATAAACATGGATGCACATATATCACTGTGGTATGATTCTTTTAATTCTTTGGGGAAGATACCCAGCAGGGGAATAGCTGGGTCAAATGGAACCTCTAGCCCTAGTTCTTTGAGGTATCTCCATACTGATTACCACAGTGGTTGCACCAGTCTGCACTCCCACCAACCATGGAAAAGGGTGCCTTTCTCTCAACACCCCTGCCAGCATTTGCTATTGGTTGATTTCTTCATAGCAGTCATCCTTTCTGGGGTCAGGTGGACTCTCAGTTGTTTTCATCTGCACTTCTCAAATGACCAGTGATGTTGAACATTTTTTCATATGTTTATTAGCTGCTTTTAATTCTTTGTCTGAGAAATGTCTGTTCATTTCAGATGCCCATTTTTGAGTTGGGTCTTTGAATTTGGGGGGGTCTGATTTTTTTCAATTCTTTATATATTCTAGATAGTAGTCCTTTGTCTGAGGTACAGCTGCTAAAATTTTTTTCCCACATTGTCAGTTGTCTCTTAGCTCTGTTGGTGGTTTCACTTGCTGTGGAGAAGCTTTTCAATATGATGAGATCCCAGTTGTTGATTCTTTGTGCTAGCTCCCGAGCTACTGAGGTTTTGTTCATAAAGTCTTTTCCTATGCCAATGTCTTCAAGAGTTCTACCTAACTTATCTTCCAGCAAGTTTAGTGTTTCTGTTTTAATATTTAGATCTTTAATCCACTTCAGTTTTAGTTTAGTGTATGGTGATAGGTATGGGTCTAGTTTTAATCTATGGCAGGTTGAAATCCAGGTTTTCCAACACCATTTATTAAAGAGGTTATCTTTCTTCCAATGAGGGTGGTTGGCTCCTTTATCAAAGATGAGGTGGCTGAGTATGTCTGGAGTTGTTTCTGCATCTTCTAATCTAGTCCACTGATTCAAGTCTGTTTCTTTGCCAGTATCATGCTGTTTTTATCACAGTAGCTTTGTAGTATAGTTTTAAGTTGGAGATTGTAACACCCCAAGCCATGTCTCTGTTGCCTAGAATTGCTTTTGCTCTTCTAGGTTTCTTCTGCTTCCAAATGAAGTTTTGTCTTGTTTTCTCTAGTTCTGTGAAGTATTTTGTTGGAATTTCAATTGGCATTGCATTAAATCTATATAGTAGTTTGGAAATATGGCCATTTTCACTATATTGGTTCTTCCTACCCAGGAACAAGGGATGTGTTTCCATTTTCTTATATCTTCCTAGATTTCCTTTTTCAGGGTGCTGTAGTTTTCAACATAGAGGTCTCTTGCTTCCTTTGTTAGGTTGATTCCTAGATATTTCATTTTTTTGGATGCTGTTGTAAAAGGAATTGTTTCCCAAATTTCTCTCTCAATGAGTCTGCTTTTTGTGTATAAAAAAGCTATTGTTTTTTGAGTGCTGACCTTATATCCAGCTACTCTACTGAATCTGTCAATTAGGTCTAGAAGACATTTGACCGAGTTTTTCGGGTCTTCTATGTAAAATAGCATATCGTCAGCAAATAATGACAGTTTCACTTCTTCCTTTCCTATCTTTATTCCTTTTATTTCTTTCTCATTTCTAATTTCTGTGGCTAATGTTTCCAGAACTATACTGAACAGGAGTGGTGATAGTGGGCATCCTTGTCTTTTTCCTGATTTTAGAGTGAAAGTCTTCAGTTTTTGACCATTTAGTATGATGTTGGCTGTTGGTTTTTCATAAATAGCCTTAAACACGTTGAGATAAAGACCTTCTATTCCAATTTTCTGTAGCGTTTTTATCATGAATTGGTGTTGGATTTTGTTGAATGCCTTTTCTGCATCTACTGAAATGACTATATGCTTTTGTCCTTGACTCTGTTAATATAGTGTATTACATTTATTGATTACATGTGTTGAGCCATCCTTGCATCCCTGGGATAAGTCCAACTTGGTCAGGGTGTATGATCTTCTTGATGACTCTCTGTATTCTGTTTGCCAGTATCTTGTTGAGGCTTTTTGCATCTATGTTCATTAGGGAGATTGGCCTGTAGTTCCTCTTTTGGGTTGGGTCTTTCCCTGGTTTTGGAATCAAAGTAACACTTGCTTTCAGGAATGAATTTGAAAACCTTGGTTCCCTTTCAATTTCCTTGATGAGTTTAAAGAGTAATGGCAATAGTTCTTCTTTGAATGTCTTGTAGAATTCAGCAGTGAAGCAATCAGGACCTGGGCTTTTCTTTGTTGGTAAATTTTTTTATTACATTTTCAATTTCACTCATTGTAATTGGGGTGTTTAGAATTTCTATATCTTCTTCATTTAACTTTGGTAATTTGTATGTATCTAGGAATCTGTCCATTTCTTCTGTGTTTTCCATTTTATTAGAGTCCAGTTTCTCAAGGCAGGTATTGATGATCCTCTGCATTTCTGCTGAATCTGTTGTGACTTCACCTTTTTCATTCTTAATTGAATGAATTTAAGCCTTTTCTTTCCTTTTTTTTTGATAAGGTTGACTAAAGGTTTATCGACTTTATTTATTCTTTCAAAAAGCCAACTCTTTGATTCATTAATATTTTGTATCATTCTCTTAGTCTCCATTGCATTGATTTCTGCTCAGATCTTTATAATTTCCTTTCTTGTACAAGCTTTGAGTTTGTTATGCTCTTCTTTTTCTAGGAAGTTGAGCTTGTGCATTAGGTTATTTAACTGAGTTCCATCTGTTTTCCTTATATGGGCATTCACTGCTATTAATTTCCCACATAGAACTGCTTTCCTTGTTTCCCATAGATTCCTGTATGTTGTACTGGCATTATCATTTACTTGTAGAAACTGTCTAATTTCTTCTTTAATTTCCTCTGTGACCCCTTGGTTGTTCAGGAGGGTGTTATTCAATTTCCATGTGTCTGTGGGAATTTTTCAGTTTCTTATGTTACTGATCTCTAATTGTATTGCACTATGGTCTGATAATATACAGGGGATAACTTCAGTTCTTTTACATTTACTTAAACATGTCCTATGAGCTAGCATGTGGTCTATTTTGGAGAATGACCCATGTGCAGCAGAAAAGAATGTGTATTCTGATTTTGTGGGGTGGAACACTCTATAAACATCTATTAAGTCCATTTGTTCAATAGCTTGGTTCAGTTCTAGAATTTCATGGTTAAACTTTTGTCTAGATGATCTATTTGTAATAGTGAGGTATTGAAGTCCCCCACTCTAATTGTATTAGTGCTTATTTGATTTTTCATGTCCATTAATATTTGTTTTGTATGGTTGGGGGCATTCATATTGGGGCATATATATTTAGGATTGCCATCTCTTCCTCTTGGATTGTTCCCTTCACAAGTATGTAGTGACCATCTTTGTCTCTCTTAATTACTTTTGGTTTGAAATCTACTTTGTCTGCAAATAAGATTGCTATGCCTGCTTTTTTCTGGGTTCCTGTTGTATGGAGAACTGTTTTCCATCCTTGTACTTTCTGTCTATGAATTTATTTTTGAGTTAGGTGTGTTTCCTGTATACAGCATATTGCTGGATCTTGCTTCTTAATCCATTCTATCAGTCTATTTCTTTTGATTGGTGAATTGAGGCCATTAATATTGATAGGTATAATTGATGGATATTAACTCATTCTTGTTATGATGTTTTACTGTTGTTGGCTCTTTTATTTCTTATTTTCCCCCTTTTCCCTTTAGTGTCTTACCTTGCCTGTTGGCTTCCTTTTGTTGAGTCTCATAGAGTTGTGACCTTCATTGTCTTTTTCTAGGATATTGCTTAAAATTGTTTGGAGTGCTGGTTTGGTGTTCATGAAATTTCTCAGGTGTTCTTTGTCGTGGAAGTATCTAATTTCTCCATCGATTTTGAATGATAATTATGCAGGATACAGCAGTCTAGGTTGGAAGTTTTCTTGTAGGGCTTGAAATACTTCACTCCAGGCTCTCCTTGATGTGAAGGTTTGTGTTTGAGAAGTCTGCTGTGATTCTGATGGGCTTTCCTTTGTAGGTGATTTTTTTTTCTTTTCTCTAATGGCCAGTTGGATTTTCTTCTTCTGTTGGGTTTCTGGAATCTTGACTATTATATGTCTAGGTGAAGATTTTTTTTGAGCATGGCTATTTGGAGTTCTATATGCCTTGCTTATCTCTATGTCCAATTCTCCACCTCTGTCTGGGAAGTTCTCTATTATTCTGTGAACAGTTTTTTTATGTCAATTGTACTTTCACCTGTTTTTTTGTGGACTCCTATCAGTCTTATATTGTTCCAGAAGATTTTTTAAATGTTCATTATTTAATCAACTACACTATTCTTACCTAATTCTAGCCCACTTCTCTGTCCTCTTCTTTCTCTCTTCTTAGCAATCTCTCTGGAGGACTATTTGAGGAGGGCTCAGTTCTTCTTTTTCTATTATATAAAACAAGTGAATTCTCCTCAGTACTTATGATCAAATACTTATCTGTTGAGTGTTCATCAGGCTACTCGATAGATTAAAAACAAAACAATAAAACACAAGACAACGAATAAACAAAAACTGTCTATTTAAACCATGATACTTAGAATGTTAGAATTTATTTTTTCTCCTTAAAATAGTTTTTTTATCATCTTTTGACATCTCATGAAAATTTAAAAATAATTGCAATATCTTAATATTATAAAAATTCTGAAAAGAATATGCTAGTTTCAGTGTCTTAAAGATGAGGAAACTGAACTTGAAAATCACTGTGTGCAGTTATACAGTTAAGAAGGGGCAGAATTAAAATTCCATAGCAGAGCTGTCCGACCGCAAGACCTTGTCTATACCTCTAAGCTTACTGACTTTGAGGTTCCATTTTCTACTCTGTAAAAAGAGATAAAATATTAGCAACTCCCCAAATTAAATGAAGTAATTGAGGAAAATGCAGCTTGTGTGCTATACAACTTTATATAAGAAGAATGAGTATCACCCTTATAACCACTATCAATGTCACCATCACTGCTGCCATCAACATTACTGTCACTTACACCACTGACACCACCAGCAATACTACCGATATTACCATCCTTTCTTCCATCAGCATTTGTACTACCACCAATACTTTACCATTATCAAGACCAGCCCCATTATTGCTGCCATTCATACCATGACCACTATCATTACTATCATGGCTATCACTGCCACCACTCACAGGACCACATTTCTTCACATCAGCTCATGATAATGTGACTATTTCCAACTCAGTTCAGCATTCACTGAGAGTCTGATAGTTCAAAATATCCTTGGTAGGGACGTTCGCCTCTTGAGTTCATTGGCATATACTACAAACCAGGAATGTAAGCACAGCAAGAATCCCCACAGTCACTAGTACTGTTGCCAACCCCACCATCATCATTATTACTACCACCACCTTCACCACTCCCACCATCTCCTACAGTCATCATCTCAACATGATCAACTCATGATTACCACTACCATCTGAAAGATGACATTTCTAAATATTTTTCATAACTAGATCAGCATACCATTCCTATTCTTTGATTATGCATAAGAAAATAATGCAAATGTTGGCCTTGCAGCCTGACCCTATCATGTGAGAGCATGGTGGAGAATGAAAAGGAAGAGAAGTGAGGAATAAGCTCCAACTTCAGCATCCTTCCTGGATGTAAGCAGGAGATGAGGTTTTGCTAGATTTATTGAACAGACAAAGTCTATCTAGACCAAATCCATTAAAACAATTCAGCTGGCACTCTATTATTTTCACATGAGTTAAGCTGCAAGTTGCTTGAAATAGATTCATCTCTGGGAATAGGAGGAGGGGATGATGGGCAAAGCTGACGTGTCTACATACCAAGGGAAGTTTGAGGCTGTGAGTAAGGAATATCCTCTTTCATTACAGCATTGGATAGGGATAAGGAGTGAATTGATTGTGGCTTAGGATGCTGCAAACAAAAACTCTAGTTTTTCCTTGGAGAAAAAATAAAAATAGAAAAGGAGCCATAGATAGGTAATAATGTTTTTAAAACTCTTATGAACTCTGTCTCTATAACACTCTATAGTAGATTTCATTTACATTTTGCTACCAAATGCACTGAACCTAACACAAATAAAAATATTATACACGACAGGGTGGCAGTATTCTCTGAATTCTAACTCCACGCTTTCCCATCTCATCATATTTCATCATAGATAGGAATTGATCTAGTATTTAAGACAATAGGTTACCAAAAGCAAAGTCTTCACTTCCTATGTTTGTCTATTTATATCAGCAAAAATATGTGAAATAGACATTATTGTTGCCAATTTACAATTCGAAAAAATGGTGATATTGAAAAAGTGTTTCTTGTTCAAAATAAATTATCTCATAAATGCCCAAATTAGGATTCCGTTTCATAGTCCAATGTTGTAAACGCTCCCTGGTTACCTCCCTCGCCTAATCTTTGGTGACATTGGTGCAGTATATCCTGGAAATTGGGATGGATTCTTTTTTAAGATTTAAAATACGTTTTGCTCAAGAGCAACTTCAAGTTTGTGTTTTTATGTTATAGGCAATGATTTGTTTGGTATTTTTGTTTTTATTAAGTGCTTGATAATTTGTGTTGTGTGGGTGGTTTTCGGGCTGATCGCTGAATAACGTACTTCTTGAAAATTGCCTGTACTTAATTTAATATATTTCAAATCAGAGACTTTATTCATTATTGTACACATTAAGGTAAATTAATTAGTTAACCTTTTGAGGTTCTTTTTAGACAAAGTCATTAATTGTCCTAATTGCGTGGGTCTTCCTCACCCTCCTTACAAACTATATTGATTCTAATTACTGGTCCTTATGCTACTATTATCTAATGTCTTGGTAAAGGCAAAATTGCATGATTATTTATGTTAAATTTTCCCTATTTGTTTATTTACATTAAGCAAGATTTTTAAAAGTGACTCATCATCTCTTTAATTAGCTGTCACCTTTTGCATAATGTCAGTAGGAGAAGTAAACTGTTAGTAATCACGAGGTGGGAGGTTGTAGAAACAATTTAATCTTAGACTAAGGTATTCCCAGCTGCTACTAATGTGAAGGCAAGATGATATTTTAACAAGAATTATCTTCTTTCAATACTGTCAGTATTTTCTCAGTTTCTTTTAGTTTTTGCCTCTCCTTTCAGCGCCAAGATTTCAGAGACCCTTACTTTTGTTTGGGTGGGACCCATGTTATTACTTAATATGGTCCTTCTATATGTTTGTATTCAGAATTATAGCATGAACAAGCTAACAGATCCATCTTGAATCTTTTCTACATGACAGAAGACAATGTAAATATCAATATGGCTGCAGGGAGGTGCCTATGTTCCTTTCTCCTCTACCATTTACAGTTATTTAAATGTCAGCTGCTCTGACACAGGCACTGTCCTTTCTGCTGAAGATAAAATGAAGGCTCATACATGCCATAACCAAGGATGTAGAAGGTAACATAAACATTAATTCATTAGAGTATTACCAGTATTAAAGCCACTAAAATTAGTTCTTCCATAAAAATAGAGGTCAAGTGGCATCTAACTTACCTTGTCTTTCTGTTTATGGAGAAAGTGATTCACATGAGAGGTCTTAGGTTATTATGGCAAATTTCTACATCTTTTGTGATTATCACAAGATATAGTAATTAACTGAAAAGAAAAGGGGAAGAGATGATGGAAAATTAATTCCAAAGCATTTTTGTGTATGTAATAGTATTTAATTTTCACACTGTCCTTATTAATTAAACATCAGTTGTTATAACTCTAAATAAAAAACTGAGAAGGTAAATAATTTGCCCAAAGTTATGTTATTACTTAACAAGGGTCAAACAATCATTTAATTCTAGTTTGATAAAATTCTCAAATCTACTTTCTTTACTGTACTACTGGTTTCTAGTTGTGTGTGTGTGTGTGTGCGTGTGTGTGTGTGTGTTTGAGTAAAGTTTTTAAATATAATGATTTAACATAGATTCCTACACTGTATTTTAGAAAGCAATATTATTAAAATAATTATTACCCATTAGAAATTTCATTTAGTAAAAAGAAAGAATATTAATAAAAATTAACCCAGGTATCTATCTCTCTTTCTATCTAACATGATTCTTTCCAAGAAATAGTAGTTGGCAGCCTTTCTCCCACTTAGGTAAATATACTGCATTATTCTAAAAATTATATTTTTTAGACTCTTGAGAACTTCTTTGTGAATCAGTATTTGAGAACCATTTCAATAGATATAATGCTTACCAACTTGAACCATTAGCCAGACAATGTGCTATTTTAGGGAATAGCCGCTATTCAAAGGACGCAAATATGCTGGCCCAAAGGGTAGACCCCCCAGGACCCCTATATTATGGTACCCTGTGGTTATTTACTTATACACCAACTCTGAAACACTGACAAATATTTATTGTTTATAGGGGGTAGGGGAAATCATAGAGAAGGAAAGGAGCAGCCAGCCATTTTTTCAGTCTTCTTAAGAAATAATGGAGTGAGAAAGAGTAGAGTGCCTACATTTAGCATTAGAAATGCTGGCTTCCCCCCTTGGTTCACTGGGAAGAAGAAATAAAACTTGCCAAGTGTCCCATCGAGCATCTCAATATGAAGTCCTAATTCAAATACTTACAGCCTGCTGCTCTCTGAATTTCCACTTAAAAATAATTATCAAAACCATGTGGGTTAAAAAAGATTGGGGAGGGGAGTTTCAAAATGGAAATATGTAAATCGCAATAACTTTGGCCTTTTGCATTTGGCTGAGCTGCCCCCAAGCTCAGAGCCTCCCCTTGTGCCCTTTGCTGGATGGTTCCCATGCTGCTGCCTCCACAAGGACTTGGACTGCACCTCCTCCTCCCAGTCTCACATTATAGCTGGTAGCAGCAGCATAGAGTGAATGTACTTCCTTTGGCCATAATGTCTCTTCACTCATCTCTTAGAAACATTTTAAGCTCTTCTGAAGGAGAAGTCTTTCTTACCTTCTTTCTCCACCATAAGGTAAAATTACCATTGACTTCTGTGTGTCTTCAATGCATCCTGGACTAATTTCAGTCAGAAAACTATCATTTCCTAAGTCCTCCTGGCCATCTGCTGTACTAGATCGTGAGTTTTCTGTAGTCTTAATGTCCCCTCCAAAACTCATGAGGAAATTAAATTGCCATTGTAATAAGAGTTGAGTCCCTTAAAAGGTAATTAGTGCTCTATTAATGCTGTTATTTCAAGAGTGATAAAAAGGATGAGTTTGGCCTAATTTCCTCTCTCTGTCTCCACATGCTGGCTTTCCCTTCCACCGTGTTGTGACCTAGCATGAGGAACTTCACTGAGTGCTGACACTATGCTCTTGGACTGGCAGCCTCTGGAACTGTGAGTCTAATAGACTTCTGTTCACTATAACTTACCCAGGGTGTGGTTTTCTGTTATAGCAGCAGAAAAATGGACTAAGAAAAAGCCTCCTGGAAGTGTGTCTGCATTTCTCATACCTATGTGCTATGTATTTATATGTCACTATTGAAAGACTATAAAACTAGCAGAAATTTAACTTAAGCCATGGAATGATAAAATGAATTTATAAAATAAATTTAAAAGGATTTATTATTACTCCTTAAACCAACTGTCTGGAAATCATACGTAGAAAGTTTTTCACAGAGCTTATAAGTTTATGTAAAAATAATTATCTAACACTATTCCTAACTAGATTTACTTGTGCCATGAAATCAGTTTACTCAGTAAATATAAAACTAGTTCTTTAAAAAGAACTTTGGTTAAAAGATAAAAATATTAAGTGCTAACTAGATGCTTTTTCCATAATTATATTAATATCTTGGTGCTTGAGTATTGTGAAGGCATTGTTTTGGTGGTAAAAGAGACTGTCTTTAGAGATTTTAGCACAATATTTATACTTTACTCTTCTATGAATAATAATAATACTGTGAAATTTAAATAGAAGTTTCTTAAAGATGGGCTTTTACACAAAATCCTACAATAGTTTATCTGTTATATAATTATATTTATATACTTTATAGATATAGCTTATGTCTAACTCTGGGTAGTCTAATAGTTATTGGATATAGATAACTTACATTTATAAGTAGATTATTTCTTTTGGGCAGTGCTAATCTAAGTAGCCTAAGGACATCAAGGTACATGGTTACATGGCATGTTGCCCTTGAACCTTGGGTACCCAGAACAAAAAGTGGCAGTATTTAACTTCATTAGCTCATGTTTACATATTTAGAATCTGCCATGAATCACTGTGTAAAGCATTGGAAATGTGAGTACTAACTGGACAGTTATGTTCTCTGGTGTTATAATCTCTAATATTGTGAAAAAGACATATATTAAACAATTATTTGAGTACTTAATATGACCGGTGTGATGCTTAACATAGTGAGAGACATGTAGAAAAATATTACCCCAGGCACCTATCTTCAAATTATTTTCAAAACAGCAAAATGTATTACTTTATTAAAAAATGAAAACATTCATTCTATAGGTTTTTTTTCTTTTGTGATTTTTCTCCTTTAATTCTTCAAACAACTTGTATTTAACCCCAGTTCTTTTAAAAATAATATATAGTAAATATTTTTGAAAATTTTAAACTTTTACTTTAATCACTATGGGACATTGGTGAGTCAGGATTTTGCCCTAGAAAGATCGCTAGCCTGGACATACAGAATCCTGAACTCCAGGCTTGACTTTGCCAGAGTCAGGTGTCCCATCTTGGGCAAATGCCTTCTTTCATTCAACTTAATAATCTCATCTCTAGTATAATTGGCTTGGCCTAGGTCAGTGATCTCAGACCTTTTAAAACTACCAATGTACAAATAGCCTGCTGCAGCATGAATGCCATGGGTTCACTACCACTGGCCTAGTGATATCAGCAGAAGTTGGAAAATTCTAAGTGGAACAGTAAAATTTGGTTACATTTTGGTGATTGGTTTATTTAGAATGCCCCCAGATATTTGAAAAGTTCAGAATATCTTCATCTCTCAAATCAGCAAGGTTTGCCCAGAAGCCTAATCAAGGATCCTGCTTCCTCTATCTAACTGCTCACTTCATTTATAGTACAATTAAACCTAAATGGGCACCAGCAGCATTCCTTGTATACAACCAATAAGAATCAGTGACACTGCCTTAGAATCCTATTTCATGTTCTTAGGTGTTCTCTGTGATTAGGGAAGCTTAGTGTGCCTATCCTTAAACTAAGCTTTGTAATGATCTAATACCAGAGTGGCTTAGTTTAGTGCATATGTTGCCCTTATAAATACACAAATGAATTTGGTTACCAGAAACCAAATCAATTCCTAAACAGAAAATGTAGTTGTTGTGAAAGGGAGAGAAGTAGTTGATGTGGTGGCAACTCACAAATGACCTTGATCAAGTTATTTAAATGCAGTTTTACTAGGACGTTATCTTATCTGCCAAATAACAGGGATAAAATGTGATACTCAAGGAGCAGAAATACAATGAGTGAGAAACAACAAAACAAATATGTAATTTCCTAGCTCAGCACATAGTTAGAGGCATTTATTGAAGGCTGGTCAGACCTCTAATCACCTGACCAAGGGTATGGTAGAAGGATAACAAAAGACAAAAGATATTTACTGCATAACTGGGGGGCCCAGGATGGTCAGAAATCTTATTAGGCTAGGATACTATCTCTTGGAGCTTGCCACTATTTATTGAACACACAGCTTCTTGAAGGAGCAAGGAGCAGTACAGGGAACAGTGGAGTGAAAAGCACTGATGAGAATAGGGTCCTAGCAACAAGGGAATGAGACAATCTAGCAGCAACAGCTCACTGATTAACGAGAATTTGGTTTTTTTCAAGATTAATTTTTGCTTCCATAAAAGTTTTTTTTATACGAGTCATGTTGCCCTTAGCTGCACTATTTTCTTGCCCTCCAAGACATCACAGCATCACAGATCATTGATACCTCCTCTATAACCAGTGGCGTGGGGAGTTGTTTCTTTCCCACACAGCAACTGCTGGCTCTTCAGGCAAGCCACTGTGGGCTAATAGGCAGACTCAGAATTTTAATATGGGAAACCAGTTTATAAATTTTTAGCTTTCTCAGGGTGGTCTCCACCAGGCATTGACATGATAAAAGCTTTAATTTCCCCATTTCTCACTTAGTTACTTTTCTTACTGCTAAGACAAAATACCTGATACTCAATGTTAAAGGATGAAAGGTTTATTTTGGCTCGTAGTTTGTAAAGGTTTCAATTCATAGTCAGCTGTCTCCAAGGCATAGTGGCATGGCAGAGGGGAATTGAAGGGAAGAAACTCCATGGTAAAGCAGGGTAGGCAGAAGTCAGCAAGCAGCAAGCTAAAAGGAGCAACCAACACAGGTCTCTTTCTGTCTCTTCTATATTATCCAAGCTACCTGCTGTCAGGGCAGGTAGCACTCATATCCTTAATCCTAGCATTGCACAATGTATCAATCCCAACATCGTCTCCTTAATCTCAGCATCACACATCCAAGATCCAGCTACCTTCGAAAAGCCCCGTCTATGACTACCCGAGGCTTTGAGGGGACATCTAGATACAAGCCATAGCATTCTGTTAATAAAATCCAAATATGGAAGCTTTTCTTTTGGCTTATTTTGAGAATGCTAATGAAAATTCATGGGTAGCAAATACGAATTTAGTTCAACTTTGTATGTATCGATATAATTGTATTTATTTCTCTCAGGAGGTAAACTACATTGGTCTGGATATTTACTTTAGTGTGGCTTAATATCTAAAGATGTATCGCTTTCCCTATGTTGACTAATTGCCATTTCTATCAACACATCCTGAGAAAAATGTTTTCACAGTATTCAGCAAACATGAGCTGATTTCTCCTTATGTACTTCCTTGTAAACAGCTTATCAAGCCTTCCAAATTCAGACTGTCATTAATAGAGTAGAACCAGGGTAGTAATTTTTTAAACTGCTGATGTAGGGTAAACAACAAACATAAACATACAAGCCTTTCTCCATATCTAAAAATATAGAGATGTACAAACATATTAGACAAATTATATTGTTACTAATATAATCAGAAAGTGCATGTAAGTTCTCCCTGAATTCTGTGAGATTCAATTATACATATTACTACCCATAGCGATTCTATTATAAAATAACTTTGAATTCATCTCTACTGAGAACAAACATCTCTTCAACTCTATAGGTGCCAGAGAAAACTCAATTTTGTCCTTCCTTTATCTGATTCTTCTTCTCATTATTTTTGCCAATGAAACTTATCTTCTCAGGTTTTGAGAGCTCAGACTATGGTTGACACTTTTCTTTTCTTTTTTTCTTTTTTTGAGACAGGGTATCATTATGTACCAGGCTAGCCTTGAAGTGACTATAGAGTGAAGGTAGGCCTCACAGTCACAGCAATCTTCCTGTCTCAGGATCCTGAGTGCTGGGATTATACGAGTGTGTCACCACACTTGGTTTATAATCCATATCTAATAATATTACCCTAACCATTATAATATACACAGTGAAACTATTTCTATTCCTTACTGCAGATTCTACTCCCCTGGCACATTCTCCAATAAACAGAACCTGGTTCATGGCAATATCTTGGAGTCTAATGACTGTTTGAAAAAATGTCTGTTTGACTGAACTCTTTGGAAAAATTTCCATGATTCAGATTTACATTTCCAGCATCTAGTACAATTTCTAACACACAGTACAAGCTTATTAAATACTAGTTGAATTGAGGAAACATCTAATTTACCCAAGTGTGCCTGATTTCTCTCTATTTGAAATCAAACTGCATCTTTCTGTCAGATTAATTCCATCAAAATACAATTCTGTTTATGATACTCCTTCAATGAACAAAATAGAAACTATCATTTGTTTAAAGTTTATTGTGTTGCTGGTTATTATTATCATAACCCCATAGCAAACTATTGCTTCCATTTTCACGGATGAGAAAACTGAGGTACAATAAGGTAAGGCACAATTGAGCTCTCATTTTTAAAGGTGCAGATAGGGGAAATATTCACTACTGTTTCACACCAGAGAATGCAGTGTCCTTTGTGCTACTTTTCTTTCTCTGCTAAAATACTTCTAAAATGACTTCCTAAAACAACATATACTTTATGACATGAACTGATGAGTAAAGGGCTGGTTGGAGAACATTTAGTGAAGACTTGTTATTCTGACCTGGGTAACTAGAGGAGCATCAGGCAACTTCTTAGAGCTTCTTAGTGATGGAGAATCTCAGGTCCCAAGCAAAACCTATTCAGTCAGAATCTACACTGTGACAAGATTCCCAGTTGATTTGTAAGCACATTGAAGATTCAGACTCATATGTCAACGACCACAGATCATGCGGAACCAGTATTGATTTATCATAATCAAGGCATGGTAACTTGAACTCAGCTCCTTTTTCCTAGGGTCATCAAAGACATTGTTCAAGGAGATGAAGGAAATTTTAACAATAAATTGCATAAACATCTAATACAACATTCTAACATTAAAATGATCTTTATACATAAAAATATTACAGTTTGTAATCACACATTTTGAATATGTCTACTTGCTTACTAAACTATGCTGAAAGTTCTAATTGACAGAAAACCGTGTGCTCTTTTCATCATTTCCCCAGAAGAAATCAGTGTGCAGATACACGGAAGGAATAAATGTAAAAGTATTGAATTGATGGATAAATTATGGCTAATTACCTTGAAAACAAAATTTGGTCAAAATACAGGTGATACTGATAAGAATATTTTAACGAAGGAATGGTGTTCAAGCTGAAGGGAAACGTGTATGTGCCTTTTTTCTATTCTACATTTTATTTAGTCACTTTATAAAAGACAATAGAATTCTATGTCATAAATTTGTGGATAAGAACAACCAGGGGGAAAATGATGAACATGTTAGAGGACAGAGTAAAGATCCAACAACATATTTAAAGACTAGAAAGATGGCCAGAATCTCATAAAAAGAAATTTAATGGCATTCAATGCAATAACAGACATTTGGTTCAGGAGATCAGTAAAAACATGAAGGAGTTGTGGTTTTAAGAATGTGAATGAAAAAAAATGTTTGAAGAGTGTCATTCAAAAGAGTGACAGTACTACCCATGACGATTGTGTACGTTAAAGCTCATATAAGTGAAGTAGAACACCAAATGGGAAGGAGGTTGTAGTTCTTTTATTTCAAGCTCATTAAACTCTTCTGCAAAGGGTGAAATAGTAAATATTCTTAGTTTTGTGGCCCAAAAGGTCTTCTCTTTCACAATTACTCAACACATGTCATAGTAGTATTCCTTTTTGATTTTCTTTCTGTCAATTTAAAAATATAAAAACATTCTTAGCTCTCGAGCCATACACAAAACAGTTCCAGGGTAACCTCTGTAAAAAAGCCAAGGTTTGGCAAACCCAGCATTATTCTACTATAATCTGATTCTACCTAGAATTTAGGTAGAATCAAGGCTGGAGAAATTGTTAAGTCTTCAAAACAGAAATGAATAATACTATATGTAGTAGACCAGGAAGTATGTTGCTTGATGAAAATGAAAAGAAAATGGAATATCTAGATTTTAAAATAAATAACTTTGGACAACATGATTGTTACTTTCAAATATTTAAAAATAATTGTAGATAATATAAACTTGATTTAAAGAGGCAGTGTATCACTGTTTCTTCAGGCAACAAATTCAGTTTCAGAAAGGACTGGATTCACATTTTAGCTTTGCCTATAATGTGTATGCTATTTTGGACAACACACTTAATAGTTCTTTGCCTCATTCTTTTCCTTTAGAAAATGAAGAAATTTGTAAAGCCTACTGTTTAAATTAGGCTTTGTTCTTTAAAACTACTACAAAATGTGATGGCTTATAACTATGGTTTATTATCTTTTTCAGTGTGGTAGGTAAGCGGGCAGTTATGCTAATGGTTTTGCCTGGGCTCAGGTTTTACCTGCTACATGGTTGCTGGGCCTCCGATGAAGTGCCTTGGATCTTCTCCACAGGGCCCTTCATCTTCCAGGCAGTCTAGATTGGCTCCCCAATTTGGGTCCCTTAGAACACCATTCAAAAACAGCAAAACAGCATTCCAAAACAGCAAAGAAAGATCCTTTAGGGATTTTGAAGCCTATGATATAGAACATGCACAGTGTCACTTCTATCACATTCTGTTTCTCAAAGCAAATTACAGGATCAGGTTAGTTTTAATAATATGGAAGGAAAGTCTCTACTTCTGAATTGGAGTAGCAGAAAAGTAAAATTATAAAAGTGTGTGTGGCAATAGTAGTCACTGAATGTGGGCATTAAACAATATACATCTGTTAGGGTGTTATGAAGGTTAAAAAAGGTAATATTTGTAAAGAATTTAACACAGACCCCCCAAGAATGGCTATACATAGTGGCTGTATCATCTGGATAAGATGTACCTTTTAATAAAGCAGAAAATAAAGCATACAGATTCTGATGTATCCTACATTAGAATGAAGTGGCTCAGATACAGTGGCTTTGCCATCATAGCAAGTATTGAGACCAAATGGATTAAAAAAGGGAATTTAAAGTTTGATTTGCTGTTTGGTAAGGGAACATCCAAGATTCATTCAGTCTTTGAAATTCTATTTTACAAATTTTATTGAATAGTGACATAATTGTATATACTTGTGGAATGTGAAGTGATGCTATGATACATGAACATAATGTGGAATGGTTAGATCAAGCTGGTTAACATATACTTACCATGTATTACTCCAGTCTAACTGAAACATATCTGTTGACCAGCATCTCACCATTTTCCCTAAACTGCAAAGTCTGATAACCACCATTACATTATTTCCTTCTATGAGATAAACTTTTTAGATTCCATATTTAAAAGAAATAAGGTGGTATTTGTCTTTCAGTTCTTGAATTATTTCACTGCATATAATGTACTCCAGATTCATCCACACTATCAAGTGACAGAATTTATCTCATTTTGCAAGGTTGAATAGCATTTTACTGTTTTTATATACTACATGTTCTTCAAGAACACTGTTGGTGGACACTTATGTTGATTCTATAACTTGGATACTGTGAATTGTACTACAATACTAAGCATGCAAGTGCAAATATCTCTTCGTATACTGAATTCATATCCTTTGGATATATATGCTTCCTATTGTGATTTCTGATCATATAGTAGTTCAGTTTTTAATTTTTTGAGGAATCTCCATTATATTTTCCATAATGGCTGTATTGCTTTATATTCCTACCAATAATGTGTAAGTATTTCTTATCTCCACATTTTCCCAACATTTATTATCATTCATCTTTTCACTAGTAACTATTCTAACAGGTGTGAGGTGATTCTGGTTGTGGTTTTACTTTGCAATTCCCTGGTTATTAGTGATGTTGGCCTTTTTTTTTTTTTTTTTTTTAACAAGAAAATCACATTTGAAATGATTAATACAGGCAACTTCAGTATTTTACTAAAGAAACAAAAAGGAACAAGCAAACAAATGCTACTCATCCAGGCATAATCAATTTTGCATAAACTCTAGGATATTTTATTTTGTGATATCCATTCTTCAAATCCATCTCTTTGGTTAGTGAAGCTGATCTATGCAAATTATAACCATAGGCTTTCTTTCCCTCTGGCCCTATTTGGGCCCTATTCTGTTCTTGACAAATGAAGAACAGAGGCAGGAAAGTGAAGAAGGGGGATTTCCCCCACTCTTCCTCACTTGTTGCTGTTTTTGTCTCTTTTGTTTTCCATATATGCAATGCACTCATTCATAAATCTCTTCTTAAAATTTCCTCAATTTTAATGTACCATCTTTTTCTGTTTAAGTGCATGGAGATCCTAAAGTATAGTCTAGTACACCAAAAAAGAAACAACCTAAAAATAATTTGTTACAGCAAACAGAAACTATAAGGAGATCAATTGCTGTCTCTAACATTAAACCCATCAAACACGTCATTCAAATATCTTCCACCATTTATTTTTTAAAGTGTTCTTTTTTTATCTGCTCAAAAAGTTGATTCAAACTGGATTTTGTGTAAAGCATTTTACAGGGCAGATGTGTAAGCAGTAACCAACTAATCACAATAAGTATATAATCTAAACTGCGGTAAATGATATATAGAGAGTATGGGCCAGGACATGAGAGTGTGTAAAGAGCTCTCAGCAGTGCCAGGATCAGCAAAGTTTAGCTTGCAATTATTATATTTAAGTGGGGATACAATAGCTTGTAGGTATTAAATGAAAGTGAAGGACTTGAAGAAAATTCCAGGGAAAAAGTGCAAAGACCTTATGGCAGTGATGAACAGATAACCATGTAAGGACTAAATGAACTTCAGCATGGCCAGAGAGCAGAAGGCAAATAAGATTGCAGTATTGAATGAGGCTTATTGAGTTAGGGCAAAATAGTGAAGAAACTTCATAATAACAATAGTAATTTTGATTTGTATCTGAAGTACAATAAAAATATTTGTGTTTATGTAAAGGGATCCACATTGAGGCCATACTCTTAAGTGAAATAAATAAGACACAGATATATAAATACTGAATAGTTTTTCTGGTGTGAGAAACTGAAAGTGTAAATAAGGATCAAAATGTATAATAGGTAATGTGAAATAGGAAGAAAAGGTCCAAAGGGGAAGGGGTAGGAGAAAGGAAAGAAGAGAAAGGGAAAAATGTGAGAAAAGGAAACAATGGAAACAAAGTCTTTGTAAATAGGGAGGGGTAGAGGGTTTGAGGGGATGGCAGGGGAATGGGGAAAAAATAAGAATCAAGATACATCATGTAAAGGTACAAATTTCCAATGATGAATGTCATCATATTGTATACCTAAAATGTACCAATAAACTTAATGAATAAAAAATAAAAAAGAGCACCTAGTAGAAGGATGGTAAATCATCTATTTGCTTTCCAACTTCGCTTAATATGTAAATACCTGGAGCACTATCTAAAGAAGGACTCCGAGGCCACATCTGTTTTTCCCAGAAGCATCACTAGTTTCTACTTACCCTTTTTGGTCCAAATTAACACACCATCAACAGATGAAGAAACAGGAGATCAAATATCACATAGCCAGCTCTTCCAACATTCAGTCAACTCTGGATGAAAACAGCAGATAACACAAGGCTGGAAACGGCTTGATTTGGAAGATAATGGCAGCAAGTTGGGCAAAAAAATGAAAGCCCAGAAAGTCTCCAAGCAGCCATTCCTTTCAGCCACTGTCCCAGAATAACCATTCTTCCTCCACCCCTACTAGTATGGTACACACAACAATCCAGAAAAACTGCTGATAGGTAGCACAGGCTGAGAACCTTCAAGAAACTGTCACAGCCAAGAGGAGCCTAAATATAATAGGATAATCTGGATGGCAATTTAGAATAGAAAAAAGGACATTAGACTAAAAACTAAGGAAATACGAAAAACTACAGACAATAATATATCAATGTTGGTTCATTAAGTATAAAAATGTATTTTATAATTAACATAGTTATAGTAATAAAATAATATGTATAAATTACAATATATTTATAGTAATATAAATTATAATTATATATTATATTTATAATAATATTATATGAATGTAAAATGTTAAAAAAAAATGACAAGGCTTATATCCTGAAAATATATCTCTGGCTAAAATGTGGAGGACAGACTGGAAGATGCAAAAGGGGAAAGGACATTGATTAGGAACCTAATGTAGCAGTCCAGATGAGAATTTGAACTAGATAAAAAATTGAGAAAAAATATAGTAGATTTGAGAGGTGTCTGGAGGCAAAGCTACTAAGTATTCATACTTGTCTAAGTCAGATCTGGCTGCAGTAGCAAAATACCATAGACTGGGAAGCATAAAACAACAAGCACTTATTTTTCAGCAGACTGAAGTCTGTGAAGTCCAAAATCAAGAAGCCAACAGATTTGGTGTCTAGTGAGGCCTCTTTCCTGGATAAAGACTGTACCTGCTCACTGTGTCCTTACATGGTGGATGGGGTAAGGCAGTTCCCTGGGGCATATTTTATAAGGGCACCTAATTATCACTCAGATGGCCCTACCTTCTAATACCATCACTTTGGGGAGAGGATTTGAACATATGAATTATTTTGATTTTTTTATTTTGAGACACAATTTCATTAAGTTTCCCAAGCTGGTCTCAAACTTACAGCCCTCTTGCCTCTGCCTCTCTGGTGGCTGGTATTACAGGTGTATCCCACAAAGGTTACCCAATGCTGTAACTTTTAGAAGGTCAGTTTAATTTATATATTTGAAAGTACATATTCAGAATTTTTTTGTGTGGAAAGCATTGCACTTTCTCCTTAAGAGTAGATGCCAAGAATAAAGAACAATGTTCTCTGCCCTCATGGAATCACCACCTAGAATGCTTTCACTGTGCAGTGCCTGTTCTACTACAGGAATCTCAGCAAAACCAGAGCAACAATGTAGCTGTATAAAAACTAAAAAGCTTCCTTTCAATGTTAACAACCAAGTAAAAGGTAAATCACCAGAGTTTGAGCCACTCCGCTGTCTAGAGGCTCACACATGGCATGAAAATGCCCAGGATATTCTGAACCTCCTTGCTTCACTTCTACTGACTCATGTGAAGAGAACCTTTCCAGCCCTGCTATGGCCACCTCAGGGTTATACCAGAATGACACATTGTTCACACAAGCCAGGAACAAATCAGTAGCCAAAAAGTGTTAAGGAAATATTTTTCAGCTCCTCTCACATCAGTGACAACTCAGATGCACTGAATAGGACATTCAAGTTGTTTCTTTCAACCAGCTCTGACTTAACAACATTTTACCTGTACAGCGAAATTGTACCTGTACAACAAAAAGAAGATATACCTTTGTGTTAATATGGATCCTTAATAAATACCACAAAACTATTTACTGACTACCCCTTGCATGCAAGGAACCCTATCTGTATGCATATGCATGGCATGATTTAATCATCACGACTCCTAATATCAGGATTATTTATTTATCAAAAAAAATCAATGTGCTACTGTCAATTTTTGGTTCAATTAGAATCCAACCAAGCTCATTCACTGGTTTTCACATATTGTACTTTGTTTCCTATTTTGTATTTTTCAGAGCGTTTTAAAATCCATTAATACAATTTACATGAAAATCTCCCGTGGTTGCTTTTCTTAATACCATTTTACCAACAAACATAAATTTGGGAGGTAACATTTTAATGCCAGCTATTCACTATTATTCTTTTATTGTTTTATTTTTAAAATTTTTCTCTCATGGCCATTTACTTGTTTCTTCTTGTACTCCTCACTTAGGCTTATGGATACAAAAATAGCCAATACTCCCACTCTGAATAAATAATCATCTGAATAAATATTAAATCAAGTACACCTAATTTAAATTAGTATTTCTACTATGGGTAGCTTCAGAATAGATTTACATATTCTCTGTTTAGGTGCTGTACAATATCTCTGAAGTAATTCTTGAAGAGGAAGAATGAAATTGTAAGCAAATTCTTTACAGTGTAGTTGACAAGGATGAGGAAAACTGCAGAACAGAAAAACTTTTTAATTAAATCTGAGGCTCAAAGAGCCCTTATATATGGCAAAACCTTGTCCCTCTGTTTCTTTCAACCAGGTGATAACTCCACTGAGTTCTGATCTTTTTTTCGTCTAGATCAGATTCTTTCTTCACTTGGGAAACACCAACACAGATAAAGATGGATAGAAGATCACATCATATGCTGGCCCTCCTCTGGCCACATTTAGTCCATCATGGATAGGAGATATGTCTTTGCTTTTATCTCCAAAAAGCCCTCCTCTTCTTCTATCCTTTGACAGTGATTGACAGCTACAAGTTGTTGTGTCAAATCTCCTGCAAGTCAATTATGAAAATGATGTGCACTTGCTTAAAGATGATTGTAAATTGCTTCTGGCTGATCAGAATAATGAGTTGCGGTGATGCTAATCAACACTGGGCATATATAGAACCTCATTCCTGCTGTTGAGTTTGCAGCTGCAACTAGTTCATGAAAATGAGAGTGTTTTCAAATTTCACTTGGATTGAAGCAGGATGCTCACAATGGGGACATTAGGGGAGAAGATGAGGTTGAACTCAAGGAAAGAGGGTGAGACAAAAAACATTCATTTTACATCAGTTTTATAAGGCATTTTCTTTACTAGTACACTGTGACTCTGATTAAGGGAAGTAGAGAGGATGATATCAGCTAGAACCAGATCCCTTCTGTAGATGTGATGTGTTTTATCGTCCCATTTCCTAGTAGCTCTCTGAAGTTATTGTTAGCCTATAGGATAGATAAGAAAACCCGATGCCAGGAACTAGCCTAATGGAAATCACACACCTAATGGAAAAGCTAGTATTCCACTTTCTCCTATTTAATTTCAAAGCTTATTCCATTACACAAATATGACCTGAAATATTGTCTAAAATTTTTCTACTTTAACCTCTAGCTATGTGCGTGGTTTAAGTGCACCCGCTCTACACATGCTAGTCCAAATCTGTGAGGTTGCATGAAACAGGTTCTTGAGAAGCATATTTCTCATAAGCCTTTCAGGTTGTGCTCACACAGGAAAGCTTGAGGATAGCTGCACCTCACCTTAACTATTCCTATAATTGCCAAGTTCAGAGAGCAAACAAACAGCAACTGCTAATAGGTGGGGGTTTCTTTTTAAGGTGATGAGATGTTCTCAGACTGAGTGTGGTAATAGTTTCACAGTTCTGTGAATATACTAAAAATAATTGAATACTTTTGAAGGGTGAATATACAGCATGTTAATTATATCTTAGTAAAGCTACTAAAAATGTGAAGTTCTAGAAAATAATAAATTATACAAGGTTTGTGCCTGAATTGTGTTTACTCAAAGCAGTTGTTCCCAGTTTTAGTTAAGTTCTTTTGTTATTTTTAAAATGAAAATTACTTAGAATTGGAGCACATCTCACCCCTTCTGAATACGGACATTACTGAGGAAGTTTGAAAATTAGAACACATTTTAATAAAAATATTGGGGCCATTTTAGGAAGTTTTGAAATTTGGACCCCAGGGCATTGATGTGCTATAATTGAATGTCGTGATAAGGGAAACTGGGAAAGGTCAATTTGGAATAGTGCATACTGAGTAGATTGAAGGAGTGAGGGCTGAGCTACAGTGAGAAAAACATAAGCCTCAGTTACTGAGTGAGAAGCTTCTGCCATGTCCCTGCTCTCAGTAATAAATTTGGGGATTGGAACAAACCAGATATCATGCAAGTATATAGCGCAGTTCAAGGGGGAAGGAAAAAAATACCACCTTTGATATAATTCCAGGATTTTGACTCTACTTCTACGGCATGGGTATCTCCTACAGTCTTTGTTCCTCTGACTTTGCCTACCTCAACAGAGATAAGCAGTCTTGCTCTAGGAACATGAGTCTGACAACTGCATTTTGTAAACCCTGGAAGCTCTGACATGTTTCACCTGCTTCTGTTTTCAAATTCTTTCATGCCTCCTAACTCCATCACAGCTCAAACTCACAAGGCACAGCCAGAATCAATTCTGGTAAATCTCATGTACTTCTAGGACAACACCACATATTTCCTTCAGCTTAATCTCTAGCATTAACTGCAAAAAATATTTTCTTAGCCAGCTGCTGTACTCATCAAGAAATGATGCCATTGTTGAATTGTTGCAAGAAATGTTAGAAACTATCACTGGAACAGTAGACTTTTTTTTTTTTTGTTACTTCATTTAATACATGAAGTAGCCTCATGTGTAGATTTTATACCCCAGTCATTTAGAGATAAAGCAGCTGAAGTTTTCAGAGGTTAAATAACTTGGTTAAAAATCACATAATTAAGAGATGAAGAAGGGGCAGAATTCAGGCCTAGGTTTAATTGTAAACCATATACATTCTTTGTTCTGTGTTGCACTGATCAGCTCTATGGGTAAGCTTTATCTGTTAGTTCATAGCATCCTTAAACTTCCAGAAGACATCTTAATAAATTATACATCAGACAGTAATAAGGCATGAATAAATGTTTTTACATTGGAAGGAAAACTAACATTGATTAAACACTGATTCAGAGCCATATGATTTCACAAACATAACTACAAGTTTGAACCCCATTGCTTTGTTTAGATGGGGAAAGTGAGACACAGGAAAACAAACTAACTTCATAGTGTTCACCTTACTCCTAAGTGGTATTCTATGGTCTTTTCAGCATTTTTGGTACATACTTAGGAAAAACACACAAAGACTCTTGGCCTGGAGAAGTAGGAATAAACAGATACAAGTAAGATCAAAATAATTGGTGGACTCCTTACTGTCAAGAATCTCAAAGGCCAATGATAAGCTTGAAATTTAATTTGTAAATACCTTGTCAAAAAAGAGAAGGGCTTGATCTGCCAGAGTAGTGAATTTGCCTGGAAGTGGAGGATTTAAATTGATTCCCTGTTGCCAGGAAGCTTATCAATTTTGTGATACTATGCTTCTTGATATCAATTCATTGATTTCCCTGTAGCAGATACTGGAGTCCTTGAGAGCTGATTATGACATAATTCATAAGAGATGAGATTCTCACTCAACCTGACAGGTGGAGTATTTACAGATATTTTAGTGGTATGGAACATGCCTGAGCTATGTGGTCACTCACTAGCCACATGTAGTCAGACTCAACATATAGATCAAAAGGAAGGCATTGAAGGAAAAAAAAGGAGTCCAAGGAGGGCCAGGGATTTAGCTCAGTGGCAGCATACCTGCCTTGCAAGCACAAGGTCCTGAGTTCAACACCCCCCCCCCCGCCCCCATCCCTGGTACTAACAACAACAAAAAAAAGTTCAAGGAGAGAGTATTTTTCTTTAGCTACAATGTCATTCTTGTCAAGAAAAGTTTTCTGGGGCCAGAGATTTAGCTCAGTGGCACCCACCGTGCCTGCTTTGCAAGCACAAGGTCCTGAGTTCAATCCCTGGGTACTGCAAAAAATGATGTCCCATTCATGAAGATAGGCTCCAGGAAGTAGGTTGACAAAGAAAGGGTCATATGCATGTGTAGAAGTAAAAGACAAGAACCCAAAGAAATTCACTGTTAGTCAAGAGAAGAAAGAATGGCCGTATTCTCTAAAGTGAGTAATTTATGAGATGTTGGACAGAGATTAAAGTTCCTGTGTCTCATTAGGGAAATGTATAGCTAACCAAAATTAAATTGGTGTCTTGACTGCATGACATTTTAGAACTTTTAAAGGTCCTCATATGCATTTGAATCTACAAATTAAAAATATAGTATACAGCATACATTTAAAATTTGTTTGGCCTCGGGTTGCTTTTTGGGGAAAGGAAGCAACCTAAGAAACCAATGTTAAAATAGACCTAAATTGTTTTCTTCAATATTTGATGATTGCAAATGTAAACTTAGAGTATCAGGAATTAGACATGAAATCATGGAACAATTCATTACTCATACTTTTACCCACTTCCCCAACTGTTACATGATAAGCTTCATAGTACCCCAGAGAACTTCTGCCAGGATTTCATGCATATACAAAGGCTCTTAACATAGTACCTGGCTCATGCAACAGTTCTTGTTATTATTGTCAACAGGAAAAAATTAAAGGAACAGAAGCTCAGTCTTATATTTAGTGGCATCATTAAAAAGGGGCTAATTCTTATAAATGTTCATTTTGCACAGATACCTAACCTTTTTTCACACTGCCAGATCAATCAATATTAATTCAGAGGAATGAGGAAAAATGTATGTGAGGTCCAACAGGAAGGCAAGTTGAGCTCCCAATAAAGAGACCTGCTGAGAGCTTTTTTCATATCAAAAAGTGCTGAAGTAATTAAGCCAACGACCCTATTATTAGAGAAGTTAGAGTAGGCAGAGAAAAATTAAGATATGTTTTAGTCAAAAGTAGACTGAGTGGCAGCATCTACACAATTATGCCATCATTATTTTCAAAAGTTGACTAATTTATCTTATAGAAAGCATGGCAGAAATGGCTGGTCCATTCCTCACTCTCTTTGAACTGAGCCTTATAATCTCTTTTTCCTCTTCGTGGGGTTGTGTTGAGGATAGGTATGAATGGCAAAGATGGCTTTTGAAAGCATTTAATTGCCTGTAGTTTCTTCTTGAAAAATAGTGGAGTAGAGTTTGAAGCAACAAAGAGAAATAATGATGGCCTGTGATTAGTTGCAGGATCTGTTGCTTTTGTAATATTTAGCACCAAAGTCAATGTTTTCCTCTTTGTGTGTTGGCCAAAAATTTGAAAATTAAGATATTCTAATCTCAACAGTCTTTGAATAAGGAAAAATGCTTAAAATTACTACTCATTGGCTCCCTAGATTCTTCAGACTTGTTCTTTTTTCTTCTTCTTCTTCTTCTTTTTTCTTTTCCTCACTGTTTTCAATTGAAAGTTACTGGGTTACCAGCCAATATCCTGAGGATACACTATTCATGTTTCCATGCCATTAGTGCTCCTGTGGAGACTATAGTACTATAGTGGAGACAATAGCCTGTAAGTAATGACCATATGGTATTCATTTGCCTTTGAATATGTTTCAAGAGCCACGCCCAAAGTACTGCATCTATATACAATCATTATCAATAAAAAGTAGATTACTATTTATGCGTTTTAATTTTTCTATGTTGTTCCCAAAAGCCACTTCACCTTGTAAACTTTTCAAAAACTACATTACAGGTAGTCTTGTATCAACTAAAAACAGATAGAGTTCTTGGCTATGGTTTGACCACTACAGCTGCAGCTTTGATAGGGTAGGAAAAGCGGTAGTGGCTGTAGCTTTATATTACAAATTGTCAGATTGCAAAACCAAATTATTTCTTAGCTACTCTAGCACAATCACAAACTAAAAATATCTTCTTTCTTCCTTGCCCTAATTGTTCAAATAGGCAGTGACATTTTCACTAAACCATTTTTGTGTGTGTGATGGCTTTACTTTTACTTGTGTCAGTTCTGTAAGTAGAAAAGAAGAATCAGCACATTTCCGTATGCTTTTTATGCCCATCAACTTTACACTTTACACTTTGCTTCCTTGTACAGCCCTATAAATTTAGCTGAATAAATTTATAATTCATTTACTTTAACCAATTTCATTTTGTCTATTTATAAAATGCAGAACTCTCAGCCTGAATTTCATCTCACAGCTCCTCTCCTTCCTTGCATGTTGCTATGCTCTGCTACAGACAGGAGAGAATTCTCCCTGTTGTTGATGCAGGCCAATTAGCAACAGCATACATTGGCATCTCTGTTCTTTTTGTCTAAAAAGCCTTATACTTTTGTCTTTTGTCTGACAAAATCCTACTAAACTTTTAAAAGTGAGCTGATAGGGTAGTTTCTGTGGAAAGTCTTCTCCAAGTTATACGCAAGTGAACACAATTTTTCCGTCTTCTGTTTCTTTGTTATTTCATTATAACCGATCTGTTTACATAATCTGGCTCCTCAGCTAAACTGTGCTTTGTTTGAAAATAAAGATAAGGTTTTATTTATATTCCATCCCCAGTATCTAGGTCTAGAACAAAAAACAAACAGTTCTAGACCCTTATTTCTGATCTTTGAAAAAATCTACAGAATCAGTGCCTTCCTCTGTGAAACTGAGATGACATCTAGTTTGCCCAGGTTTTGTAAAAATTAGTTGTAATATTTGTGTCTTAGTCTGCTTGGGCTGCCACCACAAAAATACCATTAAGTGGATGACTTACAAAAATTCATTTTCTCATTGTCCTAGCAGCTGAGAAGTCCAGGATACCTGGTCTAGTGAGGGTCCGGCTTCCTCACAGGTGGTTCCTTCATGCTGCTTCTCTACCTGACTGTGGGAGGAAGCTTGGCTTCTGCCCCCTCTCAGGGCACCAATCCTTTCATTAGGGTTCCACCCTCCTGACCTAATCACTTTGCAAATGGCCCTCTTCTCATACCATTAATTTGGGTATTTGGTTCAGGGAAAGACAAACATTCAGACCATAGCAAGACGTAAAAGATTTAGTACGGTGTGTGAAACTTAGTTAGTATTCTTGTTAAGTGACCATAAGTAAATGAGAGATTCATTTTGACCCACTGAAATTTTTTTTATTTTTGCTTATCAATAAATAAAGATAACTTTCTTTCTATGTGAATTCTACATAGCACATTTATCTCTTTGGTTTGGTTCATTTGTGTACATTTTGCTTCATTGTGAGACATAAAGATCTAAAGATCTACCTTACTACCTTTTGCCTCATCAAAAAATATATATATAATAAAACTATATATATGATAAATCTAATTATATGACAAATCTATGTATATGATGAATCTATTTTAGTAAAAGTATATAATAAAATGACATGTGTCCATGTGGTTGTGTGTGTGTGTCACAGTCTACCTACCAAGAGAGATGTTTTAGATGGTTAAAAATTCTGGTAAAGTTCCCTTAAGAAAGAAGAATTTCTTTGTTTCTGAAATTAAGGAAGACTGACCATCCCCTTATATGGGAAGGCTATATGTCATCTAATCTGTGATCTCTTGTGAACCACAGCTTTACAGATGCTTCTTTACCAGTTCAGATCCTCACAAATCTGAATAATCGTGCTGTTAGGGCTCAACTGTTAAAAAAAAAAAATGAACTGATGATCAAATGGATTGGGTGGGAAAATGTGGACTGTTCAGTAGAGATTAATCCCTATTATTTGCAACACTAGTACTAGTAAAACAGTAACAAGCATTTTTACAGTCATTTACAATTTCCTGGAGGCATGGCTTTATGTCATTATCTAGTTTTCCCCTTATCATAATAGATTAGGCCAATTATAACAAATGCATTGTTTTTTAGATTGCTTGTTTTCAAGATTGTATTATATAGTAGATAAAATCATAGGCTTGAAATTAGACCCAGGTTTGAATTCTGTCTTGTTCACATAGTAGTTTCTTGCCTATTGACAAATTATTACAATGTTTTCTCATTTATAAGATGAAAAAAAAGTTCACATCATAGTAAGCTGTGAATATCATAAAAGAAAATGTTACCATAGAATTTAGATGATTCAAATACTCTATGCCATGTGGTTAGAGTTCCTGTAGTTATTACTGATATGTTTAACTTCATTTTCTGTCTCTGCACTCATCAACTAAACTTACCCAAAACTAAAGATTTTTTTTCCTAATTTTTATTAGTATATATTTGCAATAATAGTAAGTACATGGCAGATTTTCTTTTTGAAAACTTGATCTCTTTTTTGTCTGATTTTTCTCCTCTGTGAGCCATTTTTTATTACACAGATTAGAAAGACATATGATTATTCTGTATGAAAATTCACCCTTTCCATACCAGATCCATAACTGCCAAGAGGAAGGCTAGGTACTTTGACAAATGCTATCTAGCAATGTGGCTTCTCAAAACTACACAACACTTCTATTAGGTGGAAATATTGCTCCCATTTGAAAATGAGGAAATCAAGGCTGCCAGAAGCTAATGGTGTTTGTAACACATTTACATATACAATATTGATACAATAAAGCTAGGATTTGAATATAGCACTCTGCTCGATGAATGCTATCTCAAGCTGGGCATTGGGGTGTGCCTTTGTCATCCTAGTGCTAGACACACTGAGGCAGGAGGACCTAGAGTTTGAAGCTAGCCTGAACTACACAGTAAGACCTTGACTCAAAAAATGAAACCAAACAGAAAGGATGCTATTTCTTAAATTCTCAAGTTAACTGTTGCACTGGTCAGAGTTCTCCAGAAAAACAGAACCAAGAAGATACATACACACACAGACAGGCACACAAACACAAACTCGCACAACCACACATTCATATATGTACATGTAGGGTGCGGGATAACAGGAATTCACTAATGTGATTGTAGAGGCTAAGTATCATGATCTTCTTCTCATCTTTTTTTACTCTTTTGTCTATAATGCAGAGATGGGAGAAGGTCTGTGGTGTAATTTACTTTGAGGCTGAAGTCCTCAGAACCAGGAGCACCTATATCCAAGGGTAGAAGAAGACAGATGTCCCACCTGGAAAACAAAGCAAATTAGTTTTTCCATTTTTCCCCTATTCAGGCCTTCAAGGAATCAGATATCTCAGGACCATTTGTTTTACTCACCTATTGATTTAAATGTGAATCTCTTCCCTAAACACTCTTTACAGACACACCCAGAAATAATGTTTTATCACCTATGTGGGCATCCTTCAGTTTGGTCATGTTGACACACAAAATTAATCATGAAAATTACTTTTCCTTGAGTCCATTGCTTAAATTATCTTTCTTCTCATCTTCTCTGTCAAAATTTGTTTCTTCTCTATTTCTATAACCAATTTTCTATGTGTATTTTATAAGACTTGTCATATCTTGTTTTGTAGTAAGGCTTTTGCATGTATATCTAATCTTCTCTACTGGATTCTCAATTCAATAAGGACTTACAACATTTCCTTTTCAACTTTTATTTCTAGTGGTGTCTTGCACAGAGTCACATATGAAGCACATATTCAGCAAATGTAGAATTGAACTGAAATGAATTAAATTGATTGTATTGACCTAGTGCCCATAGCCACTCAATAGCTGAGTCTCGAGTTGGACTCAGGCTTCTCTTTAAAACATACTGTCCTTAAAACCTCACACAGTGCAAAGAAAAGAAACTACAACAAAACATGGGGATTCTGTTTCTATCTCTGCCACTTAGCAGGACGGTGTCGCTGGGTGAGTTACTTCAATTTTGACTCTTCTTTTATACATGCAATGGAAAAATAATACCTATACTGTATTGCAAATATATTATGAGAATTAAAGACCACGTGGAAAGCATTTAATACATGCTTAATCCCTATATGCAAATAATAAATGGTAGTTGCATTTAGCCTGGCCATTGCTATTACTTAACAACTTGAGAAGTAAAAATCACAGATTTGTTTCCAGGGATTTTTTTTTTTTTTTTTTAGCAGACATTGAAATCAGAATGAACAAACAAAATGACTTCTAAATAAAGGAACTGTCAAGTTTTCTCTGGAAGAGCATCAGCAAGCTTAGAAAGTGCTCCAAACATATTTGAAGGAGAGTGAGCCAGTTGTAAATGAGAAGGAAGGCTGATAATTACTGCTTGTCTTAGACTGTTTCCTTGTCACTGTGGCAAATACCTGACAGCCACAATTTAAAGTAGAAGAGGTTTATTTTGGCTCACAGTTTTTAAAGGATTCAGACCATAGTCTTCTAGCT
Organism: Heterocephalus glaber; assembly: GCF_053883595.1. NCBI lineage: Eukaryota > Metazoa > Chordata > Mammalia > Rodentia > Bathyergidae > Heterocephalus > Heterocephalus glaber. The sequence continues at coordinate 35,125,382 of NW_028258293.1, read as the reverse complement.
CCAAGTCAGAAATAGCATGATGGAAAAGCCTGGGTGGAAAACAGCAGCTCATCCCATGGCAGCAAAGAAACAAGAGAAGGGAGGAGCCTGAAGGGGGTGCGCTCTTCCCAGCCACGCCCCCCCGGAACTGCCTTCCTGACCAGGCTCCGCCTCCTAAGAGCATGTCCAACTAAGGATGATCCACTGATGATTACAGTGACCCCACGATTTAATCACCTTCCACACACATAAGAATTTTGGAAGACATTATAGATCTAAACCATAAAACCACTTCAGTTTCATCTCAATTAGTCATTAGGTATTTGGATGACAGAATGGTTGGGAGGAAAAGAAAGGTTTGACAAAAAACAGAACAGAAGAACGGGGCCCATGCGCCTTGGTTTTTAGATGCATGACGTTGCCAGGGAAGTGTCTGCCCTGCAAAGGGAGACCCAGAGCAACTTTACCATGAAAGACACAGTAGAGAACAGAAGATGTGAACAGAGAAGCTGCATCAGAGAAGCAGCCATTCTGTGTCTTACCCTGACCCTGAAGTTAATGTGTTCTATTCTATGAAGTAGGTATCTGTGCTTCTGCCCCACAAATTTCATAAGTAATAAAATGAACTCCATTGTATTAACAGAGATCATCCAACTGCTGCTAATATGAAGTTCAGAAGAATATTTCAGAGAGGGACTGTAATTTGTATTCTTTTAAAGAAGGGTGAGCTATAGAACAGAATAATATAAATCTGACTTCAAAAGTGACTTAGAAATCTATAAAAAGAGATTTGTACATAGCATGTATGTATGGCCAATGACATAAATGTAGATGCAATATTACAAATGTTACCCGTTCTCAAATATCTTTTAATTGGCGGGAAAGAAAGATTAACGAACAATTGCATTTTGGTGTAAACAGCTTTGTGTTAGAGGAAAACATAAAGTAACATTAACTTTGTAATAATGTGGTAGATTCTGTGATTAAATATATGTTTTCACTCAATTTTCCTCAAGAACCTTTTTGAGTGGATAGTACTATTATCTCTAGTGTATATATGATAAATTGAAACAGAGATATCAGCTTTTGTGAAAGCAAATGCACGTCAAAGTTAGAAATTGACCTGCCTTCCAAGTTCATACTTCAACTTGTAATCTCAAGCCCTTGAGATACTACTGAATATAGAGTTAAAATACATCTTATCCAATTAAATTTGATCTGAGATAAACAAATACATTTTTACATAAATATGTCCCATGCAGTATTTGATACATACTTTACACTAAAACAACGCTGTTCATCTGGAACTTAAATTTAACTGAGTATTTTGTATTTTCATTTGCAAAATCTTCCAAACATGGTTAGAGGTACAAAACAGTATTGCTTTGCCACGAAACTAAAGGAAGAGATAATAATTATTTAAGGCATTTTATTGATTTGAGAGTCATATTGTCTTCTGGCTTTATCTTTCCTATTACATTTTAAATTTATTTTATATAAATAATATTGTACCATATATTGTTTTCTTTCTCATTTTCTTATATTTAAATTATATTTTTATGCCAAGAAAACATTTGCAAATGAAAATATAACATATCTCAATAGTTACCATAAAGAAAGAGATAAGTATATTTTGTTTGGCACTAGTGCCTGGCATCTAGGTAGTTCTCAGCAAAAACAAATATAGGAACTAGTGGAGTCAAGACATTGATGATGAACATTGATGTTTTTGCTACTGCTACCATTTCTATAGTTATTGAAATATTAAAATGACAATACTGATCCTCAAATTATATCATAATATAGTTAGAGTAGGGAAAATTAAGGCCATTGTGATGAATAAGCTTATTGGGGTATGCAAGGTCATGGTTTTGATTCAGGTATTCCCTATCCTAATTTTGAACTTAGTCTACCTACAATTACATGAGAATATATGGATGTGATGGTTAAATTTATGTGTCAACTTGAGCAGCTCACAGAATGTTCAGATATCTGTTTGAACATTATTGCTAAGTATCTGTGAAGGTATTAATGGAACAGATTAACATTTCAATTTGTAGACTGAAAAAAAAACAAAAAACAGAGTTTATCCTCCATTGTGAGTGTGTATCATCCAACTGGTTGAGGACTGGAATAGAACAAAAATGTGCAAGGCTATTTTAGCACTCTTCCTGTCTGCTTGACCTGGGGCATAAATGTGTGAGCCAATATCATATCATTATTAGTCTGTGTGTCTGTCTGTCTATCTATCTATCTATCTGGTCTTCTATTAGTTCTGTTTTTCTGGAGAACTTTGATGAATATTTTTTTTAAATCCCAATACATCAAGACTTTCAGTTCTACCTTCAGAATTTCTTTATACGAACAGATTACTGTCAATCACTTGGTTGGAAACAGAAATAAGAAATTATATTGAAGTTTATTTAGTAAGCAGCAAGCACTACTTGTTTTTAAATTGTCAAAGCACAATAAAATTTAAATCTAGCTATCCTTGAAATAATCTATTCTCTCATAAGTTCTTGAAGGGGATGGAAAAGAGATATTATGGTAATATGGAGAGATATTTTCTTAATACTAGGACTTTTAAATGAAAGTAATACTTTCATGAAGTATTTTTAAATGAAAAGTACTTTCAGATAATACTTTTGGATATATTTCTTTCTGTGTTTCCTTAGAAATGAGATCTGTACAAAGAACATCATTTGAGTTTGTTGAGGAGATGATAATTGTAGAAGAGGAGAAGCAATAAAAATGTAAACGTATTACATGAATGACCTTAAATCTCAAGCTTCCCAGGCACTCTTTCCTTAACTATAGTAGTCATAATAGTCTTAGGGAGTTAATTTCACCCTCATATATTTTTCAGAGGATCCTGAGAAATATGCAGTTTTCCCACATATTTTTGCTGTTGCAGCTTTCTACCTCTTTTTTGTTGACTGCTGCTCCTGGCATCTTTCTGAGTTCCTTTGGCTGAGTGTAACTATTTCTTTGTGTCACTCTCATTATTACTTCTGTTTATCACACCCCAAGTCATAGATTTTGATTATGTCTTGACTTTCCAAAACACAGATGACACAAGGCTGTCATACTTAACAGCTTCATTAATGTGAGGGAATTTCAACATAAAAAATGTATGTAAGTTCACAGGTGAAAGAATGTCTAGATCCTTTGCAATAAATTTATTATCTCCAAGGGGCCCAAAGCTGATTGGCTGAAAATCCCAATACGAAAAGTACCAATCGTTGGAATCCAAAAGATCAAGTCTAGTATTAAGACACTGAGTTACTCTCATAGTTGTATAACGGAAATTCTTAAGAGTCAGCTTGAGATTGTACTATATTACTTGTCTTTTAAGAATGTTCATGATTCCCCAGAGTTAAGAATACTTTAAGGCTCTTCAAAGAAGCATCCATATTCAAAATTTTTGTTGGCATACCTCACCAGTCATTTTGTCATCCATTTCCTCCTAAAAACTGAAAATCCTAGTTTTGGACTTCTAGTAATAATAAAATATGTGTAATTTCTGAGCAATGCAATGTCTTAAATCAGAGCCTTTGTGCCATCTCTTTTCTCTAGAAAGCCCTACCTATTCAACCTGCTCAACTACTTATCTAACTTTATCAATAAATTCTCATAAAAGCTATTTCATAAGTTCATTCCTTGACTGCCCTCATTATTGATTTTATAATTTACCCCGACTTCAATTATGTACTTAAAAAATATCATGAAACAGGGAGAAAATATTGTCATTAGCATTAATTCATAAGTATCCAGATTACGCTACTTATTACCAAGTATATTCCCTATGTCTAAATTTCTCTTGAGGAAAATGATATAATATTGATATATTAATATAATTATTATAGTATCAAAGTAGAAAATCTTTAATGTGCCCTTTGAGTATATACAAAGTAATTCAATAAATGACCATTATAATTTATCTGATCAAAGTGTAATGAGAAAGCTGGAATTAATAAGTGTTTGAATAGGCAGACTTTCATGCAAAAATTATTTTTAACAAGCCATAGAAACTCTTAAAGTTGACCAAGAAACTAGTGAGAGCTCTTCCTACAGAATAAACAGAAGTGTTCCCATTTTTTAGTTGTCTAGTGCTGTGAAGCCTATCATCATGAAAATTAGTGGTATAAGACAACAACAATCAGGGATTTGCTCACAAATAAGGTAGCACTTGATTGACACATCACCAAACATCAGTTTAACTGGGGATTGGAGAATTCACTTTCAATAAGGTTTCAATATACATAGATGGGAACTAGGGCAATACGGTTTTTCCTCTATGTGAGCTTCTCCACAGCATTCTTGGAATTCTTTGTAGCAGGGTGCTTGGGTTTTACAAGTGTGAATCTGAGATCTTGAGAAATGAAGGCTGCCTCAGTAGATAAGGCCTGCACCAGAAATGGAAGCGGGATCACTCACACCATATACAATTCAACAATCACAGCCTTCAGATTCAAGGAGAGAAAATAAGACCGTTTTTAGGTAGAAGAATGTCAAAGTTTTGAAGGGCATTTTTAAAAAGTTCTATATATCCCAAACCTCCTGGAAGTCATTTCAAAGCTAGAATTTGATTTTAGACTAATCTGATGACAAAGTCCATTTCACAAAGGCTAAAATTGAACTAAGGGGAAATATAGAAAGTTTAAGTAATCTTCCCATGGAGAAATAGTATGACTCCAAAGTCCTCAAATTAGCTACCACATTCTGATTTTCAAAATGAAGTGGAACAGGGCACTTTTAGATTATGATGCTATCAATAAACTGCTTGTAAATGTAAGTAAATTTTGATGTAGACCTATATTTTTAGCAATATAGATGACTTACTAGCTAGAGAGGTACGGTGCAGGATTAATAAATGGTACAAATCATACTTTAACTGGCTACATGACATTCAGGCTTATTCAATTCTGCACCATCTGTTTCTGTGCAAACAATGCCTATTTTGCATATGTATGTGTTTTTGGGTGGGGGCTACACTGGCTGTGTGCACTGTTTCTGTGATTACAGCATGCTTGGTCTCTGTCACAAAATGGATTATGCAGGGCACTAGGTCATGTATCAGTGGAGACTAATAACCAACTATGGAGGGGGTGCTTTAAAATTGCTAGGCTGGAACGGCCGTCAGCTTAGCCACATGCTCAGAGCAGTCATGGGCTGACTGTGCCCTGCTTGGTCTGGCTTGCTCCATCCACTTGTGACCAGGAGACTGTGAGGACCCCCCAGGCATACCCACCAGCCTCCAATTTAACCACATGGGCGCCTGCAAAAAGAGCCACCCACGCACCCTGCCCCTGGCCTCTTGGCTGTGCAGCTACTTGGTTCCACACTACAGAGGCACAGGGGGGACATAAAGGCCATTGTTCTGAGCTGCAGAAGTGAACAACAGAGAGAGGGCCTCTCTCAGGCTCCCTGATGAAAACTGAAGCCCACTGGAAAAGCGAAGAGAATTTCTGCAATAAAGGCACACCAGACCATCGTGCTTGGTAAGTTGGAGGGAACATCACCTCCAATCAGAACCTAGGGAAAGGCAGCTGGAACCTGCAATAGAAAGTTGCAGAGTTCAACCCTGCAGGAGCACAGGGAGCTCAACTTGGGACTTGCAGCCAGAAATCTGCCTGAATCTCATGGGTCTGTGACTGGCTTACTGAGACTCATTGACTATATCTGTACACTGCTGCCCACATTTTCTATTGTGACAGGAGAGATATATCCTGAAGGAGGCCCTTCATTTTTATCTTTTATTTGTAATTTCCAAAATTACCACTATTTTTTGGCTCTTGTTTTTAATTTTTTTCTTCTTTTCTACTGTTTCAAAATTTTTATTTTTCCCTTTTTTCTTTCTTTTTTCTTTTTCTCTCTCTCTGCTTCACTCCCTTGCTGTCCCACATTGTTCTTCATCTCCCCTTTGTGTTCCTGTTCTGGCTCTAATTTATATTTCTTCTTTATTTGTCTTCTCTTCTCTTTCCTATTTTAGTATATGTGCTGCCGAAGCAAGCACTTCTCTTCTCTTTCCTTCTCTTGCCTGTGCCCTCTGGCCTCACTGCTAACCTTCCCCTATCCTTCTACCTACCTTTTTCCTCCCTCCCCAACTCCTTCTAACTCCCCATCCTGAAGGGTAAAGTTGCTTTATTGAAGAGTTTATTCACTATAAATATATGCTGGTTTGGTCCTTGATTTTGATTTAATTCACAAAGTTAAAGGTGATAGATTAAGAATTACCACAAACTGTCATTTTCTAAGAGTTACCTGATGCTATTGTGTTGCTGATTGTATCACTTGGGCTAAGATGTTGTGATTGATCTAATCAGTTGTCCTTCCTGGTATAATGAAAATGAGATAGCCTCAGAGCTGTTAGAGACTCAAAACCTAAAGACCAGCTATATCTGGAAGACACCTCTGAGAAGCAATCATTCCATAAGGGTTCTAAATACATCAACAAAGATACTTACAATAAGCAACTTCAAAGTATGAACACAGGAACTAAACCAAGGACAGTACCAAAAAGAAAAATGAAAAGACATTTAAGCAAGGCAAAAACTCAGACTTCCACTCTACAAAAAGCAAATTCTGGGGGAAACGAGGTGGAAAAGTCTGATAATCAACCACCTGGACACCCTGAACTGATAGCACAGGAAGTAACAAAACAAATGAATGAGGCTCTAGAAAAATTAAAAGCAGAAATAATCTTCCAGATAACTACAGAGATGGTGAGCAGAGTGAAAGACATGACTACAGGCTCTAGAACAGAAACAGACATAGAAATTCTAAACACCCCAATTACAATGAATGAAATTGAAAATGTAATAAAAAATTTACCAAGAAAGAAAAGCCAGGTCCTGATGGCTTCACTGCTGAATTCTACAAGACATTTAAATAAGAACTATCGCCATTACTCTTTAAACTCATCAAGGAATTTGAAAGGGAAGCAAGGCTTCCAAATTCATTCCTGAAAGCAAGTGTTACTTTGATTCCAAAACCAGGGAAAGACCCAATCCAAAAAAGAACTACAGGCCAATCTCCCTAATGAACATAGATCCAAAAATCCTCAACAAGATACTGGCAAACATAATACAAAGGGTCATCGAGAAGATCATACACCCTGAACAAATAGGATTTATCGCAGGGATGCAAGGATGGCTCAACATATGTAATCAATAAATGTAATACACTATATTAACAGAGTCAAGGACAAAAAACATATGATCATCTCAATAGATGCAGATAAAGCATTTGACAAAATCCAACATGCATTCACGATAAAAAAAAATACCTTACAGAAAATTGGAATTAAGGTATCTATGAAAAACCAACAGCCAACATCATCATAAATGGTCAAAAACTGAAATCCTTCACACTAAAATCAGGAACAAGACAAGGATACCCACGATCACCACTCCTGTTTAATATAATTCTGGAAACCTTAGCCACAGCAATTAGAAAAGAGAAAGAAATAAAAGGAATAAAGATAGGAAAGGAAGAAGTGAAACTGTCATTATTTGCTAATGATATGATACTTTACATAGAAGACCCAAAAGGCTATGCCAAAAGATTTTTAGACTTAATTGACAGATTCAGTAGAGTAGCTGGATACAAGGTTAACACTCCAAAAACAATAGCCTTCTTATACACAAATAGCAGATTCACTGAGACAGAAATTAGGGAAACAATTCATTTTACAATAGCTTCCAAAAAAATGAAATATCTAGGAATCACACTGAAAACTACAACATTCTGAAAAAGGAGACTGAAGAGGATATAAGAAAATGGAAAGACATCCCTTGTTCCTGGGTGGGAAGAACCAATATAGTGAAAATGGCCATACTTCCAAAACTACTATATAGATTTAATGCAATGCTGATTGAAATTCCAACAATATACTTCACAGAACTAGAGAAAACAATCCACAAATTCATTTGGAACCAGAAGAGACCTAGAATAGCAAAAGCAATTCAAGGCAACAGAAACATGGCTGGGGGTATCACAATCCCCAACTTGAAACTATACTACAAAGCTACTGTTACTAAAATCAGCATGGAACTGGCAAAGAAATAGACCTGAGGATCAGTGGAATAGATTAGAACATGCAGAAACAACTTTAGACATACTCAGCCACCTCATCTTTGACAAAGGAGTCAACCACCCTCATTGGAGGAAAGATAGCTTATTTAATAAATGGTGTTGGAAAAACTGTATTTCAACCTGCCAAAGATTAAAACTAAACCCATACCTATCACCATGCACTAAACTAAGATCAAAGTGGATTAAAGATCTAAATATTAAGACAGAAACACTAAATTTGATAGCAGATATGTTAGGTAGAGCTCTTGAAGACATTGGTATAGGAAAAGACTTTATGAAAAAAACCTCAGTAGCACAGGAACTAGCAGAAAGAATCAACAAGTGGGATCTCATCTTATTAAAAAGCTTCTGTACTGCAAGAGAAACTACCAAAAGAGCTAAAAGACAACCTACAATGTGGGAAAAAAATGTTTAGCTGCTGTACCTTAGACAAAGAAGTACTATCTATAATCTATAAAAAACTTAAAAAAATCAGACCCCCCAAATTCAAAGACCCAGTTTAAAAATGGGCATCTGAAATGAACGGACATTTCTCAGACAAAGAAGTAAAAGCAACAAATAAATATATGAAAAAATGTTCAACATCACTGGTCATCCCAGAGATGCAGATGAAAACAACACTGAGATTTCTCCTCACTACAGAAAGAATGGCTGCTATCAAGAAATCAATAACAAATGCCGGCATGCATGTGGGGAGAAAGGAACCCTTCTCCATTGTTGATGGGAGTGCAGACTGGTGCAACCACTGTGGAAATCAGTATGGAGATACCTCCAAGAACTAGAGTTAGAGGTCCCATTTGACCCAGCTATTCCACTGCTGGGTATCTTCCCAAAAGAATTAAAAGAATCATGCCACAAAGATATATGTTTACCCATGTTTATAGTGGCACAGTTTGTAATAGCTAAAACTTGGACAGCCCAAGTGCCCATTAACTGGAAACTGGATAAAGAAAATGTGTTTTTTTTTTTTTTATGAAAAGGAGTACTACTCAGCCATAAAGAATGAGAAACCAGAGACATTACAGCTAAATGGTTGCACATTGAGGCCATACTCGTAAGTGAAATAAATAGTACACACATATGTAAATACCGAATAGTTTCTCTAGTGTGAGAAACTGAAAGTGTAAATAAGAATTAAAAGGATTAATAATGAAGAATTGATAATTTGAAAGAGGAAAAGGTCCAATGGTGTAGGAGTGGTAGGAAGGGAAGGGGAAAGGAAAGAAGGGAAAGGAAAAAGTATGTGAAAAGAAAAAAAATGGAAATGAATTCTATGTAAATAGGGAAGCATGGAGGGGGTGAATGGTGTACAGGTAATGGGGGAAAAAAAATAAAAACCAAGATACATCATGTACAAGTACAAGCACACAATGATAAATAATGTTAGTGTATTATATACCTAAAATGTACCAATATAAGAATTTAAGGAAAATAAAATGCTAGGCTGCTGTATGAGACAAACTCCCAAACCAATGGTTTTTAATAATATTTACAGAAGTATACAATAAAATTGAAGCTGGATATTTGGTATGAGTTAATATAATTGATGGGTTATAAATTTCAGTTTGAATCTGAGATGGCTAATAGCTCTGAAGAAAAAAATTGTTTTTAGTAAAAAAATTTATTTAAAAATAGTTCACTATTCTGAATTGATCCATTCAATTTCCTCATTCTCTGTACACTAAACAATATCAAAATGCTGGTAATTCAGAAATACCAATTATGTATCTAATACATATAATCACTATTCAATCTGTTTAAGAATTATGAAATATTCTGGAAAACTGGATGTTTCACATAAAATATTCATATTTTCAAGTAGAGTAAGGAGGGTTTTCACCAAAAATTTATATTTAGAAAGAATGTTATTTCAAACCTTTTTGATACTGTCCCTCCCCTATGCCAAATCTGTACTGGGATTCTGGGTAGGAACCAAAAATAAATAACATTTATAGAGATATTTATTTACTACCAATTATAAGCCAAGTATGACAATTTGTTAAGTACCTCTTCTAGAAGCTCTGCCTTCTATTCTGGCAAATGCCATTCCTGTTATACAGAGGAAACAGAGGCATTGAGATTAAGAGGACTGTTCAGCTCATTACAAGTTTGGAAGGTACTAGAAGGCAAAGTATGGAGTGAGTAGATTACTCTGGAACCTGTGAGGACTTTTTTGTCTCTACTAAATGACACTTTTCTACTACAGAGCAGAGAGTGTGAGAGAGAAAAGGAGGACCCCGGAAGAAGAGTATAAAAGGGAGGCAACAGAATCCGAAGTGTGTCAGGGCAGAATGAGTACCATACATACAGGGAAATCAGGGGTTTCCTTTTTCTCTTACCCTCTTTAGAGGACTGTGTTTTGCACCAATTTACAGTCCAGAGACTTCTGTGCTATGACTATTTTCTTCATCTTACTTTTGGAGGTACTTCTCAGAGAGAGCAGCCAAACCCCATAAGATGCTGATTATGTCAAACTACCCTACCTTTATGCTGCTACAACAATACATTTGATGGTGGGTAATGTATGCAAGAAAGACATTTACTTAACTCATATTTCTCGAGGCTACAGAGTACATGGCATCAACTCAGGTACACAGGTCATGTCATGACATGGCAGATGGCATTATCAGAGCGAGCGAGAGAGAAAAACATATATAGGGAGAGAGGGAGGTGGAGAAGGAGAGAGAGAGAGAAATCACATGAAACAGTAACAAAAGGGAGTGAACTGAAAAGGCCTCATTCTATGACAACTCATTCTTCCAGGAACTCAGTCTGTCTTTTGAGAATTCCATTATTACCCTGGAAGGTGGTGCTTCATGCTCTAGTCACCTCTACACTTCATCTCTTAAAGATATGCCACTTCTCTTTACAGCCAAACTGGGGGCCAACCTTCTGCCATATGAAACCATAGTACTATTCATGAGGACTCTGTCTCCCAGTCAATGATGTGAAAGTCCAGGAAGCAAGTATTACAGCCTTCCTCACATTATCTTCCTTCATACTTTACTGCCTACATTAGTTATTTGACTCTTGGCTTCTGTCTTATTTCTATTCTACTGACTAAATGATTCTTCACTTTCACTGCCTTTCCTTAGAAGACAAATTAAAACATATTACTTGTGTCTATCCCCGCAGCTCCCAGAGTATACACACCTCACAGTGAATGCTCACTGGACCCAATCAAGAGAGGATCCGAAGATCTTTGAGGTTCTACCATTTCATTATTTTATCAGCATCAAAATGTGTGGATTTATATAGTGTTTTAGAATATAGAAGTTATTTTACTTTCATAATTTTATTTGGCCTTCACAACAACCCTGCCAGGCAAGCCATAATGATTATATCTCTGTTACACAAAGAGGAAACTGAATCCTACTTTGTTTAACTGACTTAGCCAAGATCCCGTAGCTGGATTGTAATACATCCCTTGCATGAATAAAAGAAAAAGAGAAAGAGGTGCAATTAGCACTCAAGACTGAGTCTATGAGTTCATATTCAGTGCTCTTTCCAATATACTGTCTTGTCGTTCCGTAGACATCTTGGTTAGACTCCTGAAGAATTTATTGCTTAAAATGGTTTCAAATGTTGCAACTCATTAATGGATGGGAAAACAAAGAAAAAGTAGCACATTTTTATCTTGAGGATAAAAGTCTCAGAGATCTGTATCTCAGAGATCCCATTTGGGGCATATGATTAGCAACCACTACACCTGCCCAAGCAACACAGCCATGCCACTGCCTCCTCTGCTATTAGAAGAGCTTGTCAATTGTCCCCATTTCCTCACTGTTAAATCACTGAAGAATGTAAGATAAAAAGTTCATATAAACCTTTTCTGATCTTTCTCCCTATCTTTCTCCCTATCTCAGCTCTATGAATAAAATTGTCTTTTCCTTAAGCTTTAATCAGTGTCTCATGAGTAACTACTGATAATCAAACATATTTTTAATACTTTAACCCATTATATTTAATTTAGCTCTTTAAGTAACAGGAATAAATAGAAACAGATGAACTTTTAATTCCCCTGGCACTAACTGCTGTTTACCTGACTCACTTCAATGAATCAATCCCCCTATCTAACTCTTCCCTTCCACGCCCCCCCCACTTTAAAAAATAACACTGCAATTAAATGTATGGTGGTGGATCATTTCTTGCTGGCAATAATTATATGGGAGCATTTGACTCTCATCAGAAGCTCTAATTTAGAGTAATAAACTTTCTTGCTAATCTTACACCTAAAGTCATCGGTCTTGCTCTAATGTTGATGATAATGCGAAGCCTAAAATAACAATCTAAATGAAAGATAACCATCAGTCTCTTTACTTCTGTGCATGAGCATAATGCAGTTATGAGGAGACCATCTTTTTAGAGTTAGGAGAAGAGAATGTGCTTTCTGTTTTGGTTATCACTCAAAGCCCCAGACCAATCTTGAGCCAAGAGGTGGAATTTGAGCAATGATGAATGATAGAAGCTTAACAGGATGAGAATGATGACATTCCAGGGAGACAAGACAGCAGAAGCCAAGTCAGCAATCAGGAGTCCCAGTGGGAATGGTAATGAGATGTATGACTCAAATCTTTGAAGGAGAGATGGATTGAAGGGAAGGCATGCACTCTTACTCTCTGTTTTCCAAAGGTTGCCTGAGGTGTTTCAAAGATTTGGCTGCAGGGCTGAAATGCCTTTTTTTTTTTTTTTTTTTAATAATAGAAACAATTAAAAGTGGCCTAGCTGGGGGAAAGACATGAATAGATTTGTGCTTTATAGAAAGCACTGTAGCTATGGAGCAAAATTTGAGCCAGAGAGATAGAAATTGAGGCAGTGAGACAGGAAATTATTGCAAGTTTTGAAGAGGGGTATGAGGCCAGAGTTAGGCAGAGAGGTCTTTAGAGTGGGAATATGGAATAGTCCCTCTGAATTGCCAAGCTAAAGTTCTAGGAAGTTTTGGATTGTTCATGAGAGTTGAAGAATGTTGGGGACTACAAAATCAAAGGGAGATAATAGCATTTCTTATATACATAAGGGAAAACCAGATAGGAAAATGAGGACAGGAAGGGAATCTGCCTTCGCTGTGGTACTGTAGGTGCATGTTAAAATATAGAAATGTCATAACAGAAGTTGAGTAGATGGTTGGTAGCCATTATGAAAGGTCCGGGGTGGTTGTCAATGATATTGAAGTGCTATTACAAAGCTGTAAAACCAAGTCTTTGTAGAACTATGAAAGGAGAATGGAGGAAATAGCACACTACTTTGAGGCAACCTAAATGAAATGGACAGAAAGAAAAGGATGAGAGGAATAATGAACTTCCTTTTTTTTTTTTTTTTTAAGAATTAGGGAAGACACACGGACAAATTGCCATGAAAATTAAATGAAGAGAAAATTATTCTTGCTAGGAGATCTGGAAAGAGAAAAGGTGAAGAGCTTTGGCAAATAGAAGACCGTCCATAACTTTAAAAAAAATGATAGAGTTTTGGAAGTGAAGGGCTGAATGCTAAAATGTGAGGTGCACCATTTAGGATTTTGATAGTGATTTAAGAATATTTTTTACAGATTGTTGAACACTAAAGTGTTGAAGAATGCTTGGCTAGTGGATGAGAGAAATCCAGAATTAGAGTGAATCTGGTTGCTGTTTGATTGCTTCTTTAGCTCTGTTGTTTAAAGGGTATTAATATTTGTGGATGAAAGTAAGAGAATACAAAAACAGGAATGGAAACTCAAATGTACTAAATATTAAACATGTTTTATGGGTTAGGCATACTCTGCTATAGACTATCCTATCTGACTCTACTATAAACTATCCTATCTGAATCCTGATAGTATCCAGAGGAATTCAGCACATTTTACAGTTGACAATGATGTTCAGAAATGTTAACTCACTCTCCCAAGGTGATGTAGCTAATATTTATCACAGCTATCATTGCATTAGGTCAGTATTCAACTTTTCCTTTTATTCATTCAATCCACTAATGCTCAGAGTACTGGTTATGGCAGTACTAGACACTTTAGGTAAAGTCATTATGAGAAACCATATTTACCTCATAGTAATTATGTGGTGTGGTCAAAATATATGATGAATATTTAAATTAATAAAATTGTTACAGTAAAAGACACAGTCGTTAACCTCCCTCAAAATACACCCTCTGGCTTTGAACACATCCATCATTCATGCCACTTTCTAAAGCAGTTCTGTAAGTCCTCTTTCATCAATATGCTTACAAGGTGTCTCAGTTACTTTTGCATTGCTGAGACAAAATATGTGATGCCTACAATTTAAAGAAGGTAAAGGTTTATTTCGGCTCACAGTTTGTAGAGATTCCAGTCCATACTTTGGATGGCAGTGTGGCATGGCAGATAGGCATGGCAGACGATAATCACACATGGCATGGTAGACAGGAAACAGAAAGGGAGATGAAGGGGGCAGTGAGGGAGATACATCTTTCCAGGCCAGGTCCCTGGTGACCCACCTCCTCCAACCAGGCTTCACCTCCCAACGTCATGTTTAGCTATAAACTCATCAGTATTAATTCACTGATGAGTATCACATCCACATCGCCTCTCCAAAGCCCCATCTATTAGCGCATGAGGCTGTGGGGTGACATCTAGATATAAACCATAACATGATGTGTGATCAAAATTACAGTAAATGCTATTACCAAGTGCCATCCAATGGAAAATTAGGTTCGTAAAAACATTATGTTGTATCCTCATCCACCTTATTCAACAAAACTGTACATATTTTTAATCAATTCAGGAAAACAAGGCAGGCACAATAGTGCAACTAAAGACCCTTGTAAGAAAATGGATGGATCTGGAGAATATAATAGTAAGTGAAGTAAGTCAGAGCAAAATAAGGTGAGATAGTTGAAAACAAGGAGATAGACTTTTTGGAGATAGGAAGGGGATCTGAAGAAGAGGGGAATGGGGAGGAGTAAAAGATGTGATATGTATATGCATCAATTCCCCCAAATGAATGTAATTATACACTGCAAACATATAAAATAAAAAAGAGGACATTCAGAACTGCTTCAGAAAGTGGCAAATCTATGAGATAATTTTGATGGGTTGTGTTCAAAGCAAGGGGGAATATTTTGAGGGAAATTGATGGCAATGTGTCTTTTACTCTAATAAATTTTTCTTTAAGCAATAACAATCACACCTTGTACAGTCTTGAACGGCAGTCAGAGTTTAAATGGGGAAAGCTACTTCTTGAGTTCATGGAGGTAAGTGAATCATAAGACAGGTTAAACCTGAAGATACATGATCAAAATATGGCTTTGGAAGATAATACTTTCAAAGAACTGCCTTTCTAAAAGAAATGTTATTTCTAGCTTAGACTTTGCAGCCTCAGAACTTGAGACATGGTCCATCTTCCTTCACCTTCAGGGTCAGGTGTTTTTCTCTGAACTTCTCTCCTTCACTTTCCCTCCCCCTGTCCTGTGTATCTCTGGGCACTGGTGCCTTTGTGGTTATTATCCCTTTTACCTGAGATGCCTTCTGCCTACAGTTCAATCTGGAAATCTGCACCCATCCCTTCGGCCTCAACTCTCACATCCTCTGAGATCATCCCTGACAGCACCAGAAAAATGTCTATGCCCACTATTTCTGCTATGCAGAGCAGCTTGAACATTCCCCCTGATAGGATCTTTATATTTCTCTGCTCAGCTAGACTCCCAAAGTCAGGAACTGCACATTCCTATCTGCATCACAATGCCTGACACACAAGAGGCAGTGGGAAATATGTCTAGAATACATGCCTGGATATATAGATAAAGGAGCACATCTTTTTAATATCCATAGAGGTGCAAATCTTTGCTGGGTAGCATTGTGGCAATGTTTTTCCATGTGTCATGACCACATTTGTTTTGCATTTTAGTCCATTACCATAATAATAATTCTCCATTTGCAGCTTATGCATTTGAAAATAAATTGCCTTGCCTGGGAAATAGGAGAAAGAAATACTATTAAGTGACCATAATTGTTACTGCTTTAACAGTCACCTTTATATTATGAAATTTGAACAGAAAAAGTTCTTCCAAAGAACTGAAATGCTTAGTTCATTATTGAGTATGCTTTCTTGGTGGAATGATATTTTTATAGAAAATATTTTCCTATTCCTCTCAACTTTATTTTTTGAAAGAGTGTGACTATATCATGAAGTGGGCTTTATAAAGGAGAAGGCAAGTCAAATGTCAAATATTATCTCAGGTCTGGAAATAAAACTGTGCAAAAATTGGAGTAATTACAACAGGTATAAGAGAGGGACAGGTGAGTTATTTCTCTCTTGTACCCATCAGTGTATAAAATCAGCCCCATATGTTTAGAATGTCATCCTTTTCTTAAAACAATTTGATAAATGCCCGTTCTACCTATTCCTTAAGACACAGCCATTACACAAAACTTCCCTTATATTCTCTCCACAACACTTCTGTTATTTTCGCACCCATCTCATTTTAATCACTTACAAATCTATAATTTATATTAACTGATGAGCCTCTCAAAGTTAGAGACATTGCCTTATTCATCTTACATCCTCTAGTGCCTGATACATTGCCTTTTCCACAGAAAGTTCAGAATAAGTGTTAAAGTGACATATCCCAAACACGCTTTTAACAATTGGAAGTAACTCAGTTGTCATAAGGGTTTAGACCTTGTACTGAATTTTATCGTTGGCTGGTTGTCAGGAAACGTTATATAACAAATTTAAAATTCTTTTTGAATATAAGCCATACCATATTCATATTCCTACTACTCTGTTTCACTTGGTGAGTGAATTGTATTTTCACCCAATGCATATCAGCAAAGATGGAAATATTTCTTTTTCTTCTTTTTTAGTATTTAAGAACTATTGTGTTTTTAATGAAGTTCCTAATGTGCTGGGGATTTTATATAAATTATCTCTAGTGTTTATAGCAGCACTGCAAAGCAAGTATTCTTATGACTATTGCAGAGAATAAGAGATCATGGCTAAGAGCAGTTAAATGCTTTCAAACTCCGGAAGATCCGTATCAAAATCAGGTGTGAGAAGGGATAAAAATAAAAATGTCAACAATTGGTTTGGTATAAGTACCAACCAATTATGAATGAACACTGGCCATATCATAGTCCTGGGCTTAATTCTATGTTAAGGGGAGGTTTAAGATGTGGTGAATAGGATATGCAGGCAAGAGGGTAGCACAGGTCACCCAGGGGTTTTGGACCAGGAGTTATTTACCAACTTGGAGGAACATGCTTTAATATCTTAGCTATATAAACAGGTTGGTTAAATATCAATTATGATTAAAAGAAAAAATACCATGAATAATTTTTGTGTAATATAGAGAGGGAAGATTTCTTTCCTCATCTATCACAAGGTTTATGGCTGAGGCACCTATAAAAAAGACACTAGAAAAATGCAAACTTATTTAGTATGGTTTATACATGGCATGGAAGCCTTAAGAAATAAAGACCAAAGAAACATGAAAATAAGAATATTTTGGGGCTAACTTTAATAAAAAGTATATGTAGAAGTATGACTGGGAGATAAAATAGTATGATCAGCAATAAGTGAGAGAGGACTTTTTTAAGTTTTGCTTTTTTTTTTTTTGTATTTTTGTGTCTTTAAAGACAAGGATGTTCCTTTCTTGTAGGCATAGGAAAGATACTTCTGGAATGAAGGATTTTTTTTCTGAGAAAGATCAGCCCTGCTTCAGAGGAAAAGGTGAGATTGCTGCTATTTCCTCAAATGCCAGGTTACTGTATTTTTCAGTAATGTGTCTGGAACACCTAGCTGTAATTAGGCTACCCCAGCTATTTGAAAGCAGTATTTGAATTTCAACATACCTTTCAAGATTCTTTATTCTCTGTGCTTCATTAGTAGAAAATAACAGAAAATAGCAAAAATTTGATATATTCTAAAAGATCTCTTTAAATCAAAAGTTTATATAATAGTAAGAAAAATCTGTTAATTTAGAAAACTTGAGGAAAATTCTGGCAACCTGTGACCTGAATTGGTATGAGATTGTCCCTTGGTTGTTAAACCAAGGAGGAGAAGATTACTTTAAAAATTTCTTCATATACAAATCCATACCTGAACTATAGTGTAAAATGTATCCCTTAGGGAACCCAGAAATTCCAGGCTATTAACTATATAAGGGAAAATAATCAGAAAACAATTGGTTTTCCTGAATAATTTCTATTGGCATATGGCATGTCTTGTTTTTACTAGAATCTATTCTAATATTTCAGTGGAAGAACTCTGGATGGAAATTAGAAGCCCTATGATCTCATTGCTGGTGTAGTTCAATGGTATTCCTTTCTGATGGATAATTTCCTTATGTGGCCCTTAGATTTCTTTTTGAAAGAACTGATAAGGCAATCTCATATCCTTTTCTGGGTAAAACATGCTGGTCCTTCTGGATTTTTGAATTTTGATCTTTTTATTCCAGGAGACTATATCTCTCACTAGCCATACATTCCCTCCTAGTGCTGCCTTCACATCTATAATTAAGAAGTATTGCAGTGGAGGAGTCAGAGCCTTCCAATGAAAGTCACACAACCTACAATTGAGTTTCATCTTTATACAACATTAAATGTGTAAATTAGGAAGCTGTATTACTAAATCAGCTATGGAGGAGAGCATTTTCAATAGCCAATGCCAGTGTGCAGGAAATTCTAAGATTATGTTTTCTTTGGCTAAAACAAGAGGATATACTCCAACATCATAACCTTGTCAGAGTGTTTCTTCAGGACTAGCTTGGTGCTAGACTGTGGGGAAGAATAAGATCCTCACAAGTCCTCAGGTTGCTTACTATCTGATGAGACATGAGAAATAAAGTTAACATTACATTTCAGAGTGATAATTCTTAGAAGAATTTTATGTACATAATCTTTTGGGATTATATGAGTAATTAAGGCCTCTAAAAACCAGGTATCCGAAGACAGTGGGTGTTATGGTTTAGATACAAAATGTACCTCAAATGTTTCATATTAAGTTGTGAGGCTTGGTCAGCACAAGTGGACCAAAGGGAAAAATGACTTGTAAGAGTGTATGGTACTCCGCTCCTGGCTGCTCCATTCTCTCTGTGCTTGAATGTGCTAAGCAGCTTTCTTCTACCATGTTCTTCTGCCACTTTGCTTCTGCCTCGGAGCCAGCCAAATTTGGACTGAACCCGCTGGAATAGTAAAGCCAAAAATCTAGTCCTTTTTAAAGCTGTAGGTATCAGGGTTTTGTCCCAATCATAAGTATGTGACTAAGACAATGAGATAAGAAAGTTTCTAGTGAAATGTTATGCAGTCTAAAAGGAGGAAGAGAAGTTAGCTGGGTAGAGAAGGAAAATACCATTCTATGAAAAGGGAACAGACAAAACATTGGAAGTGAAACAATTTCAAGTTCAGGAGACATCACAAATTTGGAATGGCAGAATCCCGAAATGTCTCAGGATGGCAATATGACAGAAAATAAAGTTAGATATAAATGGACTTTTAAACCCTTTTTAATGCCAGAGATATTGGGCTCTATCTTGTTGATAATAAGAAAATATTTAAAACATTTAAGCAGAAAGATACCATGACCTAATGTTTCAAAACACAAACTACAAAGGAAGAAACTAGTGTGTCTATACCTGAAAGGTTTTTTTCGCCCATTGTGAGATAGAAGGAATGATTTATGGTCCTGTATGGATACCTATTATTCTTGTATTTTAAAACATATATGTGTGTGTGTGTATATATATATATATATATATATATATATATATATATATATATATGAAAAAGTTATTTTAATTACTTTTAGGAATGGAAAGGAATTACACAAATTTCCCAAGGCTTAAACAGTAGAAACTCATTTTCTCTCAGTTCTAGATTCTAGAAGTCTGAGATCAGTAGTTTCATTTCTTCTGAGCCCTTTCTCCTTAACTTCCAGATGGCCTTCTTCTGACTGTGTCCACTGGGTGGCTCTTCCATTTATATTTTCAATATACACTCTTCTTAAAAGGTCACCAGCCATACTGGATTAAGGCCCACCCAATGACCCATCATATTTTCAATAGCCCTATCTCAAATATAGTCATGTTCATAGAAGCTGGCTATTAAAACATCAACATATGTATCCACAGGAGGCAATTCAATCCTAAACAATTTCCTTCTGAGTGCTCATTTTCTGGGATAGTATAAAGCTTTTCTGGGGATGACTGATGATAGGAATATCCCTACATTTCAGGTGTCACCTCATTCTTATGTACAGTAGTGGCCTATAGCCTTGTAGTAACAATTTTTAAGCCACAGAATAGTGAGAAATTAGTATGTTGTGAAAGGCTCCCTTGTCCATTCTTCTATGACACTGCATTCTGCTATGAATTATCTGTTTAATTGTACTACATGCTATTTAGGCTTGTTTCTTCTTAGTTTGTCTATTTTAAAAATTTATAACATCTCCAGATCATGTCTTTATGGTTGCATTTATCATGTAGTACTGCAATTATCTGCTAATTTGCCTATTTTCCCAATTAGACCATAAATCCCTTTGGTGACTTAAGGTTGTATTAGTTGTGGAGCACTTATTGCATTGCCAAACACATAATAGGTACATAATAGGTGATTGACAAGATGATAAAATTACATTCAGATTTAATGCTTAATACAAGAAGTATGTATTGAATATCAAGTCATTGGAAGCCAGCATGATAGTGAAAGGTTAAAAAAAAGTCACTTATTCTTTGTCTGGCTTTCATTCTCATAGCATTCAGTTAGGCAAATACCAAAACAAGGAGCAAGTGTTTTTCTTTTTCTTTTCTTTCTTTTTTTTTTTCCAGTACAGAGAATAAATCTCAGTGCTTTACATTAGCTAAGCAAGTGCTTTACTACTGAGCTAAATCTCAAGCCCTATCTTTTTTGTTTGTTTATCTGTCTTTCCTCAGGAGTTAGACTTGTCACATGTATTACACATGTATTATAGTTTCAGTGGTAAAATTTGCAGAGGTACAAAATTATAACCAGGAGACTGACAACTTTTTCTAATTCAACCACAAATTTCTTCAAATTTAAGTCTCTACCTCTATTAATCTAAGGTGGCTAAGATAGGACATTCTGTTTATACTGAAAAATTAGCATTATTGTGAGATGAAGTTCTTGATCAATTTCATCTGTATAACTTTGTTGAGGGTTATAATAGACAGTGGCTCCTGCAGGAGTACATGGGATTTGTTATTTTTGAACAGAAGTCATTTTACAACTTTAGTTCCATCATTTGTTTCATATATGAGTGACTTATAATGACTCGTTTTGGTGTTCCCAAAATAAGAACAACAATAACAACAAAAAGAATGAATGAATGAAAGAATGAAAAAGGAAAACATAAAATCCTTCTGTCTTTGTTTTATGGAACAGTTCACTCCTACTATATACCAAAAAGATATCAATTTAAGTTGCAGTCATAAATTTTATTGTGTAGTGTTGTATAAGTTGCCTATAATTATTAAGAAAAAGCAGTCTAACCCAAACTGAAAGATGTCCTTCATCAGGTCCTCTTAGCCTGGCCTGGGTTCCCTAAGGTAACTAGGCCTCTATGGTAAAGCTGGAGGCCTCTGGCCTGAAATGCTCTCACGCTCTGTGAAACATCATAGTGTCAGAGGAAGAGCATGAGTCCTAAGGATGCAGAAACAAGATTCCAACTTTGTGAATAGAAAGAGAACTAACAGTAATCACATTCTGAGAGTGTGATATGAGACTTTTTGCAAAAAAGCACATGAACAACTTAAAATGTCTTAAACAAATTAGGACAGCTGGCATGTTCATCCCACACTAATTTTGTCCTCTATTAAGCAGGTACATCTAAAAAAAGTTCATGTTATAAATTACTTCCTGTGATATATATCTGAAGAATTTTAAAGATATTGTTAACTGTATTTGGAAATAATTTTAAGCTTTCTGAAAAGGTAAAGAAAAGGATGACAAAGCACTCAATACTCTTTATTAATTTTACTTTACTTGATTCACAATTCCTGCACATTTTTTAGATATTTAATAATAAATTATAAAAATTATGGACCTTTAAACTAGTGATATCAATAAGTTCTTCCTAAGAATGGTCATATTCTCTTAGATAATTACAATACAGTTTTAAATTTCAGTGAATTTAATATTGAACCACTCTATATTTAATGTATTATCTATTCTGTCAAGTGTCCCAAATATGACCTTAATAATATTTTTCCCCAGTAATATTCAGTTTTGAGTTAAGTGTTACATTTAGCTATCATGTCTCTTTAGCTTCTTTAGCATTTAGATCTAAAATGTCTCTGAAAAGTCCTATGTACAGAGGTGGAGCTTTTGGAAGGTGATTGGATCATGAAAGTGTTACACTCATCAGTGGGTTAATTCATATTAATTTATTTCAAAGTAATTAGTTAATTGTATTAATTAAGCCACATTATTAATCATATTAATTAAATTACATTTATAGCTGAATATGCTGTTAGGAGGTAGGGCCTGGTTGAAGGTAGGTCACTGGTGGCAAGATCTTAAAGGGTGTATTCTTGTCCATGGCTTCTCCCTTCTTCCTTCTTCTCTGCTTTCTGTCTGCTATGGATGGAGTAGCTTTTCTCTACTATGACTTTCCACCATGCTCTTTCTGCCTTGGAGCCAAACAGCCATGGCCTAAAATCACTAAAACCATGAGCAAAATTAAATGTCTCCTCCTTTAAATTGCAGGTGTTCAGTATTTTGTCCTGATGACAGGAAGGTGATCAATACAGAATTCTTCAAATGGGAATATATTCACTGTTTTTTTTTTCCCTTGACTTTTACGTTTTTTAAAAATATAGGTCATTTCATTTTAAAATTAGAATATTCTCCTTTCTTTAAACCTGGTATTTCCTCATTATGAGATTCAGAATTTGTATGATGTTTTGACCTTCTCAGTATCACATCTGGAAGAAGGCAATGCCCAACCTATTGGTGATATAACCTTGATCACCCACTCATGGTGCTAACTGCCCCCACCATGTAATTACTTTTTGTCTCCTGAAACTAAAAAGCAACTTATAGAGAGATCCACAGAGATTGTGAAAATGCATTTCCTCAGAATATTCTCCATGATTTACCATCCCTTGGAGATTTTTGTGATAAAGTTCTATTGTTTTTATGATGAGTGCAAAATGCTGATATTGAAACGCCGGCACTTCATCCACATTTAGCAGTCGGGACTGAGAATTGTGCTACGTGCAAAAGCCTTCCCTTCTTCCTTAAATGTCTATCAGTTATCTTTGTCTATTTTCTGTGTCTCTCTCTGAATCTTTCTACCATTAAAAATAAGATTATATAATCTGAAAACAGCGAAAAGTTTGCTTTTTTTCTTTCCAATTTAAAGGTCTTTTACTTCTTTCTGTGCTTAATTGCTCTTTGTAAGACTTTCGAGTCTATATTCAACAGAAGTGGTACAAGTCGGTAACCTTGCCTTGTTCCCGGCTTTAGATAAAAAGCTTTCAATTTTTTTCCCATTGATGTTAACTGTGGATTTGTCCTCTATGGCCTATATTGTGCTTAAGAATATTCCTTCTATGTCTAATTTGTTGAGGATTTTTATCGTGAAAGAATGTTGAATTTTGTTAAATGATTTTCTCTGTCTCAAACATATTTGAACTTAAAGACTATCTTCCTCTAAAGTCCTTGCTTTATTCTTCATTTGTACTATTTGACAACTTAGTTTTTGAAAAATGAAAAAGCTTCCTTTCTTTATAAAGAGAAACACTAGCCTGTGTACCAGTCTGCTTGTTAATTATCACATCGGGATGGTAGATAATGTGCCTGGCTAGAAAATGACTTCATGGTGGAGCTTGTTCCTCCACGGAGCTCACATTCTAGGGGAAGATACAAGTGCTGAATTCTGGAAAAGAACTTATTGTTATCTTGTATTTTTATTAAAGATCAATTAAAACATAGGACCTTTCGATTGTTATGGTTAACTTAATACAGAAATATTGATATTTCAATATGGGTTGAAGATCTTGTCCATAATCTCAGTAGATAAAGAGTAAAATTGAATTAAACCCAACCTTCTCTAAGAAGATGACTTATAGTTCATGTTACAAGGTTAAGAATAAAACCATGGCTTAAATATAAAGCACAGGAGTATACACTTATAAGTGCAGTATTTCCTATTTTAATTTATTCCTCAAAAGCATAATATGAGTAGGGCACTAAAGAAGAAATAAAGGCTGATGATATTTTATCTCTTTTAAAAAGTATTCAGAAGTAAAAGGTCTCAAAGCACATGTATAAATGGTAAAATAGTTATGGCTTGGTAGATTTTATACTGATGAATCACATTTATCTCAATAATTTGTGTAGTAAAAATTCTCTTTGTGAAAGGAATAAATGAGATAAGAATTGGACACATACTCTTTTCCTGAAAAGTTGAAGCCAGAGATCTCTGAGTTTTGTAACATGGGCTTGATTACTGTACTTCTTACACCTGCCAGCAGTGATCTAGTGGTCATGGATGCAATAGGTAAAGGGTTGTGTCCTGGGGATGAAACTAGTAAATACTCAGCAATTCTTACATACCAAGCTTTATTGTGGTTTCTTCAACTGTGTGATAGGTGTTAATACCTATTACATAGTGGAGGAATCTGAGAATAAGAAGCAAGTTGGCTTTTTCCTTCATTCCTATTTGACATTATCAATTATTCATTTTAACCCTCATTTACACTTTAAGTTTCTCACACCAGAGAAACTATTTTGGTATTTACACGTGTGTCCTATTTACTTCACCTAAGGGTATGTCCTCAGTGTGCATCCGTTTAGCTATAAATGTCTCTAATTTTTCATTTATGGCTGAGTAGTATACTCCATTTTATTAAAATAAAAAACCACATTTTCTTCATCCAGTCTCCAGTTGACGGGCACTTGGGCTGTTTCCAAGCTTTAGCTATTACATATTATGTAACAGTACAACTTCCCAATGATGAATGTAAAAAAAAATTTTTTTTTTAATTGACTTGGCAAAGGCTATAGGCTGCATAATTGACTTTGTCCAGGTCAAAGTCAATTTCTGCCAGACTCAGGCTGTTGTCACCACAAAGGAGTCTGGTATCTGGTGCATGAGTCCAGTCCCTTGACTTTAACTCTTATGCAACTAGGGTTATCATCAGAGTATAGCTTATATGCTGATGAAGATTTTCAGGAGACATTTGTCATGTCCTAGAGAAAAGCCTAATCCAAAGCTTAAAAAATAAGACCATGCATTGTGCATATGCTTCTTAACTATATTTGCATCAGTTATCTAATTCCATCAGCAATGGATTTCATTAAAAAGAAAAGCTTTTTATTAAATAATTACT
The DNA here is from genome assembly GCF_053883595.1 of Heterocephalus glaber. Lineage (NCBI taxonomy): Eukaryota > Metazoa > Chordata > Mammalia > Rodentia > Bathyergidae > Heterocephalus > Heterocephalus glaber. Next base: position 35,099,993 of record NW_028258293.1, on the reverse strand, counting down.
TTGATTTGCTTTAATTAAGTTAATGGACTGAACACAGCTCACAGGATAACATCAAACTCCACCAGGCTAAAGGCTTCACTTGCCGATTCATTCTGCTGCTTTTGAACTTTCTTTTTGAGCTTCCTCAAAGCAATCATGTCGTAGCCACACATCAAGAGAAAAAGAGTCAGACCTCACAAAGTGAACTTATGTTGTGTAACAATGTTTCTTTATAGTAGATCAAATTTCACCAGAATCCAGACATTCAGTTTGGAAAAAAATAAGAGTAGCTACCATTTAGAAACACCTCCTATCTGCTATATATGCTGCCTCATTTTAATATTCCTGAAAGTAAGATTGTTATTTTAGTTTTACAAATCAAACTATAGTGTTAAGCAAAGTTAACTAAATGTTTAACTTCACATAATTAGTATTTGAGCTGGGATTCCAATCCTAGAATTGCTTAGAGCATTCAGTTTATGATACTTTATTATTTATAAAACACAAGCCATTAAGCATTGAAGTGTAGTTAATGAAGAGGCCTTATTTTGAATAGTACACTCCAAAAAAGGCTTCATTTCCATTTGATATCAAGCTATGTTGAAATTTTGCACATGTGACCTAACACTCCTCTCAGAAATTGAAGACTCCTAAGGTATATCATGGACTGAGAGCTGAACTTCAGTTCTAAAGAATTTATAAATTAAGCTCTACAGAGACACTGGCCAAACTAATAATCTTGAAATTTTTCATCGTATTATTAAGTAACTAATGGAAACAGAGAGGAAGGCAATATAACCATTGTCAAATAATCATTGATTATGAATTTATTGCTAAGGATAAACATTTCAGTCAACATAAAGGCAGCTCTACCTTTGTCTTATATGAACTCTTCTCCATGCCAGAGCTGGAATCACAGAGAATACACTGGTACCTCGGTTCACGAAAGCTTTTGTTTGAAAACAGTTTGATTCACAAACAGAAGCATTTGGCAAAATTTAGTTTTTTCTTGCAAACTCTGTATTGGGTGATCAACATGACTGTGGCTATCTTTCCCACATGAACACAAACATGGCCATTCTTTCCAGAATCACAGAGCAAATTAAGTTCTTGAGCCAAGGAACCAATGTATGTATTTTTTTTTTATTTGCAGCATGACAAAATAATAATATTTTCCAAATGAGAATTTCATTACCAGGTCTTAAAGTAAAAGAGTATTTTATAAATACAGTGCTATTTTAATAATAAATCTGGACTCCTGAGTCATTCATCGGCTTTCCCAAGCAGTGTAGTCTGTAAAGTTATTGAATTTAAGATCTATAGGAACTGTAGAATTGGCTTCTGGAACAAATAAACATGGTATTCCTTTGCAACTGATGTAAACTGAGGCAAAGTATGTCTAGACTAACATCATTTATAATCATTTCATATTGTGGATTAATGAGAAGAGACTGGGCATTTAAAAGATGAACACAATGCCATTCCTGATATTAAAGAAGTTGTAGTACAATAGGAGAAAAAATTGAATTATAATACAATGTAATTGGCATTACAAAGACAGTTGTAATTGGGGGGTTCATTGGAGGGGAGCAGAGGAAAATCATAAGTTTGGATTTAGATATATTTGGTCTGAGTTCAAATAACCAAGTGTATTAAACATGTAATGATTGACTAGAGAAATAGAAGAGTAAATATTATTATGTTGACTAAGACTTTTTTAGGAGGGTGTTATTTATATTAAATAGAAAGTGCATTTAGAAGTAGATTTTTTTAATTGGTGTTGCCGTGCACTTAGAATGAATCTGAGACAGTATTTTGTGCCTTATACACAGGATAGTTGAGTAGCGGCACTTTTAGGTGGGTAGTTTCCCTCTGAACATTAGACGATGCCTAGTGTTGCTTAGCAAATAAAGGAGCCGAAATTTGAAGTCATGGAGTTTTAAATCTAGTCTTTAATCAGGGTATTCTAGAACATGATCAGACAGACAGAAGTAGAACTGTCTGTAATGATTCTAGAAGGGAGTTTTGGAGAATGAGAACAAGTTTACTTAGAGCTTGATGAGACTGCCACTGATTTTCCACCAAAAAAAATGAATTTTAAAGTAAACTCATCAGGTTATACTCAAACCTTGCCACTTCTTCACTCTATGGCCTTGGCTGTATTTATTATTCATCCTCTTTGAGCATTTCACAGTGTTTTAACTTGAAAATATCTGGTAATAATGTAGACATAACAAAAGTTCCTGTTAATTTAAAGTAAATCACAGATCATAATCCCTATTCCGCACATGGTACACAGTAGGTGATGGTTTCCTTCTGTTCCATGTGCCATTTTCAAGAGAGAACCCAGAAAGAAAGCTCACTGCCTGCTTCAGTGCATGTGCCATGAGTATGCATATTAATCACTTGAGGATTCCTTTAAATGCAGATTTTAATTCACTAGGCATGGGAGTGAGGCAGAACTCAGATTTTGCTTTTCTAATAAGATCCCAGGAGGCATTTATTCTAGTCTTCTATGACCACATTTTCACCAGCAAGAGTTATATTGTTTGAACTTTTCCTCTTTTGTGCTTTATTAAGTACCTCCAGCTTCAAGTCAGTTTCTTCCCGCTTTGCTTTTATTCAGAACAAAGAACAGCTGTTTTCATAGTCACAGGTGGTGGCAATATTGGACACCTTTCCAACACACTGAGTCCTTATTGTTTGAAAGAATAGTTGAACAGAAGGCAAACCTCTATAAACAACTACAAGAATACTAGTGAGCATGCCTATACTTCTTTAGCATTTACAGTACACTATCCAAAATATTATAATAATTGATACACCACCTGCTGCGCAAGCACAAGGTCCCAAATTCAATCCCCGTACCAAAATAATAATAATAATAATAATAATATAATTGATACAGCTGACCAGTACATATTCTTTGAAAGTCTACAATATCTAAGGTGATGAGGGAATAGAAAAGACTAAAACAGAAGTTCATAATGCTGATAGATAAACAGGAAAGAAAGGTAGGATATTCAGTAACAGCGGAGTCATGTAACAACATCCATAGTGGAAGTATGTTCAGAATCACACACCAACACAGAAGAAATATTTCTGTCTCCTACTGAAGTAAGGAAGAGGTCAAGGAAGCCTTCCAGAATATATGACATCTTTACCAACACAGTCATCATCATTACCAATGTCGTTATCATGTCTCCGTCAGTACCATTGCTACCAACTTTAAATTATCCAAAAGCATCTATTTGGAACTTACTGTTTACCAGGTACCATACAAGACAATGATATACATTATTGCAAACAATCCTCATAATTTCCTCATGAGTTAGGCACTGTCGTTTATCCCATTTTATAGGTAAGTTGTTGATATACAGGGAAATTTTATAGCTTGCTTAGTACTGAACAGCAAATCCTGAAATATAGAAACTTATCCTAAAGCCTGTGTTCTTAACTACTATGCTATCTCTACTTCAGTTCATTTTATTAATGGTAATTGATCACAATAATATCTATACATATGACTATTATATTAATTATTTCACTTTTATGGTGGACACTGAGGTTCATATTCAATAAATTATTTTTCCCAATAAGTAAAGGATAAAAGCTAGACTCATGTAAAGATGTACAATTCCACATCCACATTTTCTTACCAACTTGTGTGGTATCAATCATGACCCCCAACACCATAATCTCTGATGTTGAAATCCAGAAAGATCAAAATCCCTCAACTTAAAATACTAAATATCACAATCCCAACAGATTAAAAACCCCAACCATAATTCCTATGAAAATAAAAGGGTTATACAGTATAAAAGTTCAGGTTGAATTGGAGGGGAGAAATTGTTTCACCAGGTCATAAAGAAACAACAAAGCTTTAGTCCAAAAATGTGTCATTTATCTGCATTGGTATTCCTTCTGATTGGTGATATTCTAGGAGAAGCTTTTAATGAATTAAAGCCAGACATGCCTGGAAAAGCCAGTGAATTTACTGACTGGTTCAAAAATAATTTTGTGCAAAGTAGGATAAGACATGTGGCAGTGTTATAGTTTGGTCACCAGCATTGCTTTTCCCAAACTTGTTTGTATATTAGTCCATGTGAAATGCATTTCTCTATATCCAGAACAACATAGAAGAATGCCATAGAAGACAGGAAAATTTAATAGAGAATACTTTTGTCAGTGTATCACATAAGTATTTCAAGAGCAGTGAAAGACAGAAAATGAATGTGAACATAATCTTCATTCTTCTTAGTCATGCCCTCAAAGAAATAAAATCAGCTATTTCATTGTGATGCAAGACTTCAGAATGTAGGTAATGATCAGGTAAGGTGGCCAGCTCTTTTCTTTCTTTTTTTTTTTTTTTGGTACTGGGGATTGAACTCAAAACCTTGCACTTGAAGCTGGCCAGCTCTTAAGGATTACTTTCATGCAATTGCCCATAACCTATCTGATGATATACTTCTTCACATGTCAATTTTTCTTTTTCTTTTTTCCCTTTTCTAATTGTTCCTATTATTTTAAATTGTCAGCATTATTATTTTGTGACTCATTTTTGTATTATACTAGATTTATAACTGGTGTAAAGACTTTTAGGAAGTTCTAATTTGTCTTTTGCATTTTTTTGGAAATTTGACTTCATGAAGGTGCATTATTGTAATGACTGTGTGAAAGCATTGTATATGTACAGAAAAGCATTGAAACTTTCTCAATAAATGAGGAGATGCCTTTTCATACATCTGCAGTTGTGAAAGACACAATTTCTTATCTTGTTTCTTTTGGTAACCACATACATCTTGGTGACTCACTGCAGTTTTATCTCATCAAAATACATAGGCTGACAATCTCTAAATTTCAGATGACTGCAGTTATAAACAGCTTATAGAGTTACCAGTGATTGTGATATGTGTTCATATCTTTCATTTTTTGATATATTTCCTTATGAATACACGTTGTATGATCAAAATTCTAATACATCTGAAACTTGTTAAAATACTATTTATGCTGGCAAAAATATATTCTTATTGTTATTTTTTTGGGGGGTGGGTGGGTACCGGAGATTGAACTCGGGTCCTTGAGCTTGCAAGGTAGGCGTCGGAACCACTGAGCTAAATCCCCAGCCCTCTTATTGCTATCTTATTGTGTAAAGTGGCCTATGAAGTTTTTGTTGTTGTTTTTGTATATTTCTCAAGTAAATCCACTTTTAAAAATGTAAATACATGTTTTAAAAATAATTTTAAATTTTTTTCAGAATTGTATTTTTGAGATTTTGTTCCTTGAAAATTTTTGACTTTGGAAAGTTTAGATATCAAGGATCTTGATTTTGGGGGTATTCCAACATTAAGATGATGGCACTCAGGATTGTCTCTTTTGGGACTGTGGCCCAATCCCACATTTTGAAAGTCCTAAGACAGAAATAGGTATGCAAGTTTTGAAGTCCATATACACATTCTTTGATGTCCTACATGTAAATGTCAATTAAACAGCCCCCTTTATTTCACAGCCTGTGGTCTGTAAATCTTACTCTGCTCATCTTTCAAATTCCTTCAGTTAGAAAAAATGCATTCAGATTTTTCTTCAGTTCTATTTTTCCTTTAACCATCATTTTATTTCTCCTATTTTTTCTTGATTTCTGTGAATATTTTTAATATTATCAACTATTCTATTTTTAGTCACTTTAAAGAAATTCTCTTTCATCTTTTAGAGGTTAGGGACAAAATCTTTAAAATATTGGCTAGGAGGGATGTTTACCTTACAAAAGCATTATTACCCATAGGTATTGTTCTTTTTCCCTTCAATTCCTCATTATTTCTGTGTATTCTCATTATCTTTCCTTCTACCTTTTACTTTCTCCTTTTATCCTTCTTTCCTCACTTTCTTTACTTCTTATTCCCTGCCCTTTCTCTCTTTTGAAAAATTGAGAGAGCAATGTATTCTCATTTAAAATTTTTACAATTCATTTCTACATCTAATATATCAATATGACCACTTGGTGTCCTTTGAAGAACTGAACTTTGTAGTCACATAGAGCCAGATAATATAATGCCTTTACCATTTTTCTGACCTTGTAATCTTAGGCAAATGTGACTGTCTTATATTTAATTAATTTATCTGTAAAATGGAGGTAACAATACAGTTTTTCATGACACAAATGAAAAAATACTACCTGAGAGAGAAGGTACACAATGGATAGTTCCCTCCAGTTCAAGAAAACATTTAAAAAAGTTAGAGCCAACCACAACTTGCACAACATGCACAATGCCAACAGTCACTGTGCGTGTGTGTGTGTGTGTGTGTGTGTGTGTGAGTGTGTGAGTGTACACATTTGTCTCCATAAATTACTATGGCAGTATCTTGTACCAGTTGGCAAAATTTCCATGGAAGAGATCATTTCTCATGCATATGTTTGTCTCAGTTGCTCACCTCAGTTCATGATATGTGATAGATTCTTAGTAAGTGAGAGTGGAGCGGAGCCAAGAAAGAAGCTGGATCAGTCACAGGTACAGACTGCACTGTCGGGTTGGGTGCTCTCTTTCTCACTCTCACCCCCATTGCAGCCTCTGCTGCAAGGAAAGTGTCCGGATCGGCACTCAGCTGGCAAGGGATTGTTGGCAGCAAGTCCCTCTAAATTGGAGAGCAGAAGAGAAGACTGCTCCACCGGCTGCCATCAACAACTTATAAAACTTGAATGTTTAGGCAATTATAGGTTTCCCACGATGTTCCCCAATGCTCTTTTCAAGTATACTATTTTTTAAAATCAACTGAACAAAGGCTCACATAAATACCACAGTGCTACAGCTCCACCATGCAAAAACAGAGAACACAGTTATGTATTTGCTCCCTAGAGATACTTTGCCTTGGAGATATTGCTGCTCACTTCTGGCATGCAGATATTATTGAGGTCCCTGCACCATGCACCCAGACTTCTGCTGACTCTACACCCTTTACTTGGGCAAGTCTAACCTTATTGGGCTTTAGTGGTCATTCCCCCTCCCACATCTCTGTTTTCTGGTTTGAATGCTCAACTATGCCTTACCTAGCCACTATCTTTTACATTTTATCAGTGTCCAGCAGATACCCAAGCTCATCACAAGAATGAAGTTCATGTTCCCCATATAAACTTCTCGTTCTGTTCTGTATTTGCTACTTTGGCAAATGACATTAGCAGCCATTCAATCCTCACAACACTAATGCAAGTACATATTATTACCCTCATTTGACTGATGAAGAACCTAAAACTTGACAAATCATTTAACTTCAAAGTGAAAAAGCTAGCTTTTGATCCCAGATCTTCTATCCAGACAACTGGGTCTCTTCTGATACCCTTTAATAGTAAGGAAATAATAGAAAGGTAGGGAGGGACATGTTGGTTGACTAGTGAAGTAATTATAATATTCCCTCACTGCTTGCCTCAAGTATCACTTAGATAGACCTGTGCCTTTCTTAGACCACTACTACTTTTAGAAAGAATCGTGAGTAATTTAATGAAATTGCAAATTGATTAGCTTTTCTCCTTTACCTATCTGATGCAATTTAAAGGAGGAGAGATTTATTTTAATTCATGGTTTCAGATTTCCATGTTTTAATGGCTCCAAGGCAAAAACACAATGGCAGAAAGATGTGGCAAACAAAACCTGCTCAACCAGTGGCCTCCATGAAGCAGAAGGCTGGGAAGAGCCCAAGAAGAAGGATCTTGGAACCACATATAGTCCCCAAGGCCACACCAAACCATGTCCCACTTCTTGCAGTAGCCCCCAATAATTCATTCAACTATGAACTCATCAATGGTTTAGCCCGTTGATGAAGTCAGTGTTCTCTCAGTCCAATCACTTCTCCTGCAGTCTCTCAATCCAGTCAAGTGGACAATCAAGATTCACCTGAACGAACTGAAAACAGCTGAATTTATTTAATTTTATTAAATTACATGATGATACACTTTGAGATTAGACCTGTGAGTAATCTTTTAGCTATTTCTTATTAATAGAAAATAATTCCTTAATTCTGAAATTGTATCTCAAAATTAATGGAGGAAGGGATAAATCAGACCTGTAAAAACTAGAATCAGCATTTATTTGAGAACTTTCTGTGAGCAAAACACCATTTTATGGCTTCTATAAAAGGCATAGATAAAATACTGAAAGGTTTCAGTGTGAATGGCACTTTAAAAGATGCGCCACACTCTGATTATCCTCTTTTAGTGATCAATTAGACTGAGCAATCTTGAGGCTAGACATTGGACAGTCAGTGTCACGTGACATACTTAAAGGAAAGGGGGAAAATGTTAGGGGGATTGAAGAGGCTTTATGTTATTAAAGAATGTTTCTATTGTAAAAGATTCTCTTGCCTTGTTGAAGTGGTGGATTTGGGGGAATTCTCTATTATCTTACATTTCTCTAATTCTCTTTATTTAAAACATTAGTTGTAACTATTTTTTAAAATTCTATTCAGATTTCTCAATGCTTTAGGGTGAAAAAGGATTTATGCAATACATTGAGGACTCTAGACGATATTTCCACAGCATGATCTGTCATAGGTAGGAAGATGCTTGGTTAGGGGAGTGGAGCAATAAAACACAGAAGTGGTTCTTCTCACAGACAGAACAACAAACAGTCCCAATACCAGAAAGTTTTCCTCAGCTTTGCAAAGTCAAAACTATAGATCAATGGGAAGTGTATGTGATTAAAACTCAGATAGACTCAGGTTTGCATTCCAGTCTTTGCTCATTCCTAACTAGTAACCACAGGCAGATTCTATTATCACTATCTCATTTTCTCCATTAAAAAAAGTACAATTAAATTTCTTATCAGTAGAGTTGTTGAGGTTTAAATACTTACTTTTGCTGTTGATAAGACCCTAGTTCAGTGCTTACTACATGGAACAAATTTAGCCAGTCATATCTATTATATTGCTATTTGTCAAATTCATATTGAATAGGGTTGAAGGATCACTATGTAAAACAGCGAAGGTATCAAAAGGGGGCTTATCCTATTCTAGTAATCAAAATGTATTTTCTTTTATGTAAAGCATTTCCTCCTCGGTATAAAGTCACAATAGGAGCTAGGTTAGCAAACATATAAACTAGCAAAAACCAAAACAAAGCAAAAGAAATATTAATATTCAATTTCAGAGTATACCTAAGATAAATAAAAACATACATCCACCAAATGTTTATGGCAGATATGCTACTGTAAGTCAAAACTATGATCAATACAAATACCTACGACTGGTAAATAGAACTCATAAGTAAATTTGTTGTATTTGTACTACTGAGTACTATTCAGCAATTAAAAGGAATGAACTATTGATATACATAATACATACAGAAATCTCAAAAGCATTATGCTAAGTGAAAGAGTAGATATAAAAACTAGTATTATGATTGCATTTATATGAAATTTTAGAAAAGGAAAAGCTATATTGACAGAAATATCAATGGTGTTACGGATGACAGATGGGTTGGTAAAATACTACTGACAATAGAGAAGCATGAGAAAAGGTTTGGAGAATCAGAAACAGATGTAAATATATTATGACTATCATTGTGGTATTGAATATATTTTTAGAATTAAATTGTAGGGCCAGGGATTTAGCTCAGTGGTTTCATCGCCTGCTGTGCAAGTGCAAGGACCCAAATTCAATCCCTGGTACCAAAAAAAAAAAAGAAAGAAAGAATTAAATTGCATACTTAAAATTATTAAATTATATTATAATTAGAGTATACCCCAGTAAAGTTAATGAAAGAAAAAGAATAAAGCAACAGATCTTGGAAATATCAAGTGAATCTGTTTAGTCAACCTCAAAGACATGTTATTTCCTATTCTCACAGTGACTAGACTGTTTTAAAATGAACAGATGTGAGGGTCACTGACTTAGCTCAGTGGCACAATGCCTGCCTCGCAAGCACAAGGTCCTGAGTTTGATCCCTGGTACCAAAAAAACCCCCCAAAAACCCACAAAAAACAAAAACAGATATGGCCTAAACAAAGAACCTTCTTAATATCAGATTTAATCTCAAGCTGGTCTTTCAGCAGCTTACATAATAATAATAATAATGATCTCATTTTCTGGTGAGGGAACTTGATGAGCTCATGTATCAGATAACTAGGTTTGATTGTCAAACCCAGATCACCCCATGTCAAAATCTTAAACTTCCAGTAAGTTTTACCAGAGAGGAAAAAATGGAAAAAAAAAGGGGGGGGGATATATGATGACTAGAGACACAGTCACATGTTTGTGTATACATACATCCACACAAAGATAACTGAGAAAACAGCACATTCAGCCCTAATAGATATAGTCCTTCTATGACTTTAGCTGATCCGCAAGTAGGATGTAATGAAGATGTTAGCAAAATTTTGTCCCTTCTTCCTGAGAATACAACAAAGTACCTTACACAGTATTCCTTACAGTTACATTGACCATATGACTCAATTGTAGCCAATGGACTATGAGTAGAAGTGGTATGTGTCACAGTCATGAGCATAAAATTCTTCATGTGCCTCTATGAATTTTTTTCCTTTTAATTTGAAAGATGGACATGGTCTTAAGGAAAACCTTAGGATCTTTACATTAAAGATGCCAGAGCTGTCATAGACTTGGATCAAGAATGAGGGGAAGGGGCCGGGGATTTAGCTCAGTGGTTCCACCGCCTGTTCCGCAGGCACAGGGACCCGAGTTCAATCCCCGGTACCAAAAAAAAAAAAAAAGAATGAGGGGAAATCATCTCCTTAAAATACGTATTCATTATTAACTTATTCCTGTTATACTGGAATCAATCTGCCCTGTAATATGAGCAATGAATAAACTTCTATTGTGTTGAGCCAACCATACCTATAGATCTACTGGTTATCATAATTTAGCCTATACTAATTGATCCAATCTAATAAATCTAATATAATGTTGCAATGCTGATATAATGTGAATCTAGGACCAAGTATTAGTGCACACTAAGTAGCTTACTCTTGTCTTTTAGTTAAGCCTTTGCCAAGTCAAGATCATACTATTTTGCTTTCACAGTGCATCCAACTCTATACAGGGAAAGGGATAATTTGCCCTAGTCTTGAGATAGCTGGCTTTTGGGGCTACCCCTGTAGAATCAGCAAATATTGGACCCAGGACTATGTAGCTATCTTTGGGTAAAGAAAATGTTCTAAAAAATTAGTACATGCACTTACCCTGATAAATACTCATTCTTACAAGAAGCTGAAGAAGGCTCTGTCTCCTAGAAAATCTGGTCAAATTAATGATCTTACAGTTGACCACTGCAAGTAACAAACCTGTAGAACATGAAGGGTTTGGAGTGCAGAGGAGCACTAAGATTCTCTGAGACAATAGTCATATCACCAAGATTAAATTTTTCTCTCCTTGGACACTGTCCAGATATGTATTGCCAACATTCCATTTCCTCTGTCTGGATTTTTCTAAGCTGACATCCGATTTTCTCTTGACATTTCTTTTCTTCTTTAGCTCAGCTCATACCAATGAGTTAAGTCTTTTTCTGACATGGCAGCTATTAATTCTCCTTAAGAAGATTATTCATTTTTCTAAGCTCATCCATTGTGTGTTGATTTTATCAGTCAAATGTTCACAATCCCCTGGAGACACTTAAGGCATTATTCAGCCAATGATTCATTCCAGCTCATCAGTATATGGATTTAAAAAACAAAGATCACAACAATTTTTTTAAAAAAGCTTTATCTCATTCTGAGTCTGTGTTTCAGAAGTAATCAATTAAATAATTTGCTCATGTTTTGTTTTGCTAGATAACATGGTATATAAGAAATAAACAACTAAGTTCTAATACTTGCACAAAACCTACTGGAAATGTACAATTTGTATCAATGTATTTCAACTCTCATCCATAAAATGAAAAAATCGATACCATATGTTTGTGTTAATATATTAAATGTGCTGACTTCCTCTTTTCTCAATTTGACAGAAGGTAGCTAGCTTTGGGTTCCTCGTCCTTCTTAGTACATCACACTGAATACTTATTGGCATTTACTTTCACTTATAAGACATTCTTAGAGGGTTCTCAAGTACCATAGGGGATGTCTGATAAAATGACTCACTAAGAACATTGCAAACTGGAGGCCTTTTATAATGGCTTTTGATAAATTACATAAAAATAGGTTAACTATGAGAGAAACTGCTGTTAGACCTGCCAGTACTTTTAGATTATGAATAGCATAGATATCATATGCTTATCACTGAGGAGCCAATAAGTGAGGGCCATGATATATTATGATGTGTTTCAAATCCATGATGCAAAACAATTCATTTTCTTATTTGCTATATTTAATATTGTAGTGCTTCTCCTCTCATAATTATAGGCTGTCTGTGGAAGAGGGAGTCTTTGGGACTAATAATTAAATCTTACAAGGAGCTGAACTTTCAATTAGCAATAAAGAAACTGTTGTTTAGAATATCTGATAATTAATCAGATTAAGTGCACAGAAAGTTTTCTAATCCTAGAAGTATATAAGTGGGAACTGAATGACAATTTCTCAAGGAAAAAGTAGGTACTTGTGGCTAGATGATAGAAGTTCGCCCACTGGTAAGACTGGCCTGGAACTTCCTAATTGTATGGCCTTATGAAAAATCACTTAATTTTATTTTCAATAGAAATTCTATTGTTGAAAATTACTATAAGAAATGAAACTATTATCTATAAATTAAGCAATATGTGACACATACTTGGTAGTAAAATACGGTAGCAACAGTTATTATTAAAAATAAATTTCTACAGGGCCAGGGATTTAGCTCAATTGTTCTGCCACCTGCCTCCTAAGCACTGAGTCCTGAGTTCGATCCCCAGTACCAAAAAAAAAAAATTCCTACAGTGATTTGTATCATTCAAAAAATTTCTTTTTGGTATCTTCTTGTCTGGAATGGTAATGATGTCACCAGCTCTAGAGTGTTTCAGTGTTCATCATAAAGACTATACAAATGCAATTACTTTGTGGTCAGTAAATACTTTTATCTTTATAAATGTCATCATTATAATTATTATCCCTTTCCATTTTACATGTCTAACTCTATAAAAGAGACTCTTCCTGGAAAAGCATCACTGACTGAGAAAGGGGAAATGATTGAATGTTTTTCCTCCAAGATTACAGTCCACTTTTATGAAAAAGTCTTTTTGATGAAATATTAACTGTAACAAAAAGTCTTCTATCCCCTCCAAGACACAAACAGAAAAAGAAAGAAAGAAAGGAAGAAAGAAAAAGAGAAAAAACACCCCTTCCCCCTTTTTGTTCTTCCAGTCCTCAAAAAATATTCTATACTTTAATCATCATGAGCATGTTAGGTCATTATTCATCACCTTTTGAAAAGTCCCATTTAGATGTCTAAGAGCATTTCTCATGAAACCTGCTGAATCAGTCTAAACATCTTTCCCCTCCTCCTTTTAACAAGTACTCAAGGTTTAACAAATACTTAGGCTCCACCTACTTTAACTCTTGTCCTATTTCAGACTTTGGCATGTTATATATATTTTTAAAAAGAACATGTGTTTTTTATCAGTGTTAGCAGCTTCTTTGATGTCTTACATTATTTCCTGCTTATCAAAATTTTCCTTTCCTAATCTGAAAATGATATTCAATATATTTTGTGTGGTTTTATTTGAGTCTCCTGGGATGCTATCATGAACACATTAATAGCAAAACAGTTTTATTTTCTATGACATCTAATGTATATCTAATCTTCAACTCTTTAAAAAGTTATTTTATTGAATGAGAACAACAGGAAAAGGCAATTTATTTGACTTAGTCTCAATATCTGAGCCCTAATGCCTTAAATTAATATGAAAGCACATTATTAATAAATGTTATAGAGAGAAATTTTGAGTACAGCCACTCAAACTGGAGAGTTTACAATTAATTAAAGATTTCTTAATTGCCTTTGGCCTTTTTGAACCCAAAAGGAGAAAAACAAACTTAAAAGATATAAAAAGCCACATGAGAAATTAAAATTAAAAAACCCCTTGAGGTTAAAGAATTATATAGAATATTTTGAAGTTTGAAGTCTTTCTAACATAAAAATATAGTTCTCTTCATGGAAGGAAGGAAGGAAGGAAGGAAAGAAGGAAAGAAGTGAGGAAGATGAAAAAAAGTAGGTAAAGAAGGAAGCAAGAAGGGAGAGGCAAAGGAAAAATCTTATGACAAAAAGTGAGTTGTAACTCCCTTATTTACTACAAAAGAAGGGATCCGGGTATAACTTTCTCATGGTCTGTGAGTCAAGTAAGCTTCATTTTATAAATCATTTTATGTACTAGTTTTTAAAGGGAGATAAATACAACAACATTTTCAACCTTAATGCAAGAGTGAAACTAATTTGAAGCATTCTATTGTTTATCATGGAGCAGTGACTACAAACTCATGGAACTTGCTTTGGAAATGAAACTGCAGATGGTGGGAAGTTGTAAGATGCTTATAAATGGGATAGATGGGACACCTTAAAATTAAAGAAAAGTGATCTTGTATCAGTTGCAGAATAATTGTAAAAGAAAAGATAGATGGTAGGGAGGAAAGCATTTGAAGAAATTATTTATTAGTTCAGATAAGGAACACAGATGTCCTACACTAAAGAAGTGGTAACTGAAAGAGAGGAGCATAGAAAATTTGTTCAGTTCCAGAATTTCTGGTGGGTGGGAATAGACTATATAGAAACTAATGGAATCCAGGAGAAAACTTGTAGAAAAAATAATGTCCTCTGGCTAGTGTTTCAAGAACTATATTGAACAAGAGTGGTGACAGTAGACATCCTTGTCTTGTTCCTGATTTTAGAGTGAAAGCTTTCAGTTTTCGTCCATTTAGTATGAAGGTGGCTGTTGGTTTGTCATAGACAGATTTTATCAGATTGAGATATAGAACACCTATACCAATTTTCTGTATGGTTTTTATCATTAATGAATGTTGGACCTTGTCAAATGTCTTTTCTGCATCTATTGAGAGGATCCTATTGTTTTTGTTCTTGGCTCTGTTAATATAGTATATTACATTTATTGATTTGTGTATGTTGAACCATCCCTCCATCCACGGGATGAATCCAAGTTGGTCATGGCGTATGATGTTCTTGATGACTTGTTGCATTCTGTCTGCCAGTATCTTATTGAGGATTTTTGCATCTATGCTCATTAAGGAGATTGGCCTGTAATTTTCTTTTTTGGTTGGATTCCTCTCTTGTTTTGGAATCAGGGTAATCCTTGATTCCGGGAATGAATTTGGGTGCATTGCCTCCCTTTCAATTTCATTAAAAAGTTTGAGAAGTAAGGGCATTAGGTCTTCTCTAAATTTCTTGTAGAATTCAGCAGTGAATCCATCAGGCCTGGGTCTTTTTGTTTTTGGTAGATTTTTAATTACATCTTCAATTTCATTGTCTGACATTGATTTATTTAGAATTTCTATGTCTTCTTAATTTAGTTTTGGTAATTCATATGTACCTAGAAAGTTTTTTCATTTCTTCTGTATTTTCCATCTTATTAGATGCCATAAAGAAGTATGAACTTCAGACATTTATAGCTAAACGGATGCCCCTTGAGACGATACTCTTAAATGAAATGAATCAGACACCCATGTTAAATACCACATTGTTTCGCTGGTGTGAGAAATTGAAAGTGGAAATAAGGACTAAAATGTATAATAGATATTGGTAAATGTGAAGAAAATATTCAAATGGGATGGGGAATAAGGGAGGAGGGAAGAAGAAAGGAATGAACAAGAAAAAAAATGAAAATAGGAGGAAAACATGGAAGCAAAGCTTTTGTACATAGGGAGAGGAGAGGGGAAACAGGATAAAATAAAATTTAAAAAATAAAAATTAAAAAAAGATAACATGTGTGCATATGGACTCATTAAATTTAAGTAGCCCTATTGTGAATGGCCACCTGGATTTCCTGACATTTTGCATACAGAGCCTTCCATGTGAAGGTGGAAATGAAAAGTAGTTAGTGGAAGCTATTTCCCAGAGTTAAAAAGTGGTGACTGTAAGCTGCTTTATAATTTCTCAGAACGCAAGTCATTAAGAAATCTACCTTTTACGTGTTGAACAGTCACAACACAGTGATCTCCAGCTGTTCCTTGGTATATGTACTTTATCAAACTCCACCTCTCCTTCATAGCATACAAGAAGAAAGCTAATCTATCATCAAATCATTCCCTCTAAAAGAAAAAAAAAGTTTAGTTCAATGGGAAAATCCTTTTATGAGGCTTCAAATATTCTACTTCCATAGGTTTAGATTCTACTAAAATTTTTCTTATGAGAGCACCTTAGGAATAATTTCTACATACTATAAAATTTAGGGGAGAACAAAAATACAAAAACTATGTTTATTGGCAAGGGCTCCTTGGAGGCTTGTTTTTTCAGCAATGTGTAAAGCCTATTTAGAAACCTCATATTTTGCTGTGAGCTCAGATTTAAAACAACTGATTTATATTAACTATAAAGATAATATTTTCTTACTTTTTTATCTGGGGAATATGTTAAGTAAAACTGTGCATCAGAAAGTACCAGGAATATTTGATTTTTAATTTTGCTTCCTTCTATTTTTCATGCATCAAACTGCAATTTATTGTGGTGATGGAAAAAGGAACTGGATGTGGTAGATGGGACAGAAGCAGGTTGGACTCACAGAAATAGGAGTATTTCAATTCTCCAATGTCTTTTTACAATAGTGGAATAAGGCCCATTCTATTCTGCCAGCTAGTTGTGTGACCTCAGGAAAGGTACCTCATTTTTCTAAGCCTCATGTCTCTTATCTGTTAAATAAAGACTTAGAAATCTTCCAGCTTTATATTTATGTGATTTAAGTTTGTCTTGTTTGAGGTTTCTGTAAGTATTCCAAAAGTTGCTCTAGAAAGAAAGAAAAGAATGTGATAAAATACCTCATATTCCAGAGAAGTAATATCCCTAATTGTTAGCATTTCTCATTCATAACAGAAAGCCCTGCTCTATTTGAAACTATGAATTGCTTCTTTTTTCATAACAGTAATTAATGCTTTTAAGACAAAGTGGTAGCAACATTCAAAATATCCGTCTGAGAAGAATCATTTGCATTTATTCTTAAAATTTTATTAGCATATTTCTGAGTATTATAATTGTTGAACAATGTCTTTCTAAAGCCAAAGTATAGACATATTTAAGGTCAAGGCCCTACCTATATTGTTTTTACTTTAATCCTTAATTCCAATGAAATTAAAGCAAATTGACTGATACATGAATTTTAATCTTAAAATTTCCTGTCTACCCATTGACAGGATCACAAAGAAATGCTGTAGCATTAGGGACCCTCCTTCTGGCCTCCTTCCAGTGGCTGATTCTTTTTCTCTGTCCTCTGTCTGTTGTGTGCTGCGTTATTCGCGGCAGAATGGAAAGCTCACGGTGAAATCCTTAGTTGTACGGCATCAGCCTAAAAGGTCAGCTGGAAGTCTCAATGTTGCTAAAGTCTTTTGAAATTATGTCTGTCATATCAAAGAAAAGTTACTTGAGAAGACAAGATAGTAGCTATAAATAAGCGCCAACATTCAGTCTCTTTCTAAGGATGGTACTTTATGTTTTAAAAGGAAAATTTGTTCCACTTTTTAATACCAGAAAATAAGTACTGAATCAGGAGTGTAGAAGGGGTGGGAAGAAACTTGAATGGACTAAGGCCAAAGTAAATAGCACCTAAGGTATGATTGGTATTCTAACTGGGGGAAGAAAGTGAAAGTTTGCGAACAGTGGGAGTAGATGTTGAGATGTTGATTCTCTTTCCTCAAGAACTCTGGCCAGCTGAGTAATAAACGAATCATAACTGCTGGGTTGAAGGAACGTTCTCAAACATATTTTACTGAGAGCGTTCTGTTTATCTGAAAGAGAATATATTACTAAAAACATTATTTTTATAGCCTCTACAGCCTCTACACATACACTGAAGCTAAGTGGCTGGAAAATTCTTAATCATCAGAAAAGGAAAGAAAGCATAGAACATAATTAAGCTTGAAACATAATGACTATCTCTCATTTTACCATACTGCCCCCTTTCTTGAATGTAGAATTTTAGAGGTTAATGGAATATATTTACTTATCTTCTTTGGTCTGAAAATACTTCTGTTATACAAATTGAATTTCTGAGATACTGCCTGGCATCACATATTAAGTCTAAATTTACTTAGTACCCAGATATCCTCTAGAAACAGGTTTTTCAGATGTATTTATGGGCGTTTTGTATTCAGTCAACATTTTGGAATAATATCATATTTTTTATTCTATTTCAGAACCTAATTTTCTGTCAATATTTGTTCATGTATCTTTTATTCTTAATTGGTTGTGAGTCTGAGTAAGGAGCTATTTTCTTGCAAGTTCCTATGTTTCTGAGATCAACTACAGTGCCTGGCACCTAGCAGGGACCTACCAAATGTCAGTGCTATTCATGCAGTGTAGGAGTGGTATTTATGTCATCCGTATTTCTACACTTTCCTGGCATACATGGAATACATTTATATCAATGGTATTAATAACCACAAACCTATAAACTATGAAGATTTTCCCAAAAAAGTGAAAGGAAAGAAAATTAAGCATCTATTCTTTGTTAAATTGTACCAGGGCTTATTAAATGAATTGTTTATTTACACACTCATGGTAATCTTGACAGGGAGGTATTACCACCTCAGTTCACAAGTGAGGAAAAATGAAGACTCAGAAAAATGCATTAGTTGCTCTTGATTTTTAAATTCATAAGTGACAGAATCAAGATATGGATCACTTATCATTTCATAACTATGGAGAAAGATGGTTCTAGAAGCAATCTAGAGCATGTGTGTATGTTTGTGTAATGTGATTTGCATCTATGAAGGAAGGGGAGTAGGAGTAAGAGGGAGGGAGGGAGGGCGTGTGTGTGTGTGTGTGTGTGAGAGAGAGAGAGAGAGAGAGAGAGAGAGAGAGAGAGAGAGAGACTTACTGACTCCCCGTCCATCTGTACTGAATTGTGTCTTCTAAGTGACTTTGCTGTCAGCTGTGCATCTACTGTGGATACTGATCCATTATATCAGAAGAGAAACAGAGCCACTGTAATGTCTTCCTGAATAGCCTTTGAAACTCCCTCTGCTCAGCTTCTGTCATACTAGAGAAAAATGACATCTATTACCTATTTGTGTGAACATTCCTATAAATACATATTTGCATCCTGATTAAAAGTATAAGCCCCTCATGTTCAGGACAATGTGTGATTCTTCTAAGTGAAATAATCTTGTACCTCATTCTCTTTGCCTCCATAGCCTTGGAGTCCCTATTGTTCCATCTGAGAATACTGCAAGTAACGTGTCTTATATCCCTCCCATCTTGTCTTAGTTACTTTTCTCATTGTTGAGACAAAATAAATGACACCCAAAGTTAAAGGCAGAAAAGTTTGTTTAGCTCATAGTCTGCAGAAGTTTCAGTCCATAGTCAGCTGGCTCCAAGGCAGGGGGACACTGCAGAGGGGAATCACAGAGGAAAAGCAGTTCATGGCAGGCAGAAGGCAGCAAAACAAGCAGTTGGGATAGAAAGAGCTTTGATCATCCTTTGCTTGTTTTGTAAACTCTTAGCTGCAAGCCTTTGTACAAATGAAAAGAAAGTTAAACACTTCAACATTCAATGGCACAAGAAAGACATTTCTATTCCAAAAATTACAAACGGTAATAACAAGGAATGGAAACAAAGCAAGACCAAAATCCAACAGGGCAAATTTTAAGTCACACAGTTCCACTTCTAGCATCCCTGGCAATCTGTGACAAGATGTGAACTCCAAAGGGCTTGAGTGGCTCCACCCTCATGGCACTGCCAGCGGCTTCTCTCTTGGGTAACTCTCCTCCCTCCTTGCAGTTTCCTTCAGGTGATCCATGTCCCTGGCCTCTCCAAACTTCTGGGATCTCCCCTGAATCTTTGGCTTCACAGTTGCAGCTTCACACACTGCACTCACAGGGCCACATTGCCTGGCCTACCAGGTCTTCTGAAATCTGGGTGGAAACCTTCTTGAATCCATAAATCTTTCATTCTCCATGAACCTAAAACCAGCACCACCTGGATGATTCCAAGGTCTGCTACCAGCTGGAACAGTAGCCAGTCTTCCTTCTGTCTTGACTGAGGAGGTCCAGTGCCTATGAACCTCTTTTTTTTGTACTGTAAATCAAACTCAGGGCCTCACACTTGCCAGGCAGGCAGTGCCCTGGTCCCCAGTCCCTGTGAACCAAATCCCAAGCAACAACTTCCTTAGGCCACCAGCATTCTGGAACATGGTGCTCTGGGGCTCTCTTCTCAAAGCAAACTCTCTTATGCAACTCTGACCCTTCAAAGGCTGGAGTCCTGCTGGCTCTTTTATTGTCCTCAGGCTATTTTTCTGTTGTCTTCTGAAGTGCTTGGCTTTTTCTTGCTAGTCTTTTCAGCAACCAATTTCTCTTCTGTTCCATCTTTGCAGAATGAAACTTTACTGGAGCTTCCTTTCTGGCCAAACTCTCAACATTTTGAATCATTCTGTTGGGCTCTTTGCTCTTGATTCTAAACATAAATCTGGCTAAAGGTCCCCAATAGCAGCCATGTCACTGCTTCAACATTAGACTTCCTTGAAATTTCTTCTGCAAGATTAATTACTGTGCCACCCTTAATCTCTGACAAAGGCAACATCTCTGGACATGAGCAAAATTCAGACAGACTTTCTGCCAAGCCATAACACATGTCTGGGGTCCAACAGCCAGTGCAGTTCTTCCCAGCAGAAACCTCCTGAGCCTGATATTTATTGGGCAGAATTTCTGTCAGCATTCTTGTCTTCTGAGCTCTGACCAGAATCTCCCAACAAGTACAGCCTAGGGCATTCCAGCTCTGCTTTTTTTTTTGTATATCCTTTTATTGGTACATTTTAGGTGTACAACATAATGACATTCATCATTGGAGATATGCACCTTTACATACTCTCTTGGTTCTTATTTTTCCTCCTTCCCCTGCCCTCCCTTCAACCCCTCCATCCCCCCTATTTACAAAAACTTTGTTTCCATTTTTTCATTTTCTCACATTAACTCCATTCCCTTCTTTCCAGCTCTGCTTTTTTAGCTGGAATCTCTAAACCTTTCCTAACTCTTCCCCATCCCACAAACCAGTTCCAAAGGCTCCTAAACCACATAGTCAGGTACAGTCACAGCAATGACCCCACTTCTTTGTCTTAGTTAATTTTCTCATTGCTGATACAAAGTATCAGATACCCAAAGTTAAAGGAGGAAAGGTTTATTTAGCTCACAGTTTGTAGAAGTTTCAGTCCATAATCGATTGGCTCCAAAGCAGAGGCATGTGGCAGACAGGCATTACAGAGGAGAAACACTTCATGGTGGGTTGAAAGTAGCAAAAACAAGCAAGGGATGACCAAAGCTCTTCCTATTCTTTATATCTTGTTTTGTTTTTGGTACTGGGGATCGAACTCTGGTCCTTGCCCTTGCATAGCAGGTGGTGAAACCATTGAGATAAATCCCTGACCCTATTCTTTATATCTTATCCAAGCTACTTAAGGCATGTAGCACTCACACCCTTAATCCTAGCACCCTTGAGATCCTAGCATTGCACCATGAATCAGTCACACACTTTAGATCCAGCCACTTCTGAAAAAACCCTGCCTATGACTGCATGAGGCTTTGGAGGGATATCTAGATACAAGCTATAACACACCTCATTCATGAAAATATACATGTAATCATGACACATTGGTGCTTAATGCAACATCAAATTCCTGGACACTAGACAACAAAGTGCCAGCTCCCTGATACAGCATTTAGGTTGTATTCAACCCTGTAGCACCTTCCTTGCCATTCTATTGCTGTTGCTTCCTACTACACATGATTTAAATTTCAAACAGATTTTTAAAATTTCCTCTAAACACCTGCTCACTCACTGTAACATTTGTATTTTTGAAACTTACCTAATGGAGAATATGTTGATACCCACAAAACCTATTTTAAACATAATCTACCTCATGATACTATCCCCAGAATTCTCAGAGTTGTCTACTGAACACTTTACACAAATCCATTTGATAACATTTGTAGAGACAGTTCCTTGTTTGTTACTCTTTACTACAATATATTCTGATGTGATGTTTGATAACATTCTATCTGCTAAATAATGTTTTCTAAAAGAAGACAGGGACTGGCTTGAATCTCAATAGGATAAGGAATGGTTGGTTATGTCTATGTTATTAAATTTCTCCTCAGGTGTAACTAATCCTTATGTAAGTGCCCATGTTCCTTCCTAAGGAAAAGCAAGGCAATTTTTAGAGGAAATGATAGCTCCATTTTTAGGGCTAGAAAGAAAAATTAAAGTTTTGATGCTTATTTCTTATTCTCTATCTGGTCAAAGAAGCTTGACCTGATACAGAGAAGGAAATGTTAATATGGAGAAAATGGAAGAGTGATGATAAGGGAATGAGTTCCAGTGCTCAAGTCATCATTTATAATTGTGTGCCTCGGTGGAGTCATGCATTTAAAAATGAAACTAAAATGATATGTTAGAGGAAAGAATAATATTTCACTAGAATGATTAACATTTATGAATGCTACCATATTTAAAAGGTTAGTTGACCACTGACTTGAGAATTTGAGCTGAGTAAATTTTTACTTTTCTTCTTGCCTTAAATTTGAGTCTCTTCTTTATTCTTTGACTTAGTTTCCTTGGGATTTCTGCTTCCTTGAGACTTAGGGTAAAAATCACCTTCTTTAAAAAGTTTTATATCTGAGCAAATGGATTTGGCATGTGAGGTTTTTTTTTTGAGGGGGGCGCTTCTACATGCTTCTATAGACCCTAAGATTCCTTCTGCAATATTATCTAGTAGAATCATCTAGTAATTATTTATTTTCCCCCAAATCTGTATATCTACTGTATAGGAAGATTTGTTTTCTAAATTCCTAACACAATTCCCAAGGTAGGCTAAATATTTAATAACTGTATGTTAGACTTAACTAAATTATGATCCCCACAATATATTTTATCTTTATGAAGACGTTTATGGATAACTTGAAATTTAACTTTGATTATCTTGATATTTATAGTATTCTGTATAGTACTGAATACAAGGTTTGTAAACTATGGCTGATCAATGAAGCCTATTCTACTAATAGAAAAGAATCTAAGGAACTATAATTAAATCAGTTAATTCTTTAAAGTACCTAAACATTATATTCTTTAGTATTATATGTCATAGGGCTAGGGATTTAGCTCAGTGGTTCCACTGCCTGCTTCGCAAGTGCAAGGTCCTGAATTCGATCCAGGGTACCAAAAAAACAAAAAAGTATTATCTGTTATGTCTGTAAATGTTTTACCATTTTACAAATAGTAATAGAAAACCAAAAAATTTTTGAATTTTGCATTGTGCTCAAAGATTTGTAGATATAGTCCTCCCCCTTCCCACACAACTCAATACAACAAATTTCCTTGTAGTTATAAGCAGCTATTTCTATCACCCACAAATAAGTATGATTTTAGACAATTTGAGATGCTAACCAAATAGTAAAAAAATTAATACAGGAATCATTTATTTTCTCCAGTGAATCACCTTTATTTTGTTCTTCCAGGTTGTACTATGAATAGTATATCATTTTTTCACAATATTAACATGTATTAATATCATCATAGAGGAACATTCATTAACATTTTTATCCAAAATAGTTGTTGGTTTGTTTGAAGGAAGAGAGGGATTGCTTTAGTTTTATTTACAGATGAGAGAAATGAGTCTGAGAAAAAGAAAATGTTCATAGAAAGTCACCAGGAATTTAAAGAGCAAATTCAGGCCTGAAATCTTTCTTTTTAAATGATCTCCCGGAAGTCATGGTGCATTTTGCCCATAAGTTAATATCTTACTGTTTCTTCTGTAGTAATGAGATCGTGGCCATACAATTTTGAGATGTTTATCTAATATTCCTATTTTAGAAACATTTAAAAAAATCCTTTTTTCATCCCTTGCCCTTTTCCCCAATGGAATTATTGGTATATGTGAATAATTAATTTTTGTTATTGAATCACTCTCTAGTACCATTATTTTGAGTCATATAAAATTTCAATAGTTTACATTATAATCATATTAATATAATATTTATTGTAGGAATATTTTTTCCATTTTTGTAATACAATGAAGACTTTGAAGTGAAAATTCAATGTGATACTTTCAAAGAAGTAAATTAATGCTTCAATAGCAAATACATTTCATCTAGCATGATCACCTGTCATCACTGCAGTGGGTTTGTTTCATTGTGTGGAAAAGAATTACAAACCTGACTCCAGCTTGATAATAAAGGAAATTATGGTCAGCAAGTAATGTCTGCAGTGGGAAAAGCTGCACATAGGTATTTTAAAAAATGCCTGGTACAGTGGATAATAATTCTTCAGATTTATTTAGTGATTTTGGTTTTTACTCACAGTGAAAATATGTGCAAACATTAATGTTTATATGTGTTCACTGGACAATAGTGAAACAATACTGACCATGTTTAACAGTAAAATAGAACCACTTTCCACATTTGACTGAGATGATTACCACTGATGCTGTGGTGACTGTCTTTATACAGTTCATTCTGTATCTATAAAGTGCCCACAGTTTTTATATACGTCATCATTACATAGGTTCTATCACACACGGATAGCTATCATGTATATATCATGTATATAGTGCCTCTTTCTTTCTTTATTATCTTCAAATATTTTGTATATTTATTAGTTTGTTTGCAGATTCAATGTGAACTTCCTCTACCACACCCATACTAAGTGGCTCAAGTAAGTAATGCTGATATTTGTCCATACTGATACAATCACACATGTATAGATTTTATCATTATTTATTTGAAAATATAAGCATATTTTATGTATTTCTTAACATCTTATTTTGTTTTTCAGTTAACAAAGAAAACTAGAAATCCTTTGAAGTTAACTGCCATTTTGTTAAATTTTATTTCTGTTTATTAGTACATGTGTGTAGTACATAAGGATTACAGTACCCTTGTGGAAAGTTGGTACATGCACATAACACATCATAGTTCCTTTTTCCTTCTCTTTCCCTTCCCTCTCTCTCCCCTCCACATATCTCTTGATTCCCTTCCCTGCTTTCAGTAAATGTTTGCAGTACATAATGTTTGCGTTACTTGTGTGGAGTTGGCACATGTACGTAAAACATCCCAATTTCTTTTTTTACCCGTGATCCCTCCCCTTCCTCTCTTCCTTCCACCTGTTGATGCTCTTCCCCTTTGAGAACCATCATCTTCCTACTTCCAAACATCTATCTTTTATTTTGTTCTTTATTTTTTCTGTGAATTTGTCGCATTAGAGAAACCATGCACTATTTAAGCGTGTGTGTTTTATTTCATTTAACATTATGGTCACAATGTCCATCCATTTCCCTACAAATGACTCAAGTTTATCTTCCCTTACTGCAGAGTAGTACTCTTGTATATAAATACCACATTTTCTTTATTCTTTCTTCTGTTGATGGACATGGGGACTGCTTCCAAGATTTAGCTTGTATGAATTGCGCCAATATAAACATGGGTATGCATAACCAGGAGAATAGCTGGATCAATGAAATTTCTAGTTTCAGTTTTTGAGAACTCTCCACACTGATTTCCATAGTGGCCGTACTGGTTTCCATTCCCAGCACCAATGTAGAAGGGCTCCTTTTCCCCTCAGCCTCTCCAGCATACATTACTGCTATTTGATTTCTTCATGATGGTCTTTCTTTCTGGAGTAAGATGGAATCTGAGAATTGCTTTAATTTGCATTTCTCTAATGCCCAGTGATATTGAGCATTTTATCATGTATTTATTGGCCATTTGTACTTGTTCTTCTGTGAACTGTCTAGTCATTTCTCTTGCTCAATGCTTTTTGATATAGTTTAAAGCACTTTGAAATATGGGTTTTAATTCTACTTTTTAAAAAAGGTGAGGTAATCAATCAGATACTGTTTCAGATTTTCTATTTTAAATTCTTATAGCTAATAAAGTATAATTTGGGAGGATTAAGTGACTTGTCCATGTAAAATAAATTTAAATGACAAGAAAAATCTTTGGATCCATTACCCCATTCAAGGTCCATTGTTCCATATTTTCCTATTAGTAACCTCCACAGTTAATTTTAGAAAATGAAAGAAAGGCTCTGAACTGGAAGCTTTATAATATATTCATCCAAAGTCACTGCCTTGATAATCTACTTTAAAGTATTATTATACACATGTTACAAAATGAGACTGTGAAGTAAACGTTTGCAGAACATGTCCAACTTTCTCTACCTAGATAAAGGGAAAAAGCAAGTCTTGTGTGTACCAAATGGCAAATTCTAAATTATTTTATTATAATATATTAAATGCACTTTTGAACATTATATATCCTTTTAATGTTAATTGAAAATAACCTTCTGAGGCCAGTGTACTTATAAAACACTTTTGTACCTCTTTCTAGAAAATTCAGATTTCTGTGATAAAAACACAGTAGAAATGAGGAAGATTTCCTCTGAGTAATTGGAACTTGGTGCCATAGAAACAATACCAACATTGTCAATGAGACAGTACCATCCACCCGTACTGCATTATGTTCTATACTTGTACTAAAGTAACAAGTAAACATTTTCGGTCCAGAATTTGGATTTCTCTGTCTGAAAAGAATACATATTTTCCATGGCCTCCTGATTTTTAGACAGGGCTGAGTGAGACTGAGGCAACTGAAGTAATGCTATTTCTTTAAAATGTATCAATAATGAATAAACCACACATTTAAAAAAATTGTATTTATTACATGTAACTCATACAAAGTGCTGTGGGTTTCTCTCAGATAAGTTGTGCCCCTGTGTCAATTTTCCAAGTCATATTTCTGTGTGTGTTATTAATAGATATTTTTGCTATGTGTTAGATACCTGTTTTCTGGTGTTATGTGGAATACACAAAACCCTGGTAAATAGCAGATGGGCGGTAAAAAAATCAAATCGAATATTACTTTACCAAGAGAAAAATTTCTGAACCACAAGATCTAGATGGTAACTTAACATATCCTCCCATAAATTTTACATTGTTTGACTAGTTGATTTGAGGAGTCATTTGGTATATTTAGACCTATAAAAAGCATAAGATGTTATCTATTGTATTTGCCGTTTGCCAGCAACAAAATACTCAACTCCATAAAGAACATAATATTAGAAAAGCTATCCAGGTCTACACAAAAATGTGTGAAGCCAAGAATAGGAATTTAAGCTAGGCATTATGACTGTGGAAATAGGTAAGTAATAATATGACATCCAAACTCACTCCCTCCCTCCCTTCTTCTCTCTCACTCGCCCATCTCTTTTTTTTCTTTTCTCTTCTTTCTTTCCTTCCTTCCTTCCTTCCTTCCTTCTTTCATGTACTTAATATTCAGGCAAGCCTAACTCATAGAAAGAATGAAGAGGACATGTAGTTATGCATGTATAATTTAAACCATGATCACTATTACCTCCAAAGTCTAAGCATTAAACTAGGTATTGCCACATAGATTATTTCTTTTGATTGTCATATTAACTCTAAATTTTGTTATTATTATTTACACCTTACCAAAGAGGGTAATTTAGTCTGAGTTGTAGCAGATGTAGGATAGAACACCAATTTTATCTGGTCAAAGATCATCCCTTTTCCATACCTTGGGATGACATTCAAAGAGCTCTCATTGTTACATCCATGACTGCTGACATGGAGTTTTCACTACTTATTCTAAACCATGTTCCCTCACTTCTATCAGCAGGTTTCCTAATAAAGTCACATTCAGAAGTTCTGGGTGAACATGAATTTTAGGGAATTCTGTCCAACCTATTACAAAGAACTAAATTATTTCCTTAGTTATTTGGTTTTACGTTTTGGTTTTTAGTGGCTATACTGATACTACAAACATCTATTTCTATAGAATATGCATCCTATCTCTTTAGTGATTTCTAAATTTGATTTAGTAACTTTAAACTACTAGCCAGTTTGTTTGCTTCAGAGATTTGAAAGAGAATTACTTTCACAAATATTCTACTTTTCTAAATTAAAATAATATAATTAATCTTCTATGCCTTTGTCTTCTCTATTCAGTTCTCAATGATTTCCGTAATGTGGAAGAGTTTGTAATTAATCAGAAAAATTAGCAGAGAGATGGAGTCTGCTGGAGCTGACTCATATTCTGGAGGTTGTGTATGACTATATGAACTTCTTAATACCTCAGATTCTCAGGGGTTGTAATTATCTTAAGATAGGTACAACTATTTTTAGGAAACATAATTTGTTCCTTTTTCTTTTCTTGTAAAAAGAAATCCTTCCAAGTATGACATTAAGTCATCATACTTGACACCAGTCTATAATCTCTCCGCTCTTCTCCCCTCCCTTCCCCTCCCTTTCCCTTCCCAGCCCTCCTTTCCTCTCCTTTCTTTTCCTCTCTTCCACCCTCCTTCTTACACAGAAGCATAGAACTAAGACAGCTGCTCAATTATTCTTTCTTTCCTAAGACAGATTTCTCAAAATAAAACAAGGGAACAAATCAAATAAGCCTCCCGAAGACAGAATACTTACCCCGTCCCACAACACATGTGCTGAAGTCCTAACTCCTAAATTGATGGTATTAGAAGGTGGGCCCTTTGGAGAACTACCTCATGAAGTTTGTGCTCTGATGAATGACGTCAGTACCTTTTAGGAATAGGCCTATGGGAGTTGTCCTTTCTATCATTGTCCCTTCTACCAGGTGAGGACCCAGTGAGCTCTTTATAGTCAGAAGCTATAACTCAAAAGAGGGACCTCGACAGTACCAAAATAAGCTAGCCTCTGGATCTCAAACTCCCTACCCCCAAGAACTGTGAGAAATAACTTTCTATTCTGTATATGATATGTTGTTACAATTGCACAAACAGTTTAAAGCACCCTTGATTTGTTTGTTTCCTGTGATTAGATTTTTTCCCAATGTTTTAATAACTTAATTTTTACATTTATTTTCATCCCATCTCTTCAGGGGATATTTATCACACATATTTTATATATGAGGAAAGTGGGAATCAGAGTGGCACTGTCTGTCCACAGTCACATAGGTAGTAAGAGGCAATGCTAGATTTACAACCAAGGTCCTCAAATTCCTAGTACCAAACTCTCTCCTAGTACCCTGTATTTACGTTGAGCACATTACCTTCTGAGGATTCAACCTTGCAAATATTTCTATTATTATTGAACTAAAAACAGAAGAACAGAAGTTGCAGGCTAGAGTTGTTCTTGGGATATCACTAATGTATCTCTGCTGCTCCACTCATTGACCTTAGACTTTTCTTCAACTAGACATAAGGATTGTTGATAACAGTGATTAAATGACTGCCTTCCAAGAGCAGTCCCTTCACAACAACATTGAAGGGATTATTTTGTTCTTAGTTGGAAGCCTGGGGAAGATTTCATGATTTCCTGTGCCAAAGTAGTTATTGAGAAGTGTTTGATATCACTTACTTCCACCTGATTATAAATTTAAACAAAATAAATCTCTTGCATTTTGATAGAGATTTTAGTTTGAAAAGGATTCCTTTCATGGCACAACAACCCAAGGGCACAAATATTTTTATTTGAAATAGCCTTCCTAATAGTCAGATGAATGATTCTGTCTTGTTTTATGAATTCCATTTGCTAGTAACCACCTATAGGAAGGACTAGGTTAAGTACAGAAGCACTTAAAATCCCCACCAAATCACGTGGCTGCTCATGTAACCTGTCTGCCATTGCAGCTTCTGGTTACATTAGTACGGTGGGGGGGGGCAGAGAGAGAAAGAAGAGGAGGAGGAAAGAGGCAACAAAGGAAGGGGGAAGGAATAAAAGGAAGAGAAGGAGGAGAGGAGGGAGAGAGGAATGATTCAATAAATTAGCAAACTTGGATTCACACACAAAATAAGCCATTACACTTAACAAATGTTCATTATTTAGCTACTATATAAGAAATATTGGCTTAAGAACTTAAGATACAGTGACTAATAAGACAATATTTGTATTTACTTGACATCTAGGAAGAAATACAAGTAATTAATTATAATATTACATGTTGATGAATGACAAAAAGTGTATTTATGAACCAGTTGGTATCCTTAGCTGGGTATTCAGCTCAATTAGAGAATCAAAAATTTAGCCCTCATTTTACACAGGAAGAAATTGAATTTCTAGGAAGGGCACCAATCCTTAGTTATTTCACCACAGCATAAGATATTTAATGTTTCTATTATGGATTATAAGCTGCATAGGTACTAAACATGAAATTGGAGTTTTTATTTATTCTATGTTATGTGTACCATAGGGCTTGAACTCTTGCTTCATAGATAGAGTATAACATGCAAAATTTCTGAGAAATATTATTAGAATGATCCCATTGTATATGCTCTATTTTCTACATTTTATCTCTGGCTGAATAAATTCAGAAAAAGTGGGCAAATTCCTTCTACTGGTCTTTTAACTCTATTATTTCATCTAATCCAGTAACTCAGCAGGAGCCTATTATGCCAATTTGACAAGAACAGGTGATATTAATTTCTCATCTAAAACCAAGGTAGGGGAGGATGTCATTTGTATTAAATGACTTTGTATAGAGAAGACAGAAACCAAGGATGTTACTAAGTCCTGCAATGTACAGGACGGTCTGTAAGAAAGAATTACCGTCCCCAAATGTGCCATAAGTGAAAAGAATTTTTTTAAAGTTCTATTTTCTCAATGCATATTTTATGATAAATGTAACACTGTACCAATTCTCAAACCACCATATCTGGTGCATATATATATATATATAATATGTATATAATATATATAATATATATAATATGTATGTAATATATATAATATATATAATATGTATATAATATATATAATATATATAATATATAATATAAAAAACTTAATAATATATATTATTATTTTTTCTCTTAGAAGATATGTATTCTACAGCCTCACACAGTGCCTAGCGTATATCAGACCCTTGATGTATATATTTTTTTTTGTTGTTTGTTTGCTTTTTGGTACCTGGGATCCAACTCAGGACCTGTGCTTGCAAGGCAGGTGTGGGAACCACTGAGCTAAATCCCCAGCCCTAAATTTCTTTTCCTTTTTTGACAGGGGTACCAGGGATCAAACTCAGGACCTTGCACTTGTAAGGCAGGCAGCAGAATCACTGAGCTAAATTCCTGGCCATGTTATATAGTTGTTAAATAAACCATTGTTGGATAAATTATTACTAAGTATTACAGAGTATTTACTAACCTTCAGCATAGTAATATATATATCATATCGTATATATATCATATATATAAAATTCTCTAATCATTTTTGTTTTTTTCAGTACCAGGGATCAAAATCAGGACCTTGTGCTTGCCAGACAGGCGCAACACCACAGAGCTACATCCCTGGATCTAATCCTCTAATCTTAAAAATAATTCTTCAAAGAAGAGATTATCAACTTAACCTTTTAGGTTGTTGTTCTATATCTTCAAAATGGCTAAACTGCACTTAGAATCCATCCAAATTTTAGAAAATAATGAGTCCTTACTTATTTCCTGGAAGCTTAGTTTGTGTTTCTTGACCATTATGAAAAGTAGTTGCCATATCTACAAATCTAGAAATTTATATAACATTGGTAAATTTTTACTAAAATATATGAGTTTACTACCACATAAATAATTATAACTTTAAAATTTACATACATTTGGGGTCCAAGTACACTTAAATTGTAAGTATGTCACAATTATGATTTTGGATCTCCTAAATGAATTCTGATATGTAAATGTGTACTGACTTTTAGTTATGAGTCTGAGAAATATAAATGAGTGTTTGTGTGTTTTTTGGTTTATTTGTTTGATTGATTGTTTTTTCCTATTTGTGTGTTTACTATCATGGAATCAACTGTCCTCATTCTCAAATTTACCTCTGTTTTAGTATGAAAAGAGTAGATCAAAGAATCTGAAGTATGTAACAGGCATGATTCTGCTGAGAAGGCTTCTGTAGGATCATAGTTAATTGCTTTAAACTTAGTCTAAACAAAACTCAAGTAAATAAAGAGCAAATTGGCCAGTTTAAAATAGATTAATTTGAACACAGAAAGGATCTATTCATTTTTTCTCTTATTTCTTCTCCTGAGTGGTTAAGTGGAAAACAATCTGCAGAATCCCTCCCCGATCCGTTCTAACTCTGACATTTACATTTATTTGTGCCTTAAAGATTAACTACAGAAATAAATATGGCCATATTTCCACTTTTGTTTACTCTTCTCTTTCAGCTTTTCCACCTCCATTTCTCTTTCATCTCCACTAAATTTAGCACATGTCCCTTAAGCAATTTTTAAACCAAGGCATTTATATAAAACACACACCCCCTTGCAAAAAAAAAAAAATCTGTGGCATCAGTGCATTTACCTTGCCTTTTTCTCATCTTTGGTCATTATTTAACTCTCCATAAAATGGACCAGTGGACCCAGAGAAACCCATGCTGCATAAGAAAAGTTTCCTATCTCCATGTACTAAACTAAAATCGAAATGGATTAAAGATTTAAATATTAAAACAGAAAATAGAAATGCTGAACTGTCTGGAACAGAGGTTAGGTAGAACTGTTGAAGGCATTGGTGTAGAAAAAGATTTTATGAACAAAACCGCAGTTGCCTGTGAACTAGCACAAACAATCAACAAGTGGAATCTCTTTTTACTAAAAAGCTTTTGCACAGCAAGACAAACCACCAGCAGTGTGAAGAGACAACCCACAATGTGGGAAAAAATTTTCACCTGCTGTCCCTCAGACAAAGGTCTACCATCTCAAATCTATAAAGAACTTAAAAAAATCAGACCTCCCAAATTTAAAGACCCCATCCAAAAATGGGCATCTGAAATGAGCAGACGTTTCTCATACAAAGAAGTAGAAATGGCAAAACTATGAAAAAATGTTCAACATCATGGATCATTCAAGAGATGCAAATGAAAACAATGCTGAGATTCCATCTCACCCCAGAAAGTATGGCTGCTGTCAAGAAATCAACCAATAACAAATGCTGGCAGGGATGTGGGGAAAGAGGAACACTGCTCCACTGCTGATGGGAGTGTAGATTGGTGCAACCACTGTGGAAATCAGCATGGAGATACCTCAAAGAACTAGGACTGGAAGTCCCATTTGACTCAGCTATTCCCCTGCTCAGTATCTTCCCCAAAGAATTAAAAGAATCTTACCACAGTGATATATGTGCACCCATGTTCATAGCAGCACAGTTTGTAATAGCTAAAACTTGGAAACAACCCAAATGCCCATCAACTGGAGACTGGATAAAGAAAATGTGGGTTTTTTTTAATAAAACGGAGTACTACTCAGCCATAAAAAATGAGAAATTAGAGACATTTATTGCTAAAAGGATCCACACTGAGGCAATACTTTTAAGTGAAATAAATAAGATGCACATGTATAAATACTGAATAGTTTCTCTGGTGTGAGAAACTGAAAGTGTAAATCAGGACCGAAAGATGTAATAGATAATGTGAAATAGGAAGAAAAGGGGCAAAGGGGAAGGGGAGGTAGGGAGGGGTAGGGCCAGGGAAAGAAGAGAATGTAATATCAGAAAATGAAAAAAAGGAAACAAAGTTTTTATAAATAGGGAATGTTGGAGGGGTGGAAGGGAGGGCAGGGGAAGGGGGAAAAAATAACCAAGAGAGTAAGTAAAGGAGCAAATTTCCAATGGTGAATGTCATTATATCGTATATCTAAAATGTACCAATAAAAGGATATACAGTTAGAAAAAAAATTTTCCAGCAAACCTATTTTAGCAGCCATGTTGCACATTGCATTAGAGATTTGTATAGCAGTTCTGCTTTACATTGTTATCCATAATGTAGTGTTCTTTCAAAGGAAGAAAATAGTGAAGTTCACAAAATACAGTGAGCTAGGAGTATACCAAGGGGAAAATTGTGTTTTCTCTTTATTCTCATGTTATCCTGTTTTTAATCTTTTATCTCAGTTTTGATTTTGCCAAGTTAAGCCTGATTTAGCATTTATCTGCTTTAGATAGAGTTTAAAGTATATCTGTGGTTGCACCTAACAATTAGGTGTAACCATGTGTGTATCTCCATTCCCCATCAAAATAATTAAATTCAGTCATATATTTTCAATATTGAACGCAAGCTATACTGGTTATCAAGCGAAGATAATTTGGAACAGGAAGACTGGATTAAGTTTTAGGGGTGAGAATATGGCTGGAAATATTCTGAAAGGTATTCACGGAGTTTGTGAGATAATGTTTCAGTTTCTTTCCTTAGTATTTTTGAGTTCATATTTCTACCTTCTTTGAATACATTATTTTTCTTACAATTATAGGAGGGAGCTATCCCTTTTATTGGTACTATTTTGTTTACAACTTTGATGGGTTATAATAAGTATTCTTTGAAAAGAAATTGTCTTTTAAAGACTTTCACTGGTCATTGTAATGTTATCTTAGTTGTGATATTTGATTAATAATAAAGGAGTCGGAGATTTAGCTCAGTGGTGCTGCCGCCTGCCTGGAAAGCATAAGGTTCTGTGTTTGATCCCCAGTACCAAAAACAAAGAACTCCCCCCAAAACAAACAAACAATAATAAAGGATGCCACTAAGCTGTCAGAATAAAAAAAAAAATTTAAGTAAATAAAGCCCCTACAGTTTCTGACATTTCTTTTGGAATACCTTCCTCATTGGCCAAGTCCTGGTTTATTTAATTTTAAGCTTTTTCTCTTTGTAAAATTGAAACACAAAACATTAATTTAATAGGACAATTTAACTTCAGCTCTTTACAGATATTTATTTGAATAACGTTTTTGCAGGCATCAGGGAAGGGTGTTATCACTCAGCTTATCAAATATTTCCTAATTGTGATGTGAATAGAGAAGGGCAATTTTTTTTCATTAAGATTATCAGTACATTTTAGGTATACAATACAGATACATTCATCTCTGGGAACTTTCACCTTTACATGATATATCTTGGTTCTTATTTTTTTCCCCATTTCCCTCCCCTCCCACAAACCCTTCCACCTCTCCCTCTTTACAAAGACTTTGTTTCCATTATTTTCTTTTTCTCATATTTTTTCCTTTCCCTTCTTTCCTTTCCCTAACTGCTCCCACTTCCCCTACACCTTTAGACCTTTTCTACCGATTTTACATTATCAATTATACATTTTGTTCCTGATTTACAGTTTCTGTTTCTCACACTAGAGAAACAATTCAGTATTTACAGACGTGTATCCTATTTATTTCACTTAAGGGCAGTTTTTTGACATGTGTTAAATACTTGCTTTTTACAAAGACTTTTGCAAGGTACTTTAGTTATGTACCTATCTTTATTGTTTTAATAGGGATATGTGAAACATTTCATTGTTTGAGCATTAAAGATGAAATTAAGAAACATGAATAGACAATAAACTAATAAAATATGCTCAACTTGCTTAGAAACAAGGTAAACTCATGTAACAGTGACCCTGAAATAATACAACATCTTATCCACCAGATTTAGAGAAATTGGCTAGAATGTAAAGCACAAGAACTACTGGTAAAATGTAAATTGTATTGCCATTGTATAAAACAATTTTGCATTATATAGGAAAGGGAAAAATATTAATACCTACTTAAAATATATTTTATGAGTGTTTCATTACTGAAGGATTCTGATTAATCCAATATGAACAGCACCTGTCTCCAGGACAGGTGGGGAGTTGTGGTATCTACTGTATATACTTTTGACCCAAATGTACCCAAAGGAATTTGCCCCACTGATACACATGTACATCAGGAGACATAGATTAGACTGTTCATAGAAGCATTGTTTATAATAGTAAAAGAAAACAAACTAGGGAAGAACACCAAATGATTATAGCAGTCAAATGGCGAGGCACTATAGTTATATTACAGAATTATCCACAGTAATGAAAATCACTGAACTACAGTTAAATGTATCTATAGGGATGAATTTCAAGCAAAAAATTTACTATAAAGGCATATTGCAGAAAAATGTATTTTGTATGATTATATGTATGTGAGTTTAAAAAACATGGGAAACAGTATCATATTTAGGAATACACAGATATAAGGGAAAACTTGAAAGTATAATAAAAGAATGGCTATTCTAAAATTTCAGGAGCTTGATTGTTTCTGAGAGTGGAACAAAAGAAGTGACTGAGCCCTAAGAGAGATATCCAGGATAGCTAATGGTATATTCATCTTTCCATTACCTGACAAAATGCCTGAGGAAAACAGTATAAAGGAAGAAACATTTACTTTGTTCCATAGTTTCAGAGATTTCTACCCATGGTGGGCTGGCTCCATTGCTTTTAAACCTCTGGCAGTATCATCATAGTGGAAAGGCATGGCCAGATAAAGCTGCTCACCTCATGACAGCCAGGAAGCAGGGAAAGGGAGTGAGTTGGACAGCAGGAGCCCAGGACTGGTTACAGTGCCCAAGGGCACACGCCCAGCCCCCTCCCCCTAGCAAAACCAATTCCACTGTTGGCTTTGCCCATGATAACTTCCTCCTAGTGCAGGGCACAAGGGGAAATTATCTCTTCTCATGATCATCTTATTTTCTTTTATCACTGAAGCCTAGAACCAAATGTCTTCCTTCTTGAACTTGGCTGCCAGAAAATTCATTGTAAAGTACATTTTCAACTCCAGTAATTAACATCATAAATTCTGAGTCTGCGTATTTTCCTTCTGATAATGATTTTTGGTTTCTCACCTTTAGAAATTAGACATTGTAAATATACTACTTCATATACAGTCATAAATGATCCAAAACCTTTCCTTATGACTAGTGAATTATACATTTTAATAAGAAAATACTTTATAACAATTACATTTTCTTGAAAGTTCTAAATTATTACCTTTAAAGTTGAATTCCTTAACTTTTTTTCTTCTCATTCTCAATTTCCCAAACTTTGAGTTTAGCATGGATCTAAAACCGATGTGTTTTCAATTTCAAATCCACCAGGTGTACAGAGTTTGTCCTGGGAAAATGTATAGATGCCAGCTGCAGTTTTACCTTTGGAAAGAATGCCAAATCGGTAATCACAACAAAGCCTCTCCAAAGTGAGTAACACTTTGAAATACATGTTGAGCTATAAAAGGCACTACATAAATATATGATTATCTTTCTATATATGGAAAAGGAGGGTAGGAGCTAAGGAGCACATGAGAGATTGCCCTGAGTTATTTAGGGGAAGCACTTGGCTCTATTTCACCACAGTTTCTCAGAAAGCTACTGAGACCAATTTAATGAACAAAATTATATATAACTGTGGATTCAGTCTTTTCTGCAGTTTTTAACATATCTCTCAAGGTAAGTATGGATACCTCAAGGAATAAACCTGACCAGTAAATTTCAGTGTCATCAAGAAAATAGATATTGATGGTTTAAACATTGCAGACCAAATTTACCTATCTCTCAGAGGCATTTTACAATTCACATTACAGAAGAAAGAACAGAAAATAAAGAATGAGAATGTCTACCTAGTACACCTTTCATAGATCTCTCTGTAACCACCAGCCCATCAATCCATCCTTCAGATACTATTTAAAAGCTAAGGTTCTAGGCACCAAATGAAATGGTATGTTTATTTCCTCAATGATCTCACTGCCCAGATGCAGAAGAACCGTGGGATAGATAATTTTAGAATATTGGGTTAGTTTACTTTACCAATATTTTGCATAGTTTGGTGGATATGAACTCAGAGTTTGGAGTCATGGAGACCAGGATTTGAATCAAAGTTTCTTTGAGTTAATAAACTCAACAAGTTAATTAACCTTTTAAAGCCACTATCTATGTAGCCATAAAATAAGTATTACAATTAAGCACATTTCCTGAGACTCCTGTGTAGATTTTATATATATATATATATATATATATATATATATATATATATATATATATGACATAAGAAGCTTGAACCAGTACTTGAAATGTCATGGCAATAGTGGATGATGGCAGTTTCTAAGGAAGAAGTAACTTGACCTTGGTGTGGAGATGTTGACACTATCTACAGGGGACCCTTTGAACTTTGTCTTGGAAATGAGCAGAATTTTTCAGGAAATAAACCACAATATATGAGGAGGAGGTTTGTAGAAAATGCAAGAGAAAAAGGGATAGAGGAGTTTAAAAGTTGAGATCTAAAATTCTGTTGCCACTTTGCCCTTTATTTTTGAACACATGTGGAAGACAAGTGAGGATCTAAAGCAATGATCTGAAATAAAAATAAAGTAGAGAACAAGATAAGAAAGCAGGGGAGGTCTTTTGGCTGACACTAGGTGTCCTCAAAAAAGGCATCATGTAAAAGAGTAAGGGTTAAACCCTAAATTACCTAAATCAATGACAATTATTACTTAAAGGAGAATAATTTTTACTTCTATCAATAAGTACTGTGATTTGCTAAATTGTGTAAAAATATTAGATCTAATTAGAAGTTTTAATAGGTTTATATTCTTTTTTTATTTTTATTTTTTGGTACCAGGGATCGAACTCAGGTCCTTGAACTTGCACAGCAGGCTGCGAAACCACTGAACTAAATCCCTGGCCCAGGTTTATATTCTTTTAATTTTCTATACAAGCCTGTCAGCGCATGTTTTTCAAATGTTTGATTAGACACAGTATAAGGTTTCTGATATTTAGCAAACACCGAAAACTAAATAATTTTTAAAAGTAAGCTTTTCTCTGTGGGATATTGCACAAAATGTATTGTATATAGGCAAGCAGAATATGTCATTTGTATTAGAGCAGGGCTTTTTTGATGGATCATAAAAGTATATTTAAAGTGTGGTTAAGAGAGATAAATGACATTAAACACTTGCAAGTTCCTTGAGAGCAAATGTCGATTCCTGAATATTTACCAAGAAATCTCTACCTACCATAAGGCAATGAAGCCTATAAATACGGAATGCTTAACTGTTCTGTTAAATTAAGATTTCAGAGGGTGGGAATATATTTGATTTTTATAGTATCTGGAATCATAATGGAATTTTATGAAGTTATATTTTACAATTTTAAGGTTTCTGACTTCTGAGAATGTTGAGTGCTTCATGTTCACGGTGGCTAATTTGTAGAACAACCCAAGTTAACCCTTGCATAGTGTCAGACTTATTTCTTTTGATTCTTTATTGATTTGTATAGTTTCATTTAAAAATATTTTTGTTTCTACTATGCACAAAACATCATATTAGGCACTAAGAAAGGAGAGATTCACCTAAACTTAAAAGCTTAACTTACTCATGGAAGACGCAGGACAGGAATACTGTAACTCCATCTATCAGGTAGAAGTGGCGAGTATTGTGAGAGTGTACAGACCATCTCTTCTTGGAACATAAGCATTCTCCATTCTTATAATACCTAGATCTCAAATATTTTTCGGTACTGCAGATTGAACCGAGGCCTTTCCATTGTTTCATTTTAGTTATCCTTTTTTTCTTTGAGATGGGATCTTACTGTGTCACCCAAGCTGTGCTCAGACTTGTGTATCTCTTTCCTCAGCATCCCAGATGCTAGGATTACAAACATGCACACCCAAGTCAGAGGACAATTTTTGTCATCAGTGGAGACGATGAGCTGTAAGGGAACAAAGTCACGCAGGTTAGTGAGGGTCCCCTGTCACAGGAAGTCAAGTTAGTGATCTCAACTAACACTGACCACCTTCTGTGTATCAAGTATTTTTCTAACCTTTTCACATAAATTAAAACAACTACGCGGTACTCTTACAGACTACAAGTAGATACCTTGATTGTTCTTATGTTTCTGATAAAGACGCTGAGGCACAGGAAATTTGAGGTGCATATGTCTCTTAGATAAAAACAGTCATGATTTCAATCTGGCTGGATTTGTTCCCAAGTCAACATCCTTATCATATCATACAGAATCTCACTGAAAAAGACAGATTTCTCACACTGGGAGACAGGCTATTTCTGTTCACTGTGAAAATGTCATCACATATGCAAGCACCAGGTGCCACTGAAGCTCAGAGAAGGAAAACCTAATCTAGAATCCATCACAACAGAGAAAGCAAGATCTTATTTAGTTACCTTCAAGGACTACTGGAAGTTTGAGAAGATAAGACCAAGAAGTCTATGCTCAAAGTGAAGCAGTGGCATAAAAAAGGCCACTGGCTCAAAAACATCCTGCATTTAGGAAACAACAGACACAGCGCACCTGGACACCCACACCAGGTATTCACAGCCACATTCCTAAGACCTTCACAATTGGAGGACTTTAAAGGAACAAACCTAGAATGAAAGAAGGCTGCTGTGATCTGTGAATATATCTGAGACCTTATGAGGAAATGTTTGTGGGCTAAATGTGTGAATAAAAAGGGCACACAAAATGAAGGCTATAATGAAAGCATTTTTAAGTATTTCCGTAAAATAATAATTGAATAATTAGAACTTATTAGCATTCTTGTGATTTGTAAGAAAAAACATCACCCCTCCCCCCTCTCAATTTCCCCCTAGAGAACTTCAGAGGGCTATTCAAGTGTCTGGCTTTTCCACTGCTTTATCTTTCTTAAGAATTCTTTGCAAAATCCTGCTTTTCTGTCATAATTGTATTTCATATTCCACTTTGAAATTCTCTTCTCTCTTTAAGAATAGAATTTCTACAGAAACAAAAATGGCTTAGTTGTTCTCCTCCCCACAAACCCAGGGATCAAAATACCAAGTTACATAAGCTCTCTCTTGAAAACACTGTATTGTGCTTCCAGTACAAACTTCAAAATAGAAAATTCAAAAATTTTGCAAAAAACAATACTACTGGATACAGTTGCAAAACTGTTCTAAGTGAGGCAGGAGTAACTTGGAGGGCAAAAGACTATCGATATGGGGCAAAGCTATAGAACTTGGACTCCTAGCTTCATCATTTAATGATACATTAACTTTCATAAAACTACATTTCCTGAACGTCATTTTTCTCATCTTCAGAATGCAGACAGCAATAATACATCCCATATAAGTTTATTCTGAATGTTAAAGATATAGTTCTCCTAAACAACTTAATACCTGGCACATTAGACATGATTATTAAAAAAATGTTGATCTGCACAGTCAGAGAAGAGCTAGGTTCAGTAGATTTTTTATAGCTTCTAAGAATTTTAAATACATCTGTGTACCGTGTGTCACCAGCTAAAGACAGAAATCATAGAGAGACGGGCTTGTATGTTTATTGAAGATAGACTTCTCCAGCGAAGTCAAAGCTAGGCCTGAAGTGTGCAAACTGGAAATGGAGGGGAAAACATAAGCCCATCCGTGCATTTCATGCATTTAATGCAGTTGCATCTACTCTTGACTTGCCAACTAAAGGATGCCAATTTATGATGAAGTCTATATTGAGAATTTTAGTATGCTGGGTGCCTAACTTGGCTAAATTCTCTTTCATCAGCTTCTTTGGTTTTTTTTTTTTTTTTTTGGTACCAGGGATCTAACTCAGGTCCTTGCGCTTATGAGGCAGGCTGCAGAACTACTGAGCTAAATCCCCTGCCCTAAGCAGCTTCTTTGAAAAACAAAAAGGTTCCAGTAATTCTATGGTTTCCCTTAAGACCGTTAATATGAAGCCTTTTACCTATAAATGTACAAGTGATCATTTTTTAACTGAAGTGATGATAAAACTCTGCATGTCGCTGAAGGTCAAGCTATTATTCTCCAAAGTCACATAGAGATTCTACCGGAATTGATCTCCCCTTCCTAGCTAGGCAGGGTCACAGTGCCAATATTTTAATGTTGGGACATGAATCTAAAAGTGTTATATATTGATGTGATTTTCTTCCCATTAACCCATAAGCTTAGGCCATAGCCTTCATCAAAGTTCTTATGAAAAAGTTTCATTGAAATGTATGTGTCTCTTGTTCTTCAGAGCAGTTAAAAGTCCTATAGGTCACAGTCGCCCTGAGTAACTAAGGTGCAATAATAAACTATCCTTCCATTCTAGTGCCTTTGAGGTCAAGAGACAGATGCCTTTCAATTCTGGCTATTGCTGTACATGCAGCATTTTGTCTTGATTATTTTCCATTTTGTACCTTCATGGTAAGTGTACCAGTAAGGCCACTATTAAATCTCATGCACCTTATACTGCCAATAGAAGCTGCCTGTGCACTTTGTATAAACTCTTAAAGTCAAATTCTATGTGATTGGAAAAGTAAAAAATGTTATACCTATTATACAGATGAAGGAAATATGAAGGGTTACATAACTTAAAACTTAATAAGAGTTTTAGAGAGCTTATGTAATGTTTCTAAAATCATCCTGATAAGAACTGGAGGAGGCAAAGAAAAACATGCCCAGGATGCTTTCTAATGCATTGTGATATATATATCACATATAACCCATATATATATATATATATATATATATATATATATATATATGTACATATATATATATGGGTTTTTTTTAAATTTAAAATAATTTAAAGGGTCTCCTAGTCACACTTGCTGCCCACCAGAAGGAGCCACTTTAAAATTGTTAATAATTTTTCTTGTTACCTCTTGAGGTCAGAATTCAACATCAACCAACAAAATTAATATACTGCTAATTACTGACATAAATCCCAGATATTATTATCTTGTATTATGGAAGATGGTACCTTACTATACTTACAGTACTCTTGTCTCCCAATATGAAGGAAGTTCCCTTGTGCTACAGTTCTCCTGACTGATTCTCTTCTCCCTGGTGTTTCACTTTTCCTCTTTGTTTTTTTGCTTATTTTTATGTGTGTTTTTTTATTGTATTGGTTCAGTTTAGATATACATAATGATCACATTCATCATAGGGAGATTGTACCTGTACATGATATATTTTGATTCTTCTTTTTCCCCCTCCTCTTCCCATTCCTTCAACCCATCTTCCCTTCCTTATTTACAAAAGCTTTGTTTCTATGTTTTCCTTCTTTTCTCATTTTTTTCTTTTCCCTTTCCCCCTTCCCCCCTCCCTAGTGCCTTTTGAACAGTTTCTTCCTACTTCACAACATCTATTATACATTTTGGTTCTTATTAACATTTTCAGTTTCTCACACCAGACAGACAATGAGATATTTACAGGTGTCCAATTTATTTCACTAAATGCTTCCATTAAGCTATAAATGTCTCAAGTTTATCCTTCTTTATGGCTGAGTAGTACTC
Source organism: Heterocephalus glaber (assembly GCF_053883595.1). Classification (NCBI taxonomy): domain Eukaryota; kingdom Metazoa; phylum Chordata; class Mammalia; order Rodentia; family Bathyergidae; genus Heterocephalus; species Heterocephalus glaber. Next base: position 35,056,887 of record NW_028258293.1, on the reverse strand, counting down.
CATTGTATAAAAAATATCTTTTTTATTCATTCATCAGCTGATGGGCATTTGGGGTGTTTCCAAGATTTAGCTATTACACACTGTGCTGCTATAAACATATGTGTGCATGTATCACTATGGCATGATGCTTTAAATACTTTTTGGAAGATACCCAGAAGGGGAATACCTGGATCAAATGGAACTTCTAATCCTAGGTTTTTTAAGGTGTCTCCACACTAATTTCCACAGTGGCTGCACCAGTCTACACTCCCAACAATACTGGAGAAGGGTTCCTTTTTCCCCACACCCTGACAGTATTTGTTGTTGGGTGATTTCTGGTAATAGTCATTCTCTCTGAAGTGAGATGGAATCTCAGTATTGTTTTAATTTGTATCTCTCAAATGACCAGAGCTATTGAACATTTTTTCATATATTTATTTGCCACTTATATTTCTTCATCTGAGAAGTGTCTATTTCAGATGCCCATTTTTGGATTAGGTCTTTAAATTTGAGGGTTCTGATTTTTAAAATTTTTTGTGTGTATTCTAAATATTAGTCCTCTGAGGAATAACTGGCTACAAATTTTTCAAACTCTGTATGTTGTCTCTTCACTCTGTTGGTGATTTTCTTTGCTGTGCAAAAGCTTTTTAACAGGATAATATCTCTGTTGTTGATTCTTTGTATTATTTCCTGTGCAACTGAGGTTTTCTTCGTGAAGTCTTTGCCTACACCTATGTTATCAAGCATTCTACATATACTTTCAGCATATTTAGTGTTTCTGTTTTAATATTTAGATCTTTGATCTACTTTGATTTCAGTTTAGTGCATGTTGAGAGACATGTGTCTAGTTTTAGTCTGTGGCATGTAGAAAACCAGTTTTTCCAGCCCTATTTGTTAAAGAGGCTATCTTTCTTCCAGTGGGGATGTTTGGCCCCTTTGTTGAATATAAGGTGGGTAAGTGTGTTTGCGGTTGTTTCTGCATCTTCTAGTTTATTCCACTGATCCTCAGTTCTGTTTATTGTTGTTGTTTTTTTACATGGGTTTTTTTTTTGTTCGTTTGTTTTGCCAGTACCATGCTGTTTTTATCACAGTGGCTCTATAGTGTAATTTCAAGTCAGGGATTGTGATGCCCTCCTGCTTTGCCTTTATTGCCCGGAATTATTTTTGCTATTCTAAGTCTCTTCTGGTTCCAAATAAATTTTAGGATTGTTTTCTCTGCTTCTCTGAGGTATGCTAATAGTATTTTGATTGGAAGTGCATTAAGTCTGTATAATAATTTGGGGAGTATGGCCATTTTCCCTATGTTGGTTCTTCCTACACAAGAGCAGACAATCTTTCTATTTTCTGATATTTTCTTTTATCTCCTTTTTTAGAATACTGTGGTTTCCAAAGTAAGATCCTTTACTTTCCTTGTTAAATTGATTCCTAATTATTTCATTTTTTTCAATGCTATTTTGAAAGGATTATTTCCCTAATTTTTTTCTCAGTGAGTTTGTTATTTGTTTATGAGAATGCTACCAAGTTTTGAGTGTTGACTTTGCATCCAGCTACACTACTGAATTTGCTTATTAAATCTAGATATGTTTTGGTGGAATTTGGGGGGTCTTCTATGTAGAGAACCATGTCATCTGCAAATAATGATAATTTAACTTCTTTTCCTACCTTTATTTCTTCTATTTATTTTTTCTCTTGTCTAATTGCTCTGGCTAATGTTTCTAGAACTAATATTGAGTGTGAGTGATGATAGTGGACATCCTTGTTTTCTTCCTGATTTTAGAGTGAAAGCTTTCAATTTTTGACCATTTAGTATTATATTGGCTCTTGATTTGTCATAGATGGCTTTTATCAGATTGAGATAAAGACTATTCCAATTTTCTATAGAGTTTTTATCATGAATGGGTGTTGGACTTTGTCAAATACTTTTTCTGCTTCTATTGAGATGATCATGTGATTTTTGTCTTTGGCTCTGTTGATACAGTGTATTACATTTATTGATTTGCATATGTTGAACCAATTCTGCATCCCTAGGATGAATCCTACGTGGTCATGGTGTATGATTTGCTGCATTCTGTTTGTCAGTATCTTATTGATGATTTTTGTATCTGTGTTCATTAGGGGGCTTGGCCTGTAGTTCCCTTTTTTTGGTTGGATCTTTCTCTGGTTTTGGTATTAGGGTAACTACTTCCAGGAATGGTTTTAAGAGTATTGCTTCCCTTTCTATTTCATTAAAGAGTTTGAAGAGAACTGGCATTACATCTTCTCTAAATTTCTTGTAGAACTCAGCAGTGAAACCATCAAGCCCTGGGGTTTTCTTTGTTTGTAAGTTTTTAATTATATTTTAAATTTCATTGACTGATATTGAGTTATTTAGAATTTTAATATCCTCTTGATTCAGCTTTGGTAATTCATATTTATCTAGGCATCTGTCCATTTCTTCTGTGTTTTCCATCTTGTGAGAGTACATCTTCTCAAAGTAGATATTGATAATCTGGATTTCCACAGGATCTATTGTGATTTCAACTTTTTCATTCCCAATTGCATTAACTTGAATCTTTTATTTCCTTTTTTGATGAGGTTGGCTAAAGGTTTACCAATTTTATTTAATCTTTCCAAGAACCAACTCTTCAATTCATTGATTCTTTGTATTGTTTTCTTAGTCTCAATTACATTAACTTCTGCTCTGATTGTTATAATTTCTTCCCTTATACTAGGTTTGGGCTTGACTTCTTCTTTTTCTAGGAGCTTGAGGTTCAACATTAGGTTGTTTGTTTGTGCTCATTCTGTTTTCCTGATGTGAGAGTTCATTGATATAAATTTCCCTTAGGACCACTTTGTGTCCCATAGATTCTGGTATGTTGTATCTGCATTATCATTTAATTAAAAATAATGTTTAATTTCTTCTTTAATTTCATCTGTGACCCATTGGTTATTTAAGAGGGAGTTACTTAATTTTCATGTTTTTATGAAGTTTTTGTTGCTTCGTTTGCTGTTGATTTCCAATTTTGTTGCACTATGGTCAGATAATATGCATGGGATAATTCATTTCCTTTGCAGTTACCCAACCATGTTCTATGGGCTAGTATGTGGTCTGTTTTGGAGAATGCCCCATGTGTGGCTGAGACAAATGTGTATTTTGATGTTTTGGGGTGGAACGCTTTATAGACATCTACTGAGTTTGTTTGTTCAAAACTTTGGTTCAGTTTTGATATTTTCTTGTTGATTATTTTGTCTAGTTGATCTATTTGGGACAGTGGGGTGTTAGTCTCCCTCATTACAATTGTGTCAGTGCTTATTAGATTTTTCATGTCTGTTAATATTTGTTTTATATAGCTGGGTACCCTGATACTCGGTCCATAAGTATTTATAATTTTTATCTCTTCTTCTTGGAGCTTTCCCTTAACAAGTATGTAGTGACCTTCTTTGTCACTTTTGATCAAGCTTGACTTGAAATTCAAATTATCTGGAAATAGAATAGCTGCCCCTACTTTTTTCTAAGTTCCTGTTGCATGGAATATTATGTTCCATCTTTTGATTTTTAGTTTATGAATTTCTTTTTGAGTTAAATGTGTTTCTTTTATAGAAAAAATTGTTAGATCTTCTTTCTTGATCCATTCTACCAGTCTGTTTCTTCTGGTCAGGGAATTTAAACCATTTATATTGATGATTATAACTGATATGTATTGGCTTGTTCTTGTCATAATATTTTCCTCTTGTTGGTTCCCTGTCTTTCACCTCTGTTTAATTGCTTCCCCTTCCTGATGGCTTCTCTCTATTGGTGTTCTTGGAATTTTGGTTTTCATGATCTCTTTCTAAAATGCCCTTCAGAACACTTTGTAAAGCTGGTTTGTTGGTTGTGAATTTCTTCAGTTGTTCTTTTTTGTGCAAGTATCTTATTTCTCCATTAATTTTGAAACATAGTTTTGTGTGGTACATCAATCTGAGTTGAAGGTTGTTTTCTTTTAAGGCTTAAAATACTTCACTCCGAGCTCTCCTTGCCTTAAGTATTTGTGTTGAGAAGTCTGCCGTGATTCTGATAGGTTTTCTTTTAGAGGTGATTTTTTTCTTTTCTCTAAGAGCTTTTAATATTCTGTTTTTGTGATGAGTTTTTGGAATCTTGATTATTATATGCCTTGGTGTATATTTATTTTGGTAATGGCTATTTAGAATTTTATATGCCTTTCTTATTTATGTGTGAAATTCTTTTCTCATGTGTGGGAAGTTTTCTGCCATTATATCTGTGAACAGTTTTTTTTCTTATGCTGTTTGCATAGTTTCCAGCTCTTTCATTGACTTCAGTCAATCTTATGCTGTTTTTCTTTGCATCATCTTGCAGTTGTTGGATTGACTTTTCAAAGTCCCTTGCTGTTTTTAAGAAATCTTTCTTTTCATGATCAGTAACTGTAATCCTGTCTTCTAGATCTGATATTGTATCCTAAATTTGGTACAAACTATTGCATACACTTTCAATGGAGTTTTTAATCTCCTGAGTATCTGTTTGAGTCTGTTTCATGATTGCACTTCTTTCCCAGTTGAACATTCATGGTTTCCATCATGTCCTAGATTCCATTTTCTTATCTATGTCTACTCTACATTCATTGAACATATCTTTTATTTTGATCATCATTTCTTTTTTTAGAAAGATTATTTTCTGAAAGATTATTTTTTCTATAGCTTCATCCAATTTTTTTCTTTTTTTCTTTTTTACTTCTGCTGCTGTCATTTCAGAAAGTTCAGATGAGTAGCTTCCGATTTATTCCATCTCATCCCCTGGACTTGTTCTGGGTGGCCTGTATTTCTGTAGTTGCATTTTACTTCTAAGTCTTGTCATTTTCTATTTTTTATTTTGTTTTGTTTTCTGAGTTGTTGCTTGTACACTTCTTATAGTAGATAGCTGTATTGCTAGTGTCAAGGCTTCTCTAGAAAATGTCCATTCTCAGATATGTCTTCTAGGTGTAGGTGTTTTTTTGTCTTTGTGTTTATCCCAAGATCATACCTACCTTCCCAGTCTATTAAGGATGAGAGGTTGCTGTCTATTTAGCTCAGTACTCAGTCCTTTGGTACTGAACGATGGTGATGGTTGTAACCAGACAATTAAAATGTTGTCATACAAGGGAGAACCACTGATTGCAACAGGTAATATTCTGGCTAAAAGAGTACATTTAGTAGTAACCATAGCATAAGCACAGCTTAGCAGCTAACAAACTTTGGTAACTGTTAATGTGGTACCTTTAAGCATATGAGCAAGCTCTACCATTGTAAAACAAAATCAAACATAAACCAGGAACTTATTTGTAATGAGTTTTTCATTAGTAGAGTTATTTTACCTTGTTTTCAGGGATTAAGAAGGATAGGGGACAAAAACAGACAATTGAAGAGAAATATAGTAGAAACAAGTCTGGAGGACAAAGGATGAATGCCTAATCTTTTGGAAACTGGAGAAGAAGGCAGAGAGAAAGAGTGAAGGAAAAAGCAAAGTAATTTTGAAGTGAACTAGCAAACAGTAGACACTATAAAATCACATGAAATATCAAAAAATCAAGAGACATAGTTGAGGAAAGAGAAAGAACAAGAATATGACAGAAGGATGAAAGTGTAAAACCTCAACAACTAAAAAGTAAAAAATATAAAAATAAAAACAAAATAACCAGACAGAAAAAGGAAAATGAATGAAGCAAACAAAAAAAAATAAAAATAATAAATATAATTAAAATTCCTCTGGTGTCCACAGTTTTGTGTTAGTGTCTGACACAACCTGAAAATGTACTGTGCACACCCTCCTAGTCTGTAGTAAGATCAGTGCTGGGCATATGGCTGTCTCTGGCCTCCGGAGGTGGAGGGACTGGACCATTCCCAAGCCAATACCCTTCCAGGTGTCCCTTGGGCAACTCACCCATGTGACTGTCTCCATGCTGTTCTCTCAGCTTCTGTGGTTCCCTCAGCTGGAGCCAGCCCAAGGCTGCTCCCAGGTTGGTGTACCATTAGCTATACTTGAACCTTGCATGGCCTCCTCTCTCATACACTGTTGATCATTCTCATGTGCTGGCTGTAGGGCATGGGGTGGTGCCCTTGCTGCTGCTGGATAAGGTCATTTACCCACCTATGCCTCTGGTTGCAAAGCAGGGGGATGCCTCCTGTTCTTTGTGGGTAGGGCTAAAAGTGACTTCTGGCAGCCACCAGGGCTCACTCTGGGTTGTCCCAGTCCCTACTTCTCAATAGAGTCCCCCCCCCCCCCGCACCCCCGGTCTGCTGTCCAGCTGCCAGCAGTCTACTGTTTCTGGATAGCCTTATCCTCCTTCCACTCTGGGGCATGGGCAATGAAGCAACCCTGGAGCTGTTTGGCTGTTGGAGTTCAAACCCCAAGCCTCTTGAAACAAAATGGCGACCCCACCCACCTCCTACTGATCTGTGTGACTGTGTGTCATTCCAGCTCACTCACCAAGTGTTGGTTCTTCAAAACCTCTTGGGAAACTGCCTCATCCTCTCACTGCTGCCTCTGATGGTAAGAGTCTCCCGATCCAAGTCCGGTTTCCATTTTGCAGTGAGCAGGAAAGTTGCTTTCACTGCTTCTCCACCAGGGTGGCTACACAGCTGTTCTACCCCAACACAGTCTGCAGTGGTGAGTTCATTCTTCTGTAGCAATGGATCCTACATTCTTCTTCTCTTTTTTGACTCCCTTGCCCCCCACTGGCTTTGTTTCAACTCCAGGCTGCTGATTTTCAGACTCTGAGCACTTTGTCTTAGAGAAGCTGTGCTGCTGACACTCACTGCTCTGCCATTTTTCCTCTCTCCTCACTTTTGCTTTTTGAATTCTTAGGCAAGTTATCAACTTCTTTGATCTTCAGCTTTTTAATCAATCAAGTGGGTGTAATAGTACCCAAATTTGTATTTCCCAGTACTTCAATTCTCTAAAAACAAAGGTTCTGGAAGCTGTTCCAAGCATGTAACATCTTCCCAAATCTCAGTCCTGTCTCTTGGACCCTGGTCCTCAAATGGTTGGGCATTGTCTAGGACTCAGAAGTACCTGTATTTTCACCTTTACTAAATTTTACTCTTTCAATGCTCTGCTCTTGTTAGATGTAGATACTTCATGGGTAAAAAACAAACCAAACACAGAAGTGGTCCCCATTGACAACTCTTTCCTATTTCTTTAGAATCTAATCTTTCAGTTCTTTGATGGATATATCATTGATTTTATGGAATTCTCATCTCACTATACCCAGAAGTGTTACTCTTGAGGAATTAAACTCCATAATGTCTGTGAAAATGTTCTAAAGCACCAAACTTAACCACCAAAGGTAAAATATAAGTGAGCTAATTAGTATCATTGTTATTGTTTGGTTCATGATTTCTCTGAGTATATTGTAAAATTATGGCCATATGCTCCAGAATGGGAATATAACCCCATACTTTACTGACTCCTAGGCATGAATTCTAATAATATAATGAAGCCAACTCTATGGCAGCTTCAAATTTTCAACCCCAGGTTAAAATTATGTATTTTATTTTCTCTGCTTCCTTTGAAATCTCCCAGTGACTTTATCTTCGCATATCATTATGAGGAAAGACAGAGGATTTGATAACATCTTCAGAAGTCAATATTGTCTGTTGAGGATCATCTAATCTTTCCCCTTAGATATGGGGTGATTTCCTGGGGGAAAATAGATAAAGATTTGCCTGGTTTACTTTTAAATGATTGAAAGGCTTCTTCTGAATAAATCTCTCTAGAGAAAACTATAGCTTGAAATCCTACCACCAAGAGCAGGATTTGCAGTTAGTTTCCTGTAAAATATCCACTTATTGTAAATGTAATACCACAGAATTTTGAAGAATGGCTGGGGAATTCCTGTTGCTATTGCTCAGTATTTACAGTCTTCAAATCCCTGGTTTTCTGGCTGTCCTGTTCTCAGTGGCTAGGTCAGTCTCTGCTGCTGACAAATGACCTTACCTCTTGGCAAACCCCTTGGGCATCCACAGTGCTTTTCAGCTACTGTCAACTTCCTCCTATCAAGGCTTATGTTGCTTGAGTCCAAAAAAGCATCAGACCATTACAAAAACCTCAGAGACAGTGCAACTTCTATCCTATGCAAAGAGTTTTATCAGTAACAGCTACTGAAATATTCTACGAAAGAGGCCTGATTTGCTTACTTTCACAATTTCCATAAAGAAGTACAGATTTTGACCGTATGATTATTAAAATAATAATTATACATACCATATTGTGATTGGCATATTTGCTAGGAATTTTTATATGATTTGTGTATTTTATCTCTAGTCTTTATAATAATTATTATTCCCACATATAAAGAAATTGAAACTCAGATTGGTAAAATGATTTGCTTAAGATAACAAATTTAGTAAGTGATAGTCCTACCCTTTGAGAATGGAACTGTCTATCAAAAACTTTTTTTTCCCCTTTACATCATTCAGACAATAGAATTGGCTAAATGCTATACAAATTACTCAACAAAACTCAGTAATTTAATGAAATAAAAGTTCATTATGCAAGTCACATGTCTAATAAATGATGGAGAACAGAAGCTTTAATCAGTCATTCACAGTCACAACATCTTCCACCTTTGTAGCTGCACTCATATAAATCCTCACAGTCATCTCATTCACCCAGTAAGTGGAGAATAAGAACAAAGAATAAGAGTACAGAAAGTTTATGTGTGTTACAACAGTTCTAGAATGGCCCCCATCTCTTCTGGTCACGTTACATTTGCTGGATTATAATCACATACCATCCATTCTAATTGCAATGGAATTGGGAAATGTCATCCACCTGTATGTCCAAGCAGAAAATATGGATATTGGTGAACACTAATAATCTCTGCCATACCCCTCTCTAGTCTTCTACATTTAAAATTATAAGATTGATATTAGTTGACAAAAAAGAGGAAGTAGAATTAAATATTCAGAGGAAGTATTCACTCATTTCTTTATTACATACATGATTTGAAGCACTTAACATTTTCCAGGTAATTTTATAAATATAACCCCTGAAAATAAGAAAAATAACCACACCTATTTTTCTACACTCACAAAACATTCAACCCTCAACACAGCATTTTTGATGCCAGATGCGTGAGGTTTTTTTTTTCTCCATCCAAACCAAACAATTTTCTAACAAGTAACAACTAGATATCTTATAATTCAATTCACCTTTGACAGTATCTACCTGGAGGTAGCATGAGACCCCAGAGGTGAAGGCCTCAATCCAATAAGGCTGTTCCACACTTCAGTTGCCAGTTACAAATAGTAGATTTTCCCCTGTGTGTATGGCTGTAATTAAGAGATTCTCTCTTTGAACTCATTTAATTCGCTAAGTGCTTCACAGAATTCAGGAAAACAGAACTTATGTTTGCCTATTTGTTATTTAAAAAATCATTACAAAGGATAGAGAAAAATCCCTAGACAGAAGAAATCCATAGACAGGGCATATAGGAAGTGGAGGTGAGCTTCTGTGTGCTCCCTGAGGGTACAACCTCCAAGCACCCCCACATTCAGAAGCTTCCTGAACACGGTCTTCGGAGTTTTTATGGAGGCCTTACTAAATAGGTATGATTGATTATATCATTAGCCATTGGTGAACATCTCAATCTTCAGTCCACTCTCCTCCCCAGAGATCAGGGGTAAGGCTGAAAGTCTCAATTCCCTCATTGTGGCTTAGTCTTTGTAGTGGCTGGCCACCATCCTGAAGCCATTTGGCAATATCAGCCAAAAGCTGAATCATTACCATATAAAAGATAACTATATTAGTTAGTTTTTTGATCCTGTGACAAAATATAAGAGCAAAACAACTTAAAGGAGAAAAGATTTATTTTCACTTACTGCGTCAGAAGTTGGCATCTATAGTCTGCTGTTTCTATTGGTTTGGGCCCATAGTAAAGCAGAACAGTGTGACAGAAGGGGATGGGGAACAAATCTGCTCATATCATGGCAGCTTGAAGACAAGAGAAAAAGAAAGATCTGGAGAAAAATGGGCCAGGAACAAGATAGAGTCTCCAAGGGTGTTCCCCTATGATCTAGTCAACAAGAATCCCTCACATAAATTCCCATCACTTCCCAATATTGCCATCAAATTATGAATCAAAGAATCGATTCATCCAATGATAAGCTTACAGACCTCATGATCTAATCACTTTCCCAAAGCCTCCCCTGTGAAGGTTGCTGCACTGGGAACCAAGACCCCACACAGGAGCCTTTGGGAGATCTTCCAGAGTTGAGATGTAACTGCACTCAGAACTGGAGAGATTCCTTGGCTTTAGGATCAGTGTGCCAGAAAGTGGGGATGAAAACCACACATTTATTTCACACATATCAGGATGGAATTAGTGTATAAGACAAGATCTCCGTTCTAAGGAACCTTTAAAGGGGAATAATATATAAACAGGTAGGTAAAATAGCAAAATGCCTAGGGAGGAAATAAAGCAGGGTGATGTGATAGCACATCTAAAGCACTGTTTTAGACAGATTGGTCTGGGAGTATCTTATACAAACCCAGAGGTGAAATGCACACGAGGCCAGTGGCCTGCAGCACAGCAGAGAGTTCAGTGAGGGAGAGTACAATAGGAAACAGAGTAGTGGCGGGAAATAAAGTTACTTAGGTATGTTAGGACCAGATCTTGAAAGATATCCAGCGATAGATTAAAACTGTGCTTTTCCTTTTTATTTTAAACTTATTCTCTAGTCAACAAGTGCCCACTACTGCAGGGAGCAGTACAGTCAGATCTTGAAAAATATTGACAGTTTTGCAGTAGCTGCATTGGAGGAATTAAGATTAAAAAGAGAACACCCTTGAAAGAAAGTGTGCTGAAATGCTGACCTGAGGAAGCTGCAGTGGGAGTTTAGGAAGGGGTAGAGAATTACTGAGACATTTCCTGGATGAAATAGGCAGAATATATTGACAAACAATCTGAGTGATGAAGAAGACTGAGGAGTCAAGTGCCTCTCAGATTCATGTTCCGAGCCATGACTGCTCTGATTAACCAGACAGGCAATATAGGAGATTTGAGGGAGCCAACTGGGTATGCTGGTGGAAGTTTGAGTTTTCTACTCTTGCTAGTCCTTTTTCAGTGTTTCTTTCTCTAACATAGAGATTAAGAATTCATGAGAGACAGAAACCTACATTCCATTTTTATCTAAATATTGTTTCTAATGATTGTCATACTACTTCCAGTCCATCATTTAAAGGAGGAGATAGAAAAAGCAAAAATAGAATACATCCTGTGTATTTGGTACATTCGGCATATAACCTCTCATATTTGTTCTCATTATAACTTTTGAAATCATTGTTTTAGAAATGGTAAAGCCGAAGCCCAGAGAAAACCTAGTCCTAAATCTGAAAACAAAGGACAAGATTTGGATCTGAATGTGGGTCAGGTAAAAAGAGACAGAGAGCTGGTAGCACCATCTAAAACACCAAATGAAGTGCCCCCAAATTGTAAGAGCTTCAGACCAACAAGCCAAAACTGATTTCTGACTCCATGTGACTTTTCTTTCTTCTTTGGATAACATTTCAAATTCTTATTGCAAACAAATGATATATTAATGATGTCTGAGCTCACAGGTATTTGGTTTTCATTTCTCATTGCTGTCTCTGGAATCCAAATACTGCAGAAGTTATTTTTATTGCTTATTTAAAAAGCATTAAAGTTAAGGCACTACTTAGCCTTTAAAAGTGATTCAAGCTGCTATTGCTATTTTCAAACTGTTTTTAAACTGAAGCAATTTTTAGTCTACACAGAAAAAATTTGATGGCCTTAAAGGAAAGAAAATTTTGATACAGCTATTATTTTCACTAGCAAATCAATATTGCAAACCAAATTTTGGCCAGCCTTGAAAATACTTAAGCTGCATAATTGAATAGGTATGGAAAACAATTTTCTGTTCAACTAGAAAGAGCACTGTAATGAGAATTAGTAATCTGGGGCTGTAGGACAGGATTTGCTGCTATTTTTTCTCACTGATTTATTTATTATCTCATGTGTTCAGTACATTTTCAGAGGCTAGGCATTGAAGCAGACCCTGGAGTAAAGAATGAAAGAAATAGATAACTTAGAAGTCTTTACAATCCAATATGGATTATAATGACATCAATATGCTAAAATCATTAGCCTATATCTCCATTCATTCATTATTTGTATTAGTCAAGTTTCCTATCACAGGTACACAATACCTGATACCCATAAATTAAACAAGGAGAGGTTTCATTTTACTTATGGATTCAGAGGTTTCAGTCCATGGTTGGATGACTCCAAGGCAGGAGGCTTATACCAGAGTACTGTGACAGAGTAAAGATGTTTAGTTCACTGTGGCTGGAAAGCAGAGCAAGGGAACAGCATGAGAGGAAGCAAGGGTTGAAGGACTAGATATAGTAACCAAGGTTAGGCCTCTATGACCCACACAGAAACACACAAAAGTGTGCTTTACTAATTCCTCCTGTGACTTCCAAGTCAATAAAGTTGACAAAATAAGGCTTAACCACCTTCCATTAATTGAACAAATATTTAAGGAGGACCTAATATAGTCTAGGCACTGTTCTGGGTACTGTGGATATGATGATATCTAGTTTAGACAATGCCTTGCCCTCGGTGATCACACATTTTCAGTGGAGTGATAGGCAATGCATAAGTAATCCATACTCATAATTTTAAGACAGAAAGTGACAAAATGATGTGCAGAAAAATAGTAGGCTGCTATTTTAGATAAAGTGGTTAGGGGAAAAACCTAAATGAAGGGCAAGATTTGAATCCATTTTTAGGAGAGGAATATTACAGGTTGGCAGCACAGCAAGTACAGAGGTTCTTAGGTAGTAGGAACAGGAGGGATGCCAGCATGGCCAGGGTAGATTAGCAAAGGAGAGAATGATTATAATAGTAATCTGGGGCCAATTTCTATAAAATCTTATTTCCAAGATGAATTTGATTTTCTTCTAGGTGGAATGGTCATTCATTAAAAGGCTTTTGACAGCTCACTTGCGGTTCAGAAAAAGATTAATAATAGTGGATATGGGTATATATATATATCTATATATATGTATATATATTCAAATACCATTTATATGTGTGGGTGTATGATGAGAAAAGTAGATAAGAATAAAGAGGAGAGATCAGAAAAGAAAATGAATGTCCTCTGGAAAATGTAATAGTAATATTAACAGTTCCGGGACATGCATTCCAGGATATTGAAGTTCTCTGTAGTATACCTGCAACTTCTCTGTACAATTGAATTATTTCAGATTAAATTATTCAAACTTGATTTAAGTTGTGGGTTATTTCAAATAGTTATGTCTAGGGAGTCCCAGAGAACTGAGGTCAGTTGGCACTTAGGGATGGATGAGTCTAGTCTAGACATCACTCAGCTCCTCAGCATCTGCATTTCTCTCATCAGTCCATATTCTGAAGACTTTTTCCTGTGGAATTCCAGTGTCATACATATGGTACCTAGTAGATATTCAGAAAACAATGGCTACTAATAGAATGGAAAATAATACGGGCAAATTATCAGAGCAATTTATTATTTTTCAGATATTTAATATCTATAAATAGTGACTAAATATATGAAGTATCAGTTTATATGTTGTAATCTTAGGTAACTTTCTAATAATATGGGGAGAATCTGGGGCTTCAGTGCAAGGCAATAGTCATTATGTTACAATCACTGTGATTTGCACAGAAAATTCAGTGGCAAAATAACATGTTAATCCAGAAATATTTTCCAATCTAATGGGTCAGAGTAAGAAATCAGATATTTTACTTTGTGGAATAAGATATAACAGAGGTCAACACAGGATAACCATCAAAGTAAGACCAAGAGCCAGACAACCATTTTGTTAGTAGTAGAGATGACATGAAAGAATAATGCTAATTTAAAAGGAAAAAAATAAACTTGCAAGGAATTTTATACTTGAAACATTGGTCTTGTTTGTTATGTGGCCAGAAAAAAACTTACTTCCTCTACATCTACGAAATGTAAATTTCTTTATTTTTTAAAAAATTATCTGATTGTCTTTTTCTTAGCTCTACAGACTACAGAAAGCAGTTTCACTGTCATCTTTCCAATGTCAACTTAAAATGGATGTTGATGTGTAAATGCCTGAGATATCTTTTTTAATAAACTCAACTCCTAGTATTTTTCTTCCTCTTTATGAACATAATTTAAAATGATTGCTTCTTTAGTGCCAGGGGTTTAGCTCAGTGGTTTCTCCGCCTTGCTGCTCAAGTGCAAGGACCTGAGTTTGATCCCCGGTACCAAAAAAAAAAAAAAAAAAATAGATTGCCTCTTTAGTTAGACTTGCTTTCTTCTTTGCTGATTGTTCTATCTGCCCCAATGGTCACCTAATGTTTGCTCACCTGTGTGCCTGTGTCCACTTTTGTTCCAGGAAATATTATAAGGTTTACCTTATATAAATTCTTTTGTCTTTACAACTTATAAAGTATGATTACAAAATAAAGCTGATTTAAAAAGATATATGTCCTGTCCATATACTCCCTTCTAAGAGTTGACAGAGGAGACCTTGTGACTAACCAAGCTAATAAGTTTCCCTCTAGTCCATTTTGGCTTCCATGCTGGAAACTGTCATTTATGTTTCCATCTGCAATGAGGACCAGAGAATCAACTTACTGTCTTTAATGCTACAGCATAAAGATTTTCATGATTTGACAAATCTTGGTATTAGAAAGGACTGTAGAAGTCAAGGTAGGTGACCTCCACTACTTTCTCACAACTTTGTTGTGAATTTCGTACTTGTCATAATGGTCACCTGCTTTCAATACAACATATCTTAATCCAGAAATTTTTTAATCCTAGTTTTGGCAATATAGTAGTATGTTGAGTCACATATATGCCATGTAACATCTGTCCTTTTCTTAATGCTAAAACTATTGCATTAGATACAATTCCTCTTATAGAATAACCATTTAAATGTTTGGAGATTGCTGCCATCTAGACTAGGCCAGCCAACAGAACTGGCTCTGATAAGTCCCAGTGCAAAATTATCTTTGTTATGTTAAAAATCCCTAGTTACTTATGACTCTGAAACTGAATACAATTAAATTGGTTTCTAATCAACATCAAGTAAAGTAATAGCTCCCTTGGTCTGAACACTGTCTTATAATAAACTTCTGAATAAATAGAATAATGGTGATCATTTTATAAAGCTCAAATTTCCTCTTGAAGCCCTGCAAGAGTATAAATTTGGTAAATCAATATTTTTATATATTAATTTTACTTAAATTGAGGAAAACTTGTCTTGCTTTTATTTTGAAGATTGCATATTATTTATCCACTCTGTCTCTAGAACAGAAAATTTATAAATTAAGTTACAGAATCAAGTGAATATAAGGAAAAGAATTTATTGATATGCTTAGTTCATACCATTAATTTTTTTGGGGGGGGGACCTTGCGCTTGTGAGGCAGGTGCTGGGACCACTGAGCTAAATCCCCGGCCCCCATTAATTTTTATAATGCTGTAGATTTTTAGCTACATAATTGCAAGCAAAGTGTTATTAATATTATCACAGCCTCATTTATAAATAGAAAACTTGATTCTTCATCATTATCTCTGGAATGGTATTTGCATGCTTTGTATTTACTTAAAATATTTCAAAATTCAAAAAATATGCTAACAACTTATTCTATTGGAAACATTTTCTCTACATTTCTCAGTCCACTTTGCTGTGTGCAATTTCATAGGAATCCTATGTTATGAAAAACATAATTTTAAGAATTCCTGGGGGGTATTAGCATGAATTCTAGTCCTTGTCTGTAACAGTGGTCATCAGAAATCTACAAATGTTAACAAACCATCTGAATTTAATGCCTGTTTTAGTCTTAAAATTTGCATGAGATGTTAGTAGATCAAAAATTTTTTTTCAGAATGGCAGTATTTACCTTGTAAAAGTGCCCTTGCAAAATAATTTTCCTGTCTAAACTTAATTTTTCTCTTTAATTCATCTTGTCCTACCAACTCTTTGATATTTACAAATTTAGTTACTTGGTACTCTTTCCCCACATCCTCATCATTAAAGAAAATAATTATATCATCTTTTATCAGGCATTTACTATGAATTCGATTCTAATGCTTTGGCTGCATACTTACTGATCCTTACTCAATCCCTGCAAAGTAGATATTAGATTTTAATTTTACATATCAAGAAAATGAAACTCAAAGATACTGAATAACTTCTTCCAAAGATAACCCATATAATGAATGATTGAGCTAATACTTAAACCTGCAACAGGTGATCATGTTCCATGGTATTCAAGTGTCTTGGCAGTGCATTCAGTAAATATGTTCTGAGTGCCCATACCACTCAGCTACCACTCCATGTGCTAGGAGTACAACTGAGGCTAAGGACAAAAACATTCAAAATGCTGAGACTTTAGCAGGAGTTGGGAGTGAGATGGTATAGACAGACAAAGAAATGGACAAGAAAATTTCTGACAGTGATGAATGTCAGGAGAAAAATAAAACAAGGTTGTATGATGTGGAATGTCTGAGGGAACTACCTTGATGCAGTAGGCAAAGAAAACCACTCTAAGGAAGGAAGATCTGGTTGATGATTAGGGTAAGTCACTTGGGCATCAGAAGGCTAGGCATTGTATTACAGGAAGAAAAATATCAAATACAAAGGCCGTGAAGGCAAAAGAGCTGCAAATGTTAATGGAAAAGAAAGGACAAACAGTAGGCCAGCCTGCCTCGAGTGTAGCAAGGAATGGGCACTAGTTTTTGTTGCTGTGATGTTGTAAGTAATAGAATAATTAACCTGGGATGGTAGCAGTGGAGATGCAGGACCATATATATATCAAGGAAAATATTCTGTAGGTTCTTCATTTGATGCGAAATTTGGTATCTTAATGTTAGTTAAAATTCTGTAGGTTCTTCATTTGATGCAAAATTTGTTATCTTACTTTTCTTGTACTCTAGCTTTTAAACATGTCATGGAATTTGCAAACAACTACAATGTCCTTGTGCTTCTCACATCTCATTTATTTCTAGAGTCTGTTTCACTTTGCTTGTCTGTCTTTTCTGGGATATTTCTACTCACAAATTAAAGTATAACTTTATTGTGAAGTCTCTTCCAAGCCTCTCCTATCCCTAGTCAGAAAGAACCTCTGGTTTTCTCTTTGTCTTTTTAAACTGACAATCAGAATCACTGCATAACACTTTACTCTCTTGAGAAAGAAATCATATCATCTTTGTAACCTAGCATTTGACCCATAGTGGTAAACTGGAGTTGTACAGTGAATTCCTTTGGGTGCTCAGAAGAAGAGATTCGCTCATTAATGATTTCCAAAGGACTCCTCCACTCCATTTTCCCACAGGTCATTCTGTTCTGAACCTTTAATTTGTGGGGTTTGCATTTAGAGATTTCCAAAATCCACTCTTTTGAAAACCACCAATGATCTTATAATAAGCATGGTCCATTGGTTTTTCACTACTGCAACACATTTTTAATTTAGTGGCATAAAATAACATGTTTATTCCTTACAGTTGTGGAGACGATTCCAATATAACCCTAATGGAGTTAAAATGAAGGTTTCAGTAGGATTGCTTCTGTCTGGAGGCTCCAGGGAAAAAGCTGTTTCCTTGCCTTTTCTGGCTTCTCAAGAGCACCTGGATTCCTGGGCTGCTGACTTCTCCAGACGCTGCCTAGTCTCCTTTTGTTTTCCTTATTTGACTTTCACCTTCTAGCCTCTCTCTTGATAAGACACTGAGATAATCTTCTCAATTTAAGTACATAGGTCATTTACATCTGTAAACTACTGTTTACCATGTAACAAACTTATGGGCTTCAGGAATAAGAATATGGATATCTTTGAAAGGCTCTCACTTAAATATTTAGTCAGAAAACATCACTCTTTATTTGTGACAGTAACTCTTCTACTGGCCTTTACAACATTGCCCAATTCCATCTTCATCAAATTTTCTCTATTGACTATTTATATAGAGAGAATTTTAATAAATATTGGCACTTTGTAAAGATCATAATATTTAGATATTATTATGCTCTCAATGAGGTTCTGGCACTAATCTAAATGTCTTCCAAATATAAATGCATTTATTCCATATAGTAATCTAATGAGTTAGGGTCTATTTTTGTTTTTTGGTACCAGGGATCGAACTCAGGCGTTGGGGTCTATTTTTAATTGCAATTACCTGATAAAAAAGAGAAGCAAAGAGATTGTGTAAGTCGCCCATAGGCAGCCTTACTTATGATAATACTATATTTTAACACAGGAGTCTGATTCCAGATCCTGGAATCCAAAATGCTCTACCATCCTTCTTCCCTTTGTAAATGGATAAGAGTGTATCATCTGTCATGATTTTATGTCATCAACTCTAGCCCCAATCTGTCTCTCTTTCTATTGTTATCTACACTCAGCATTTGTCTTTGGGTACCTCTCATATTAAAATTACTCAGTAGTTATCACAAAAGAAATGAATTTTAAAATAGTTGCTGCTTGTAGTTTGCTTTAGGTTTTGTAGCAGGAGTTGTACCTAGTTTAGTTTTCACAATATTTGCCAAAGTAATTGTCACTGGACATACAAGGAAACTGAAGCCAAAATATTTTCACAACTATCATCCTATCAACAAATATTCAATTAATGTTCCTTCATTCATACCTAGAAACTTCACTTACAAGCTATCTGTTTAAAGGTAACTGCTATATTTAACTGTCCTGCTTATATTTTTTTCTGGAATTTAGCTCAAAATTTCATAGTCATATTTGCTTTCTCTTTCTCTATGATGCAAACAATTATTCCCTAACCAGTTATGTTTTCCCTGTCATGATGCTCATATGGGAACACATATCTCCCTCCTCCTCAGACTTTATATCAACTACCTCATGAAGGCTCTAGTTTTATCTTGTATATCCTCTCCAGTAACTTCTCACTAGTGTCTACATCCTATTCCCTGGCTTCTTCTCAAAATGCCACTATTTTATTTACTCCTAAGTTTACTTTCCTGAAGCACAATTTCCATTATTTTAGTTCCCAGATTTAAGAAAAAATATGAAGGTTTTTTTGACACATTTCTCCCCCATGTCTCTGAATCCAGCTAAATTGGACCTGCCAAATTGGATCAACAGTTATCTTCTATCCTTTTACTGATGAGACTTTTCTTCTGCTTCAATTCCTTCCTCTTAGATGACTGAACTTCTGCATTTGCTATTGTCTGTGTTTCTGGAGTCTGATGGACCAGGCCATGTCATCTGTGATTGCTGCTTAGAGTTGTCCTGGTAGTGATAACTGTAATGGTGATAGGGCCATGTATGTACTGTACACGAGACATCTCTTCCTAGTCACAGCTACTCTATGAGGCATAAACCTAAAGACAAGCTGGGTTATTTGAACAAGGTAAAAACAACAACAAGAACAACAACCACCCAACAACAGTGTTTTGTCAGGTTCCAAGTCAGTTGAATTTAAATCTTTGGTTTTTTAGTTAAAAGTTATGTGATATCTCCCTCTGTAGTCCAGGGGCCAGGTGACATTTGATAGGTTCTCTACTCAGCGTGGCCAGAGGCAGTTCAATTAATGATAGAAATTCTCAATGACATAGAATGAAGCAAAATGTATTGCCAGGCAACCAGAAACAGACATTAGTTCTAAGGATCAATACTAAGAATAGTTTAGCATTTTTAGTTTTTATTATGTGTCAGGCATTGTTTTGGCACGTAATAGAATAACACAAATGATGTTCTTATCCATAATCCTCAAAAACAATCAATGAAATGTGTTATTAGTCCCACCTTATAGATAAAAGACTAGAAGGATGTGGCGATTTTCCCATCATTTAATCCCAGGCAACCTGGGCCCAAAGTCTGCCCTCACGGTGACTGTGCTAGCCCATCTAAGTTAGGTTCCCATCCAAGCATCACATACAAATGAGATCAAATGATGGGTAAGTGGGAGAAATTTCAGCTTAATGAGATTTTGGGAACCCTCAATAGTGTCTGTTAGTGTTTCTGAATTTCCTTGGGTCCTGGGCTCATGGTTCCAGCACAGCTGCTCACACTCTCAAACAGAAAGGGTAGAGGTGTGGATGAGATGGAGCCAGAAGTGCCTCTCTCTTGTATTGGAAAAAGCAAGAGATTTCCCAGCAAGCTCCATCAAGGTCCAGCAATTAAAGCTAGATCCATTTCTTTCTGGAACACAATGGGGAGGGCAGGAATGGCTCATGGAAAAGGATGTGTGGCCTGAATGGTGGTCTCTAGGAAGGGAAGTGAAGCACATTTTCCTCTCTCCTTGCTGGACTTTACACGGGAGCCAGGGCACCTTGTTGTACATCTCCCTTGTTTTCCCTGATAAATCTGGGCCTATGTTACAACAAATCTATTAAAATTATATTATCAATATAACTAGGCTGAAAATATTTGGACAGTATTTTCAGAAATTAAAATTTTGTACATGGCTTAACACAAATTCTGTCCAAATATGGAGCATCTGTCTACAAGTAACTGTTCATAGACAAGCATATCTGTGGACAAAGTTTCTAAAACATTCCTTTTTGACAATGGAATCATAAAGTAGATCAGCAGAAAGTAGGGCCAGTTATAGCGATGGCTTTTTTTCCTTCTACATTCCCATAGTAAAAGGAGGAATACTAATAAAACCTGACTTTGTCAAAGCCTGTCCCTAAAGTATCCCATTGTTAGCTTGAGAATTAAGGTTACCCAAAAGTTCAAAGATGTTTCTACTTGTTCATTCTCCTACCCTCAAAGTCATCATGGGAAGGATCCTAAGTGTGAAAAGTTCATGCTTATCAAGGAACATTAGTGACAATTACTGAAAAATGATTTATCCAGAAATTAAAACAAAATCGTTTTTCCTCCCTCACTCTTTCCCAGCTGACAATCATGGGTGACAGTTACCCATGTAAAAAAATATTTTCTCAGCAGAAAGAAACTGGTAAAGAGGCTCTGTCAGTTTCTCATTGTTCTCTATTTACAGTTATGAGAGGAAAATGATTTATGATTACTATAATTATAGCTCTCCTTAGGAGAGCTGTACTAATTACATAATTTTGAGCCATTTTTATTTTTACCAGCTCTTAATCTAAATTGAAATCTATTTTGCAATTTTGTACCCAGTTACTTTTCAAACCTCCGTGTGGGTCACAAATTGAATGGTATAGGATCACTTAGTACTTCAACTCTGTTCATGATGAACAGGAAGCTCCTGGGCCTACATATTCACAACTGTCACATAAAGAGCTCCACTTACCAGATAAGATCTTCATGAAAGGTTCAAGGGACTCTACAGAAAAGGAGTTTGGGGAAATTTTTTAAAACCTGCAGTTACAGTGGAATTGCAATGAACCCTGGGAGTCAGTCTGGCATTTATTAGCTGATGTTACCAGCAAGCCACTATTTTATTTTATGACTTTATATACACTTACAGCTCTAGAACTTCTTTTGTCTTTTTATGTATTCACTTTCATGTTCTAGTCCCATTCTGCACCCTCTCCTACAGAAACATGTAGTAGCCATAGACAGAGTATGATTTCTAATTTAACACTTCAATGAAATCCTTTTTTGTGGGTTTGTTTTTTTTTTTGGTTTGTTTTAAGGAATATTTTTATTAAAGACTACTTTTTGAAAGATAATTTTGTTTAGTTAACATCATAGCAGTTGCACTTAGGAATTTACAATTCTCAGTATAGAAGTTAATACTAGAGAAAGAGAAATAATTCTGCCTTCCTCTCTGACCACCTCCCCCAATCTCCAGAGATAGGTAGCCTTTATTGGATAAATTGAATTCATTTTTTTTCTGAACTCTGTCCTTTACCTCAGTCTAAATAATTTTATATTCTCAGAAAACATATGTCTTCTTGTCACCTTTTGTAGCTTCCCAGCTAGAAAGTGAGTGCTGTTATTTTCACCTTAAGTATAAGGAAATTGAGACTCAGAGAAATGAAATTCCTTGGAGTTAGACAATTATTAAGTAGTAGAAGCATTTCAATTGATATCTTTCTGTCTCTGAAGTACCCAAATGTTTTCCTTTAATCTTCCTAAAATTCATAGAAACTTCGTGTCATTTCCCATTTATAATTAGAAAATTATATCTAGAGAAAGGAAGTTACATCTCAGTAAACAGCAGAGCCCATATTTGAAACTTCTATGTGTTCCAATAACTGAGAGTAACCTTCAGGAAAATGAAGGTGTATCTGGCATTAATATCTGAGAAAAATGCCTCGGTGTGCTTTTACTTAAAAAAAAAATTACCAAGGAACTCTATTCCATTCATGTACCAACAATTCCTACATAATTTAGCAAATGGTTAAAAGATAGAAGGAAGCAAGGGACAGAGTTTGAATTAACACAAAGGAATTGTTTAGTTTTCTCAAAGAAAATGAAAATAAAAAGAAGATAGGACCATAGCTAGTTCCAATTGTTGTCAAACCAAACAATAAAAGCCAAAGTAAGGCAGATTCCTCACGCTGTATAAACCAAATTACCATGTCACCTTGACTGACTAATCTAACAATAATAAAATCACATGCTCATGAATATATTCATCCATATGAATTAAGTATTGAAAATATTAAGCTTACTATTTCATGCTAACAAACAATGAGAAAATCAGCAAATTAAAAAAAAATCAGCAAATTTGTCTTTTTCTGTCTTGTAAAATAACTTTCTCTTTTTTTACATGAATTGGCTTAAGACCTGTGTGTCCCAGCAAATAAATGAATTGAAATGATGATGTTTTAATTTGATATTGGGAAGTAGGGACTGGACCAGTGGGGGATGGACCAGCAATGGTTTAATACACAATAATTATTTCTTATATTTGTTTTAAGAAACTCAGCCAAAAGCAATTTCTTTAGAGGACCATTCACTGTAAATATATGATGCTTTTGGCTATTCACATTGGAAAAGGGTAAAAGGACATCTGGCATGAATAAACACAATAAGGAAATGATTGGAGGTGAATTCTAAAATTTGTGTTTACAGATTTATTTAAAATGCCAAATTTGGAAAAGTAGAAATCCAATCTAGTATCATATAAATTGAGTTCCTACAATAGATAAAGCTGTATTATAGGCATTAATAAACCGCTCTGGACAAAGAGAGAAAGAGAAAAGGAAGAATAAGCATGAGAATAAGCAAGGCACTAATTTCAAAGTTGCTTACAATCTAGCAGGTCAACAATGACATTCTTCACCATAATTCAAGCATATATGCCACTTAACCTTTCAAAATTATGTTCCTATTTGTTATTTCATATTGTCCCTCAATAACCCTGACTCACAGGAAAGGCAGTATTTATGCTAATCTTCCAGCTTACATGTAAGAGTGCGATAAATGCAGAACATAAAAATAGAAAACTAGTCTCTTAGGGCACTCAGCAGAACTACGGAGTAGATCAGGGGCTGATGTAATGTCTTCTCAGTCCAAACACTATAAAATGATACAGAAGAAATTAACACATTTGGAGTATCCCTCCACTCTGGATCTCCCCTCTATCTTTAGACGTGAATTTCTTATCCTTTTCTTCTCTCTCCTGTATGCAGAACTTTCAGAGAAACATAAGTAAAATTGAGTGAAAATGGTAATAATTTTCTTAGATTGATAAAACTAATGAGAAGACACTGAATGTTGAGTAATATGAGAAAAATTGATAGTGACCATATCCACACTATCAGGGTGTCTTACTAGCATCTGCTTTACATCTTAAAATAGAAATAGGTGCTAAATTCAGAAGACTGTTAAAAATACTCAAGATAAACGTTGTCCCTGTAAAGTTCATGCATGCCCAGAATTTCATAATGGGATCTTATTTGAAAATACAATTTACAGAAAAGAATTAGTTCAGATTAGGTCATACTAGTTTTGGCTCAGCCTTAATTTTTTTTTTTGTATTAAATTCTTCTATTGGTACACTGTAGGTATACAACACAATTACATTTCTCATTGGGAAATGTACCTTTACATAATGCATCTTGGTTCTTATCTTTTCCCCATTCCTAGCCCTCCCTTCAACCCCTCCACCCTTCCCTATTTACAAAGACTTTATTTCCATTTTTTCCATTTCTCATCATTTTTTCCTTTCTCTTCTTTCCTTTCCCCTGTGCCTCCCACTACCCCTACCCCTTTGGACCTTTTCTTCCTATTTTGCATTATCGATTATTCATTCTAATCATTGGTATATTTTAGGTATACAATATAATGACATTCATCATTGGAAATTTGCACCTTTACATAGTCTCCCTTGGTTCTTATTTTCACCCTTGCCCAGTCCTCCCTTCAACCCCTCCATTCCTCCCTATTTACAAAGATTTTGTTCCTATTTTTCCATTTTCTCATATTAATCCCATTCCCTTCTATCCTTTCCCCTAACCCTCCCATTTCCTTCCCCTTTGCCCCTTTTCTTCCTATTTCACATTACCTATTACACATTTAGTCCTTATTTACACTTTCAGTTTCTCACACCAAAGAAACTATTCAGTATTTACACGTGTGTCCTATTTATTTCCCTTAAGAGTATTGCCTCAATGTGCATCTACTTAGCTACAAATGTCTCTAACTTCTCATTTTTTATGGCTGAGTAGTACTCCATTTTATAAAAAAAACCACATTTTCTTTATCCAGTCTCCAGTTGATGGGCATTTGGGCTGTTTCCAAGTTTTAGCTATTACAAACTGTGCTGCTATGAACATGGGTGCACATATATCACTTTGGTATGGTAATTTTAATTCTTTGGGGAAGATCCCCAGCAGTGGAATAGCGGGGTCAAATGGGACTTCCAGTCCTAGTTCTTTGAGGTATCTCCATACTGATTTCCACAGTGCTTGCACCAGTCTACACTCCCACCAGCAGTGGAGCAGGGTCCCTCTTTCCCCACAGCACTGCCAGCATTTGTTATTGGTTGATTTCATGATAGCAGCCATTCTTTCTGGAGTGAAGTGGAATCTCATTGTTGTTTTCATTTGCATCTCTTGAATGACCAGTGATGTTGAACATTTTTTCATGTATTTATTTGCTATTTCTACTTCTTTGTGTGAGAAATGTCTGTTCATTTCAGATGCCATTTTTGGATTGGGTCTTTAAATTTGGGAGGTCTGATCTTTTTAACTTCTTTATAGATTTGAGATAGTAGACCTTTGTCTGAGGAAGAGCAAGTGAAGATTTTTTCCCACATTATGGGTTGTCTCTTCACACTGCTGGTGATTTCTCTTGCTGTGCAGAAGCTTTTTAATAAGAAGAGATCCCACTTGTTGATTGATTGTGCTAGTTCACGGGCAACTGAGGTTTTGTTCATAAAATCTTTTCCTACACCAATGTCTTCAAGGGTTCTACCTAACCTCTGTTCCAACTGATTCAGAGTTTCTATGTTAATATTTAGATCTTTAATCCATTTAGATTTTAGTTTAGTGCATGGTGAGAGATACAGGTCTAGTTTTAATCTTTGGCAAGTTGAAGCCCAATTTTTCCAGCACCATTTCTTAAAGAGGCTATCTTTCCTCCAGTGAGGGTGTTTGGCTCCTTTGTCAAAGATGAGATGGCTGAGTGTGTCTGGCATTGTTTCTGCATCTTCTAATCTGTTCCACTGGTCCTCAGATCTGTTTCTTTGCCAGTACCATGCTGTTTTTATCACAGTAGCTTTGTAGTAGAGTTGCAAGTTGGGGATTGTGATACCCCCTGCCATGTCTCTGTTACCTAGAATTGCTTTTGCTATTCTGGGTCTCTTCTTGTTCCAAATGAATTTTTGGATTGTTTTCTCAAGGTCTATGAAGTATACTGCTGGGATCTCAATTGGAATTGCATTAAATCTATATAGCAGTTTTGGAAGTATGTCCATTTTCACTATATTAATCCTTCCTACCCAGGAGCAGGGGATGTCTGTCCATTTTCTGATATCATCTTCAATCTCTCTTTTCAGAGTGCCATAGTTTTCAGAGAAGAGGTCTTTGATTTCTTTCGTTAGGATGATTCCTAGGTATTTCAGTTTTTTGGATGCTACTGTGAAAGGAATTATTTGCCCTATTTCTCTCTCAGTGAGTCTGTCATTGGTGTAGAGGAAAGCTATTGATTTTTGTGTGTTGACCTTGTATCCAGCTACTCTACTGAATTTGGTTATTAAGTCTAGAAGACTTTTGGTGGAGTTCTTGGGGTCTTCTATATAGAGTATCATGTCATCTGCAAAGAATGACAATTTGACTTCTTCATTTCCTATCTTTATTCCTTTTATTCCTTTCTCTTGTCTAATTGCCGTGGCTAATGTTTCCAGAACTATATTGAACAAGAGTGGTGATGGTGGACATCCTTGTCTTGTTCCTGATTTTAGTGTGAAGGATTTCAGTTTTTGACCATTTAGTATGATACTGGCTGTTGGTTTTTCATAGATGGCTTCTATCAGTTTGAGGTAGAGAACATCTATTCCAATTTTTTGTAGGGTTTTTATCATACATGCATGTTGGATTTTGTCAAATGCTTTTTCTGCGTCTATGGAGATAATCATATGGTTTTTGTAGTTGGCTCTATTGATATAGTGTATTACATTGATTGATTTTCCTATACTGAACCATCTCTGCATCCCTGGGATGAATCCCACTTGATCAGGGTGTATGATCTTCTTGATGATCTTCTGCATTCTGTTTGCCAGTATCTTATTAAGGATTTTTGCATCTATGTTCATTAGTGAGATTGGCCTATAGTTCTCTTTTTCAGTTGGGTCTTTGTCTGCTTTGGGGATCAAGGTGATCCTTGCTTCCAGGAATGAATTTGAGTATTGCTTCCCTTTCAATTTCATTGAAGAATTTAAACAGTACTGGCAGCAGTTCCTCTCTAAATGTCTTGTAGAATTCAGCAGTGAAGCCATCAGGGCCTGGGCTTTTATTAGTTGATAACTTTTTAATTACATTTTCAATTTCATTGGTTGATATTGGGTTGTTCGGAATTTTTAGGTCTTCTTCATTCAACTTTGGTAATTCATATGTATCTAGAAATCTGTCCATTTCTTCTGTGTTGTCCATCTTATTGGTGTATACGTTCTGGAAGTAGGTATTGATGATCCTCTGAATTTCTGCTGGGTCTGTTGTAATTTCACCCTTTTCATTCCTAATTGCATGGATTTGGGCCTTTTCTTTCCTTTTTCTGACAAGGTTGGCTAAAGGTTTGTCAATTTTGTTGATTCTTTCAAAGAACCAACTCTTGGCTTCATTGATTTTTTGTATCGTTCTCTTAGTCTCCATTGCATTGATTTCTCCTCTGATCTTTATAATTTCCTCTCTTGTATGAGCTTTGGGGTTGTCCTGTTCTTCTTTTTCTAGAAGCTTGAGTTTCAGCATCAGGTTGTTTAATAGGGCTCGTTCTGTTTTCCTAATATGCATATTCACTGCTATGAATTTCCCTCATAAAACTGCTTTCATTGAGTCCCATAGATTCCAATATGTTGCATTGTCATTGTCATTTAATGGAAGGAACTGTCTGATTTCTTCTTTAATTTCCTTTGTGACCCATTGGTTATTCAGAAGTGTGTTGTTCAATTTCCACGTGTTCATGAAATTTTTTGTTTCTTTTGCTATGAATCTCCAATTTCATCGCACTATGGTCTGACAATATGCAGGGGATAACTTCAATTCCTTTGCACTTACTTAAACATGTTCTGTGTGTGAGTATGTGGTCTATTTTTGAGAATGACCCATGTGCAGCTGAGAAGAATGTGTATTCTGATTTTGTGGGGTGGAAGACTCTGTAAACACCTGTTAAGTTTATTTGTTCAAGAGTTCAATTGAGTTCTAGTATTTCATTACTTATTTTTAGTCTAGTTGATCCATCTATTTGTGACAGTGGGGTGTTGAGGTCCCCCACTACAATTGTATTAGTGCATATATGACTTTTCATGTCCATTAGTATTTGTTTTATATAGTTGGGTGCACTAGTGTTTGGTGCATAGATATTTATGATTGTCATCTCTTCCTCTTGGATTCTTCCCTTTCCAAGGATGTAGTGTCCTTCTTCATCTCTCTTAATCAGTGTTGGTTTGAAATCTACTCGATCTGCGAAGAGCATAGCTACTCCTGCTTTTTTTCGGGTTCCTGTCACATGGAGTATTGTTTTCCACCTTTTAACTTTCAGTCTGAGTTTCCTTTTGAATTAAGTGTGTTTCTTGTATGTAGTATGTTGTTGGATTTTACTTCTTGACCCATTCTGCCAGTCTATTTCTTTTGATTGGTGAATTGAGACCATTAATGTTGATGGTTATAACTGAAACATATTGACTTGTCATTGCCATGACTTTTTCTTTTTGTTGGGTTCTCCCCCTTTACATTTAATTTCTTGTCATGCCAGATAGTTCATTCTGCTTTTCTTCCTGGGGTTGTGATCTTCAATGTCTGTTCCTAGGATATTGTGTAAAATTCTTTGGAGTGTTGGTTTGGTATTCACGAAGTTCCTAAGGTGCTCTTTGTCATGAAAGTATCTTATTTCTCCATCCATTTTGAAAGATAGTCTTGCAGAGTACATCAATCTGGGTTGGAGGCTGTTTTCTTTTTAGGGCTTGGAATATGTCAATCCAAGCTCTTCTTGCCTTGATGGTTTGTGTTGAGAAGTCTGCTGTGATTCTGATGGACTTTCCTTTGTATGTGATTTGTTTCTTTTCTCTGACTGCTTGGAGAACTTTGTTCTTCTGTTGTGTTTCTGGAATCTTAACAATTATATGCCTATGTGTAGATTTTTTTTGATCAAGGCTATATGGAGTCCTATATGCCTCACTTATCTGTATGTCAAGCTCTTTTCCCCTGCTTGGGAAGTTTTCTGCCATTATTTCTGTGAAGAGAATTTTTATGTCATCTCCACTCTCTCCTGTTTCTTCATTGAGCCCAATCAGTCTTATGTTATTCCTTTTTGCATCA
Source organism: Heterocephalus glaber (assembly GCF_053883595.1). Classification (NCBI taxonomy): domain Eukaryota; kingdom Metazoa; phylum Chordata; class Mammalia; order Rodentia; family Bathyergidae; genus Heterocephalus; species Heterocephalus glaber. The sequence continues at coordinate 35,028,037 of NW_028258293.1, read as the reverse complement.
TCTAACAGCTGCTGGATTGATTTCTCATGTTCCCTTATAATTTTGAAGCAATTTTTCTTTTCCCGGTCACTAATTGAAATCTTATCTTCTATATCTGAAATTCTGTCCTCACATTGGCTCATTCTGCTGCGTAGACTTTCAATGGAGTTTTTCATGTTCTGGAAATCTATTTGCATCTGTTTTATGCATTCCATTTGTTTCCTGTGTTGGGATTCCATCATGTTCCTGAGCTCCTCTCTAGATTTATTAATCATGTCTTGCACTAGGGGCACAATTTCTCCTGTTATCTGAGAAATTATTTCTGATTTCATTTTTTCCAGATCCCCTTTTGTTGCCAGTTCAGTGGGTCCAGGTGGTTGAGTATCAGAGGGTTCCATCTCATTTCCCTTTGGGGTTGCTGTAGGTGATCTGGAAGTCTGGTTTTGAGACTTATTTACATGTTTTCTTATTTCGACTGGGGCGGAGGGCTGTTAGATCCTGCACGGACTACCTCCTCTGAGCTGGGTGAGGTGGGACAGGGGCCAGGAGCAGCGGTAAGGATGGCGACCCAAAAGCCCTTTCCTGTGGGCTGGGAGGAGCCGGAGGGATGGTGGCCGGGAAATCCCTTCCTCCAGACCAGGAGCAGTGGGATGGTGGCTCAGAAGCCCCTCCCTCTGGGCTAGGAGTGGTGGGAGGGATGGTGGCCCAGAAACCCCTTCCTCTGGGCCAGGAGCAGCGGGACAGAAGGTGGCCCATAAGCCCCTTCCACTGGACCAGGAGCAGTGGGACGGCCTCTCAGAAGCCCCTACCTCTGGACCAGGAACAGTGGGACTCAGTACCTTGGTCTGGTGGTTTGGTGTCCTCTGCATCTTTGTAGTGTGGAATCAGGTGGCTGCCTGCCTGCAGTGGGGTGATTTGGTGTCTTCCTCGTGACTCAGGACCTCGGTAGGGGATGGGCAGACCTGCCTGTCTGCAGCAGGCTGATTTGGCGTGTTCTGTGTGACTCAGGACCTAGATAGGGCATGGGCAGACCTGCTTGTTTGCAGGGAGGTGATTCCACCTGTTCTGTGCAACTCAAGACCTCCGTAGGGCATGGGGTTTAGCCTTAATTCTATTGACTCAAATTCTTATAAGAGGAGTGCATATACAAAAACATGCACACAGCAACAAGCCAGAATGAAGCTAGAGATGAGAGTGAAACAGCAGCAATACAAGAAATGCCATCTTGCTCAAAGCCACTAGGACCTAGTAAATGGCCAGGGAGGACACTCCCCTAGAACCTTCAGAGGGAACATGGTCCTGCTGTCACCCTGATTTCAGACTCTCAGTCTCAGAACTGTGAAAGAATGACATTCTGATGTTTTGAGTGCTGCACTGTACTTTGTTATGTCACTCCTAGGAAACTAATATACATGGTATTTCAGCCACTTTCTCATTGCTGAGACATGATACTCGACACCCATAACTCAAAGGAAGAGAGATTTATTTTGGCTTCCAGTTTCAGTCTATGGTCTTCTGAGTCCAAAGCAGGAATAGGATGAGAGAGGAGCATGGCAAAGGAGCAGAGGACAAGAGTACACCCTTTCATGCCCCCAGTGGCCCACTTCCAACCAGCCCCAGTAGTTCTAACAGCTACTGAACTCACCGACAGATGATTCCATATTGAGTACAGTGCCTCTGCGATCTATCTAATCACCTTCCACTCACATGAAGCTTCTAGTGGACCTTTTAGATCTTACCCATAACAACTGGCAACCTATAAAGAAGAAAGACTACAAGATCCTTCCCAAAATTTAAAAACTATGTGGATCTCAAGACACAGGCTATAAGAGGAGTGGCATATGTGAAGAAGAGGTAAGGGAGTGGTTGGTAGAGAAAGTTGTTAAAGAGAAAAATTGTATTTATCAGGTGCCTCGTGCTGTAAGCTTTTTATCTGTCAGTTTATATGTATTTTCTTTCTTGATTTTCACAACCATGTTGTGATACAGAAATTTACACCATTTCCTAAATTGAGGCTGAGAGAGGCTAGGTACCTTGCTCAAAGTCATAAATAAATGACAAAATCAAGATCTGAATCCATGTGCCTTAATTTCTCGGTGAGCATATTTTCTGTGAAGCCTAGAATTGAATAATCTAAGAACAAAGTAAATATTTCTTTCATTGATACATTTAAAAGTAGCCAGGTCACAGTAACTGGGAAAGCTCAGGGCTAATAGCCCTCTCTGGGCAGAGAGATGAAACTAGATATCTTAATGGGTTTTTTTCCAAATCTAATTACTCTTATTCTGAGTAAGGCATTGACTAAATAAAAGTTCTTTATCATTTTATTCTAAGTTAACTGGAAAACAGGATTGACATTTCAGAGATATTCAATGTTTCTATGCAAGAAATTTAAAACACTCTAAACATTTTTAAAGCTTTTTAAAGAGAATTTGTGCTTCATTTTATAGTAAAACAGGGGACGTTTTCCAAAATTTCATACTTCTCCTCTTTCCAGGCTGATGACCTTGATGTGTTCAGGACCAAGGAGGTGATGGAGATTTTTCCTAATCCAGAGGGGAAAAGAAAGACTGATTTTCTTATCGAAATTCCAGTGTTCACAGATAAATTTTTGCTCCTTCTCTTTGCCTTTCAAATGTACTGACTCTGATCTCTACTTACAAGGGATAACAGGAACCCTGTAAATTATGATTATAGTATAAAGTACCTTCATGCACTTTGTTTCATGTGATGCACAATACTGTGTAAAGTGCTCACATTTCAGCATAGCAAAGCATTTGAAATGAAAGTGAATTTGCATAAAATCACATAGGAGAGTCAGGGTTGAATTCAGAGCTTTGTAATGCTGTTTTAGGTATTCAAACAAATTTCCTCAATTTTAACAGGCAAAGTCTTATGTTTACCTTGTCTGTTTCTATGTAAAACCAAACAAACAAAATTGGTAACACCTCGATGGCTGAAAATTGTGTTCTTCATCCCCCTCTGGTATTCCTTAGATGTATTCTAAGTAGGTAGAATTCCCCTGGGAGAAAATACATCCTAAGAAGAATAAACTCTTATACACCTTATCTCACCAAAATAGAAATATATTCTCACTGGGGAAATGATGTTTGCAGAAATAAGTTTTGTTTGCTTAGTTTAAATAATTCCCTTTAACCAGTATCACTATTTCCCTGAATAACACTTGTAGTAATTTTTTTTCCTTAGACTTTTAAAAAGTCAATAAAATAATTAATTAAAACTGACACCTTTCTCTGTCCCTCATCTTGACAAAATAAAAAAGAATTTAAAACTACTATTTAGGCATACTTCAAGTGTGGTTTATACACTTTAATAGTAGCTAATGATCCCTACCTGAAGGCATATGGTACCCATATGTAGGAGCAAATGGGACCTTTTCTTCTTAGATCCAACATTTCTTTTCAGATAAAGGTCAGTTAAGTCATGATCCTAGGAACCAGCCTAGTTTTCTCTCATTTGTCTCTTAACCAGTCATTCAGTCCTGTCTTTTCTAGTACCTGAATGGAAGGCACACAGTCTAGTTTTGAACTAATATGCCCACAACTCTGAACCTAATGTCACTCAAGCCAGTCTCTCATTTGGACCACTGAAACTTAACTCTAGACCTCTTGTTTGTTATCCCCCTGCCAGAAGAGTCAAGAAAGCTCAAATGCCTTCTGTCACACAGGTGACTAAAACTGTCAAATAGCTTTTAGGTGCACTCTGGATGAAGCCCACACTTCTGACTGCTACCTGTCTTCTCCATCCTCCCTTGTCTGTATCTTCCTCACCTCTTCCCACACATACTCTAGCACTGATTACTATAGCAATTCTGAACTATTTTCAGTTCACAGAAGTTTACAGACTCTCAGATCTGTAGATTTTAGTCCACAGTTATTTATAAAATATTTGCCAATTGTAAGACTACTACCCGTTCTTCATGCTTTAGCAGAGAGGTCCTTTACTCTACATAGCATTCTCTGAGCATGGACCCAAACGTGGCTTCTGCCACATCGTGAAACACTGCATTGTCCTCCTAGGTTGTGGGGAAGGGTAGAACCTAAGGCACGAGTGCCATAGCTGGCATTCAGAGCCCTTTGTGTAGGCGGGCAAGCCAAATTGCTCCAGTAGCCAAGCATTGGATAACAATTGTTTTGTTTTGTTTTTCTAAACTAAAATTTCAGTATTCAGGTTAAATTGCAATATTGGCACTTAGAAATAAATAAGTGTGTTTTGGTTGCAGTTTGGGCACTAGGTCTCGAGAAGGTTCACCATCATTGTCCTCGGCTGTTCATGCATTCTGTTGCTACATGGTTGCTCCTCATCACAATAACCTGTCACTTAGACTGTGATAGCATAAATTCTGGTGGTGTGTTTTGCTCTAATGTTTATTGTGATGTCTAAAAGGTACTCAATAAATAATTTGTAGATTCATGAATGAATGAAGAGAAAAGTAGCATTTCTCAGGCACCAAATGTTTGATAACTTACAAAATAAGGTATATATTTAATATGCCTGGACTCTATACTCTGAACATGAAGGTGCATCACACACTTTGGTTGTTTTGGTGAGGTCTCCCTAGTTATTATTCTTTATTGGTCCCTCTTTGACAATACTATCTATTATAGACAGAATGATTGTGGAGCGTCCAACCTCCCATACTCACAGCAAATTCATACATGAAATCCCTGGTTCCCAGTGTGATGGTTTTTGGTAGAGACTTAAGTTTAGGTGAGGACAGGAGAACAGTTTGTCCATGCTGGTACAAGTGCCCTTGTAAGGAAGAGAAGAGAAAAGAACTCACTCTCTGTCTCTGTATCTGTCTCCAATATGAGGATATCACAAAAATTTAATCATCTATAAGCAAGAAAGATTTGTGTCACCAAGACACAAATCTGCTGCTGCATTGATCTTGAACTTTTATTTCCTAGAGCTATGATACATAAAGATTCATTGTTTACGCAACCAAGTTTATAATACTTTCTATATCACTCTGAACTAAGACATCATCCGGTAATCCTTACACCTCTTCTCAAGTGTGCCTAGCTCTGAAAATAAAAAAAAATCCCTTAAAGCTAGGGTTTATATTAAGTAAGTGAGACTGTTGTTCAATGGATGCTGTTAGATTCTTAGAAGCCATTTCCTCACCTTGAGCCAACATGTCATCATCTTTGATAGATACAGTCAAAGGGGTAATTAGTGGAAATAGGGAGATAGATCTTTCTCAAATGGGAAAGAGATCAACAAGTAGGGGAGATGGGCGGGATGGGAAGGAAAGGGGATGAAAAATGAAATTGAAATGTGTTATGTACATGTACCAACTCCACACAAGGAATGCAAACAGTATGTACTGCAAACTTGTACAGATAATGAAAGCTCATGAAGTTGGCATGACCTAATTACATATTTGAAATAATCCATGTTTGAAAAGTATAGATATGGTTTTTTTTGCCTGAGGTCCAGAGAGTTCTGTGATCATAGTGACTTCGGTATCACTCAGGCCTCTTCATATCCCACACATCCCTCTGTGAAGAAACCATCTCATCACTTAGTGCCCCTCTTAAACCTTTTTAAAAAATCTTTCTTGAAAAACCCAATTTACAAAAACTTCAGGGTCCCAATTAGAAGAAAAGACACAAAGAAAAAAATCTGGCCAGTACTTAAAATCTTGTGTCTGAACACAGTCTTTCTAGGCTGAGAAGAAGGAACCCATGGCTTGATTTGACATTTAGTTCAAACATGGACAAAAAACCTTTTATAATTATTTTATTTATTCAATGTCTATGAAGTACCTACTCCATTTCAGACTCTGGGTTAGAAAATGTGAGATATAGTTCCTTTCCTTGAGTAGGTATAGGATAGGAAGGCAAGACATGAAAAACTAATTATTAAACCACAGGAGTGATTGCAGTTATTGGAATTAATTTATTCATTTAGCCAAAAAGTATTTCCTTGGTATCTACTAAGTATTGGAATCTGTGTTGGGCGCTGTTATACAAAGGTAGTAACTATATCATTTATAACTTGAAAGGACTTTCAGATTTTAGTTAAAAATGACACTAAGATGAACAATATTACAAAGAAAAATATACTATGAAGCAAGAAATTCTAGGGTGTATATTACTGATCCATCATAAATTTGACGTATTAATTCTCCAAGACACATTGTAGTGATTTGATGACTGTGACTCTCCTCTCTAGCAAACCATGGTTTACTCATCATCTATATAAGGCAAAGGAAAAAGAAAAAGGTAAAATTATGAACTGGACCTCAGGACTACTGGATTTTGCTCCATACTTGTTCGCTAGACAGCTGTATGGCTTTAGCAGCTTCGAAGGCGAGGATTGTGCTAAAACTTCAGCCATTACAGAACTGGATTATGGACACACATGACCTATTCAAGTAATTCCCAAACCCAGCTGCTGATCAGTATCACTAGGGAGCTCCTAGTGATACTCCATGTACCCGCAGAAATTGATTCAATGTCTGTGGCAAGAGGAATCTGTTTTTCAATGCATTAATCCAAGTATTCCTAATGTATGTCTTGCTTAGAATGATAAATCAATCTTTCTTTCATCATTTTTATCAGTACATATTTGCAGTACATAATGTTTACATTCCTTGTGTGGAATTGGTATGGCACATAACACATCCCCAAAATCTGGCCTGACATTGAAGACCTTACAAAATGTGGCCCCACCCTACCGTGGTAGAGGGGTTTTGTCACAGTGTTACTTCCATCCCACCACCATGCATGTTGCTTACCAGTGATTTTATGCATGTTAATTTCTCTCAGTTTTTGCCAACACATCAAACTATGACTCCTTCCTTTAAGACATAACCCAGGTTTCTTGTGCCTAAGAAGTTGCTCCTCACTCCCTGAGCCAGCTTTAACTGTGTCCCTGTCTGGGTTTCCACAACACTCTGTTAAAACATTGATAATAAACTATATTTCTTACCACTAGCTCACAAGCGCCATGGCTATTTTTATTTATGCTGTATAAAATATATAAGAATACTTAATAATTGTTCTTAGTTATAGCATATATTCAATAAAAGATTATTAAATGAATGAATAGAACCTGCGAAGAGGTCAACATTTTACACATTTAGAGAGCCACTTCACTGCAGGATAGATTTAGTATCAATCTTAGAAAAATTGTGGCATTGAAATGGTTTATTCAGACAGGATAGAACCAGTTATGAACTCAGTGTTTTATTAAGATATAGGTCAAGTAAGATCGGATGGATCTGATGTTAAGCAGTTACACACGCGATCTATTCTGTGTAGCATTGTCTCCAAACCTAGGGTAAACTATGTGCTTTGATAGGAGTCACATGGTCCCAGAATGTGGAAAAAATGATAGCAACCTTCACAAGTAATTAGATGGAAACTGTGTCATATGTATTTATTACTTTTCTTGAGGTATTATTGAATATTTTTCTCACCATCTTTTTCAACCAGGTTAAGATACACATTTCTCCTCCTTTTAATGTCTTGTAATACAGAGATGAATATAAAATTGGCCATATTGCTTTATGTGAAAATCTCATGTTCAGATAATTCTAGATTCCAAAATATCTCTGGAGTGGTATTTACCAAGCAAGCAAGCAAGAAAACAAACAAATCCCAGCTTTATGTGATTGTTAAGCCATTTCTCACAGTATATCACACAATGAGTTTAAGAGAAAATGTTATATTGTATGGAACAGACTAATACCCAGATACAATAAAGATTTTAATGGTGTGCCAGTTCTTCAGTAGAACTATCTCCAAAATCATTAAACTGTTTTTTCATTATATATATTCCATGTATACATTTCAAAAAGAGAAGCACTACTCAGAAAGTAGGGATCCAGACATGCATTCTACAGCTACCACTAGGTTCTCTTCTCAAGCTAAACTCTTTATGTGGAAATACTGGTGGAGTTTTATTTCAGTATCTTTGTTTTATTCTCTTATCATCAGTCTAGATATCTACAGTAGTTTTTCAAAATAAATACATCATCTTCTGAAAACTCTGTGTTCTGTAGTATGAATTATTATATTCATAAGTCTACGTGAGGAGATGTACTTGATTTCATATGTTAGTCATAACCATTGTAAGACCCAAGGTCTGTGTGAGGAAGTTGAAAAATCACTCTAGGAGATTCACAAATGCTCAGCAATGTCTGTTCTGTGTGTGAGAGATAACAAATGGTGGCTCATCTTCCAGAAATTTTTCCACAAACAGATACACAGAATTCTTTTCACAAATACTTACTTTATAGCACAAGCCTTGAATGGTAGGAGGTTTTATTAAATTCAGCTTTGAAACCTAAGCCCCATACTAAGGAAATCATAATTAGCCTTTTAGTGGCTGCTTTGAACTTAAAAGGCTGTATAAAAATATTAACTGAGTCAATCAAACAAAATATTTGATGTGGGTACAAGTGAAAAAGCAATTTTATGAAATTCTAAAAATCAAGTAATAAATAAAGAAAAGTTTCACATTTCCAAATGCATTATGAAGACAATGGAAGCTTGAGGTAGCTCCAAAAAAATGAGGCTGAAGAGAATTTTTTTCTTCTTAAGAAGGAACATAAAATGAAAGGTTTTGTGATTTGAGCCATACCATTGATTACTAAAAGGAATTAAATAAGCACAGAATCTTGATGTGGTCAGGCAACAGATCCTGTGAGTGTAGCTTATTATTATTACTATTATATTGCATGCTAGTAATTTTAAAAGACCATTAGCATTAAACAATAGTGACTCTGTATTCTGGGAGAGCAATATGAAGGACAATTAGAATTAATGTAGGTAATACATTAATTGCTTCTGAAATAAAAATACCACAAATAAGTGTGCACTGGTGAGATTATTTAATACGACCTCAAAGTATTAATTAGCTTTTTCACTCATTGATTCCTTTTGCAACATACATAAGCAGAGTAAATTTCAACATTTTTGGTAGAAAATATTTATATACTTTCTATTTCTTTTTATTACAACAGATCATGCAAATAGCATTAGGATTTCACCAACTTGGTTTACAAGTTAATAACATAAAAAGCACATTTTGAAATGTTTCAACATTACTTAGCAAATGTTTAAGGTTAATCTTGACCTAGGCCCTTTGATTTTAAACCTAAACAGTGCTTCCTCTACATTGCTTTACTTGATGCCTAATCTGTGTGCTACATTTCTTAGTAGATTTTCTTAGCATGAACCTTTAGATAATTCACTAAAAGTCATCTTTGGATGACAAATCTTTCAGATATAATTACATCCTACTATTTTTAACAATTAAAATAGTACATTAAAGATAGAGTAATACTTTTTATTAAGTAGGACTTGTTAATTAATAATAAGTTAAAGCCAGTGGAGATATACAATTTGATTCAAGCAATATTTTTCCATAATCTTTATGAATAATATATTCTCTCCGAAACCATTTTCCATCAGGGACCTTCTGGCTCCCAGTCCTCTGAGGTTTGTCCTTTTGACACAAGGCTTTACTGTTAGTTTCATTCCTATATTCTTAAGCAGTCTTGTTCTTAGTGAGAAAATTAAAATAGCCCTCACTAAGAAACCCTGGTTTCAAGTCACACACTTGCACAGGAAATGTCATAAATTGTAGAGCCAAGTAAACTGTGCTTTAAACATCAACTTGCTACTGAAAATCTGGGTAACCTGTATGCTTTTTATTTTTTACTCTATCAAATTTATTTTCTCCTAAAGGGCCTCCAATTTAAAGTCAAGAAGTCATCATCTATCAGGAGCTGAATGATGTTAGTTTGCTTCCCTGGATCTTTGCATAAGAATTTTCAAAAAAAAATTGGCTCTAAGTTTTATTATCCCATGGTTACTTTCTAGGTGATCTTAGTACTCCCCAGTGACCCAAATATTTGGATCTAAAGATACCTCAATAGAATTGTAGAACAGACTTTTTCACAGCTTCTGCGTGGAGGCTGTGCCCTCTGCCTGCTGATGGGCCCCAAGGTGCCTGTGCTGAAGAAAGCCTGTTTCCTCCCTGGCTCGGAGGTGGAGGGAGCTGAGCACCTTCCTTTGGAGAGAAAATCATGTCATGAGGAACAATGAGCTAGGAAGAGAGTGGCGCGAAATGAGTTGGCAGGAGCCTGTTGTTCACGGAAAGGATTTGAGATTTTATTCTGAGACCAGCGGCAAGATATGGTAGGGGTTTAGATAAGAGCAAAAAAAGTGATGAAATTCTTCCTCTGTTCCTTTTGATCATGTGAACTGGGTCAATTCATGTAAATAATTCAAGTGTGAGCTTCCTCATCTTGAAAGGAATACATCCCAGTTACCATAGCAGGATGGTAGTGAGAACGGCACCCTAATGGGTATGTAAACCCTGAGCAACACATGTAAAGTCAAATAAGCAAAATGGTGACAGTTTCTAGAAGTTACTTTCTGAAAAATATTATAAACATGAAAGTAGAAGACAGATACCTTAATTATTTATTTACATTCATTTTTATTCAACTTACTTTTGATTATCTTTCATGAAGTCAGGGGGATATATTCCTGTCTCTGTTACACTCTTCACTCATGGCCCAAGTAGAGCAGTGATTAGTGTGAGCACTGGAAATAGGACTGGTAGGATGGGCTCTGTAAATGAGTCGATTTTCCGAAACTGCTGCAAAACATGAGTCTCTTTTTTATGCCGTCACTTGGAAAGAAAACAAAGGGAAAAAAAACAAAAACAAAGGGGAGATTACTTCATGAACATATTGATTGTTGTCCGTTATACACTCTATTCATTCATTCATCTGTGTCTTTATTGTACAAATTTTATTGATCAACTACTTGATATCTCAGACCTTTTAACTCTTATTGCACTAAAAATTTACCTGTATTATCTTGTTCATTTTTCCTGATATCCTTTCATATACACAGTTATGGTAACCAAGCACATTTTATATGTAAGGGATTTGAAATCATGAACCAGACCAGATTTCAGCCAGTAAGCATCAGAGCTGAATTTGAACTTAGCTCCATTTTTACTTAGAACCCAAAGCTCCAAACCATTATACTACACTCTCACCCATCATGGTCCAAAGTAAGAAGAAAGGTGATAGCATGTGTCAGATTTTTTAACCCTGAGATCTCCAGCCCATCCAGCTACTTTGGATGATGTGTGATTTTAATTCTGATGTTTCCTGATTTGTAAAGCGAGGTACAAAACAGTTTATCTCTAGCTAATGTTCCCATGTTATAGGAATATTTAATAGTCAAAGTACAAACAGGTAGATAACTCACAATTCTACAGTGTCCCATTAAATAAATAACTTGAATTCATAAAAGGCATTCAGTATAGTTGTGACACAGGCTCTGAAGTCACATAGCAGTTATTTCAAACCTGGCTCCATATCTTCCAAGTGCTATTACCTTTATTAAATGACCTGTGTCCAGGAGTAATAAAAGACTCTATCTCAGTGTTGTTATGAGAATTAATCATGTATATAATTCAAAGATCTTAGCTTAATGACTGACATATAGCCAATCCTCAATAAATGTTAATTGTTAGCATAGCTATTATTTACATGATTCTATTTCTGTTCCAGCAGATTCTAGTCTCAAGTTTGAAAGGAATAAATGAGCTCTTCCAGATACTGTATTTATCCACATTTACTAGGAACTGAAAATGTTACCTGTTGAATTACTATCCTATGGCCCAAATTGTGTACATTCCAGTAATGTGATAAATAGTCATTCAATAAACATTGACTCTATATACCACAGTGCATGGCAGGTGCTAGGAACATAGAAGAAGATGAATCTTTGCCTTCAAGAGATATATAGATTAATGAATTTTGAGTGATCATTTCATTATTTGTCAAGTCTGCTTGAAAAGGATCCTGGCATTGAATGTCAGTTGTGGTAGTTGACTTTCAGACTCTGTGTTACACAATCCCTTCATATTTCCCCATGGCAGAATGAAAAGCTGGGTTAAGTATACTGTAATGAAAGCTTTTATTATTGCCTTGGATAGGCAGCTTGGTATTGCAAGAAGAGATCAGGCTTCAGTGTTTTATCAGTGTGAGCTCTAATACTGTCTCTTCCCTTTAGGAGCTGTTACTTTGGATGAGATATTTAACTTCTTTGAGCCTGGATCTTTATAAAGGGCAGACTTTATACAAGGGGGAGATGAACCAACAAGCATTGTTGAGAAGATGAGTTGTGGTCATGTAAAGCACCTAGCACAGTTTCTGGCACAAAGCAGGAGTTTGACCAAGGCCAGGGACAGGGAAAAAGAAGGCGGCAGCAAGGAGGACACTGAGGAGGTTTGGCTGTGGCCCTGGCAGCAGATGTGGCAGCAACTTTCTCTTTCCTTTGCTTGCTCAGATGCTGCCTTTATAATGGTAATGGATTATTTACAAATTCAAAGTCCATTCTACAGATAAAGAAAAATGATAGTGGGTTTCCCTGTAATTAATGGCAGTTTTTAGCATTTCAGTCTGATTATAAATAGAATATAAGATGCCTTCTGTGGTGAATAACATGTCTTTCTAGTTTTCTAAATTTATGAATTTGGCCCATATGAAATTAATTGTTGTGGATGTATTACATGGATATGGAACATCTGGAATAATAGGATTTTATTGTTAATAGACCTCTCAGGAGCTCATGACAAAAACCCTTATAATAGCAACATATGCTGCTAGTTTAATGAGAACCATCACTGACAATTAATAGTTCTTGTGCTTACAGTAAATTACACATTTTCAAATTTTGTATATTCTTTATTTTCATCTTCATGATTTTAGTGTGACTTGTTTGAAATTAAAGTTAGGGTTCCTTATGGAGAATAAAATATATACCATGTGTCTATTTTGTGCCAAACACTGTTATTTATTTATTTTATATGTATGAATACAGATGAAGATGGAAGTACTTCTAGATCCCAAAACATTCAGGAATCTTTTTATTTACAAACAAGAACTGAGTGACAGTTTAATTAATTTAGTAATGTGAGTGTCCTAGCTAGAACTGAAGGTTGACCTTGTCCATACTTTCATTCATTTGAACAGAAACTGGAGACTTGGAGAAAAGATATAATGCCATTAGAGATAGAAAGATAGCATTAGATGTTTAAAAAAGTTACCCAGAGAAGACAGAATTAATCTCCTTCATGTTTCATTCATCTGCTATTGGTCATGCCTTTATATCTTTATAAAGCAAAATTGTTATCTCAATATCCTATTTTGTTGTCTTTATAGCACTCATATTCCTTGAAATTATCCTGATTAACTATTTAAATATTGATTAGTACTTCCTCTTCTCCAAGGCCTATCCATTGGTCAAACTCCAGATGCCTCTTGTGGTCATCATCTCAAATATGCAAGGCATTTGATATGTTAACTGTTGGAATTTTAAGCCAAACTTAAGGTTATTCTTCAACTCCTCTGAGTCTTCTAAATTGAATAACTGGTGCTTTCTAAAGAAATAATTCAGTGAATATCACTAAATTACAATACTGTATTCACTAAAGGTACTATGTAGGGAAGAAACATGAATATAGAGCAGGACACACCTGTTTGGGTTTGTGTGTGTTCAGAACAGACCAAAGAGGAGCCATTGAACATCGCTTCAAAATAAACTCCCCTTGAGATGTGAAGATTTGTGATGTCACTTGAAAACAGTCTCCACTAATCATGACCTATAAGGTCCATTCACACCTGAAGTGGGTATTTCTGTTTGTTTTGTAACATAAACTAGGAAACATAAATTGTAGACAAATCCTTTCTCTAGCAATAGAAATTGTTTCATGTGAACTTCAGTTCAAGCTAGTCTCATAAATACATACTGGAGTTATAGCACTTTGGATTCCATATTATGACACTCAGAGACTACTTAAGAGTTAATGAGGTAAAGATAAAATATAGAATTTGCTAAATATGTTTTCAATATTCTGTATTGACCGCTTTCCAAAAAGGAAAAAATAAGGCCATTGGAATGAAAAAAGTAGACTTTATTTCCCTTGTTATTTCTTGAGTGAATCAATCCTTGATGTGTCTCTATAGCCCAGCATCATACCTGGTACCGGGCAAGTGCTCAGTAAATGTTTTTTGAATGAAAGAGTGTCAGCCACTGACCTTTTTTCTTCAGGGGTCATGGAAGCTGAGAAGGACCAAGATCAGGGACAATGAGACTTCATAACCTCAAGGCCACAATGAGAATTATGGAAGTGCTTTAAAAGTGAGTTTCTGAAGCTCAGTGGGGAAAAATTGTTCATCTACCCATATCTCTGCTGTCATTGCAAAGAGGAATGAAGACTTATCTTGATGACAAAGGACATTTGGAGATAAAAATGCTGAACATGGTCTTAGGTAGAGGTCTCAGAGGGCAGTTGGTGAGACAGTTTGAATAGCAGAGGGTCCTTTAGAATTCTCCACAGAGGCTCAGAAAGATGTGTAAAGCTCTTCGGATTTGATTTTTCTTTCCCCTGTTTCTATTCTGTTCTGGTATTTACTGTCACTGAGAAGAACAGAAAGCAGAGCCCTTAGAATGTTCAGGCTGTGCAGTATTTTTGTTTCTTTTCTTTCTTTAAGCGAAAAAGAAGAAGGTCATAATAGGCTGGTGAAGATATCTTCTTTTTCTTTTAAAAGTATTTGTACATTTTTGAAATAGAATGCAGAACCCTACCCATCTTCCTTGGGGAATTTGTAATGAAGAAACATTTGAAGATTTCCTTTGAGTATCTGAGGAAGAGAAAAGTCAGCTAACGTTATAACCTATGAAAATTCCTCCTCCTCTAGTTTCCCTATGGCATATAGGAAATATAGACAATGGGAATGGCCATATATCTACATCTGTCCAGAAATCATAATAAATATCTTATAGTACTGTCTCTCTTAATGCTCTCAACAACCCTATGAAGCAGATGTAATTGTCTCTATTTCACAAATAATGAAATCGAGACTCAGGAAGCTGAAGGTGCTTGTATTTGCTTGTCCTGGGATTTTCTCCTCTCTTTATGTGCTTCCCTTTGTCCCTGTATGTTTAATATGACTTTAATGCTATATCTTCCTATTTGAATTAATATCTTCTTGAGTTTTGTTCCACCTTCCTAGAGTATAAATCTCTAGAAAGTCAAGGTTCTTCTGGTTTTATTTTCTTTGTATTCTTTGCATCAGTCATAGAAATGTTGAGTTTTTGAAGAAAATGCCACATAGGCAGTTAGGCATGGAGTTAGAATTTAAATTTAACATCTTTTGGATTCTGAAAGCTCATGAATTTCCATTATACTCTGATGCCAAAACTTGAAGGCAGACAGAAAGATTAGCACAATTATATTATTAAATAATTCACTTAAGTAATACAGTTACATCCCATTTACATGCCTAATATAAATAGACCAAGGTTAAGGAATAAGTAGGCAACTCAGAGGTAATGTAAATCTGGAAAATGTTCAGCCCTAGGGAAATGTAAGCTTCTAGAAGAAGTCTAAGATTATTCCTTATGATTCACCATTTTTAAATACTATCGTACAACTACTCCCTGATAGGCCCTGTTGCAAGGGGTGGAAATGTGAAAACAACAGGTAACTTGCACTCAGAAGTTTTCAGGTAACACGGTGCAAGGAAATGTGCATGTGTCACACTGGATTTTGTTGTAAGCTATTTCTCTGAGATGTACCTTCCTTGTGCCAAAATTAGCACACTTAATGGCCTTGAGGATTGTACTAAAAACTAAATCACATAACATATGTTACTGAGCCTTGTACCTAACATAGGTGAAAACCAATCAAGGTTACTCCTTAGTTCAAATGTAGCTATGTATATCGATATGGATATGGATATGGATAGCAATTTAGAGATATTCAGCAGAGGATGGGGACAGGTTTTATTTTCCAGTTGACACTGGATAATTTCTGAAGATGTTTTTGTAGTTAGCACTGGTCTTAACTAACATTATCTGGTGAGTAGAGAAGAAGGATACTGTTAAACATCTCTGATGCACAAAATTATCTTTCTCAAGAAAGAATTAAAGACTTAAATGCCGTAATGTATAAGTGTGGATACAGATACAGATGCAGATATAAAAATGCTGTCACAAGTATCAAGTATATTGGTGTGAGTGCACAGATAGAAGAGGTATGCCTCCCTGGAATCAAATCTAAGGGACTATAAAAAAAAAAGGCAGTGTTTAGCTACTCTTAGATGAAGCCAGGTGGAGAGAGAGCAAGCTTGATTAACTAACTGGAATAATAAGAATATATGTTGAATATATGTTGGTTTATTTGTAGTTCACTTTATTGATGTTATCTCACTAGAAGTACATAGTGTAGCAAATAATAATCATATAACTGGAACTTTCTAAGTCTCTACAAAATGATTAGGAGACCTTTAAGGATTTTAATGTTTTTTTTTTAAATTTAATCCTCAGGATAAACCCAGAATACACACAGAATGTCAACTTCCTTATAAAGATAAGGAAAGTGAAAGTGACTAATTTGAGGATACCCTTCCTGAAGCTACCAGTTCTTGGATTTGAACACCTTTCTAGTTTGTAGTCCTGTACATTTTATGCTGCATTTCTCAACTTCCTCTTGCTTTCCTTTCCTCACTTATCTGTGGTTGAAAAGGTTTCCAGCCCAACTTTGGGGCAAAGGAGTTACAAGTAGCGAAATTTTCCTTCAAATTATTATTAACTATTATTAACTTAATATAAATATTAGTTATTTGGCAGAGGGAATAGGAGTGAAAGAAGACTAGTATGCAGAAGGAACCACAGAATGTCCAATATCATAATTATTTTTTTGGTACCAGGGATTGAACTTGATGTCATAATTTTTGAAAGAAAGACCGCATGAGATTGGAGCATTACTGAAAAAGGGTACCACATCATTTAAGGAAGAGAGAGAAAAGAAGAGGTTGCTCAGCTTTAAAAGGGAAAACTCACAAAAACTATCACATACTACAATGGCTTCCATTCAGATAAAGAAATGGACAATAAATCATACTAACATTCTGTGAGGACCCAATATATGTAGGTCAAATTGTTGGTGGATGTTTCACATTACCTTATAGAAGAGGTAACTGAAGCTGTGAGATTTTAAGCTTTGGTTAATTTCCCAATGGAGCAAGAATTCAAATGGAAGTCCAGCTTTCAAGCATTCATTGTTTTCTGAGCCCTTCCATAAGGAAACATTGACATTGTGTGCTCTATGTTCTTGGAACCATTCAAGTTGAAGCTGAGGGAATATATGATAGTGGTACTTCAGCAGCAATGCTTGCACTTGGTAAGGTTTTTTGGAATGGTAATCTGCATAGTCCCTTCTAAATAATGGAACTATTCTAGGTACCTTTCACTAACTGGGAAAGGTCAGCTGTTTCTAAGGAGAATTGCATTGCATTGCTGTTCCTGTTGTTAAACTAACACATTGAAAATGAAGGGCTTAGGTTATTAGGTCACTTGAGTCAGTGTACTCTTCAGAATAATTATTTATGATACTAGAACACATCAAGCATTACTAGTAGAAAAGACAAACAAGTGCTCTATAACTCAAAGAACAGATTGTTCATACATTTCTTTTATTAGTTAGTCTTAACATTGGAGTAGGAAAGCTATAAATAGCACTAATATAAGGTTAGACATAGGGAAATATATAGGTGCCATCTCAAAATATATTACATAGAGCAATATTAGATTTGGAAGGAGACAAATGTCAGAAGCCACATCAAAATAGGAAATGTCAGTCTAGAATCCAGGAGATAATCAGAAGTAAGAATAAACATGGATTAATGGGTCCAACTTAATTCAAGAAATATATATTTATTGACTCTGATGTTCTAAACACAATTCTAGGTTCTAGGGAAATATCAAAATTATAGGTATAAGTCTAAAGTGAATTTTTTCCTCAAGGAGCTTATAACCTAGTAGAAAAGATGTAAGTGTAAAATTAATTTAAATATATTGAAATTAAAATGGTCTATACTATGTATGATCTCTTTCTAATTGCTTTTCTATTCAATATTGTGTTTCTACCATTCATGAATGCTGTTTTATGTCATTAAAATTTATTCATTTTCACTACTGAATTATATGATTACATTATAATTTCAAATCCTAAAAATAATGCAAAGGAAATAATATATTGCTTAAGAATAAAAGCACATAGACTTACTACAGAAACGAAACACAGGGGATTATAAACACAAATTTCAGGATAGTGATACCATTGGTGTGAAATGAAAATATAGACCAAGGAAATGTCACAGACTGTAGGTACAAACAGTAAAAGTGATAGTGTTCTAGTTCTTACATGTGGTAGTAGATTCATAGTTATTTATTTTAATTCTTCAGCTTACATAAACACAGGTATATGTATGTGCATATCTATATATATATCTATATATCTATATATATCTCCTTATATATACAACAGGTATGATTTTATACAGGTCATATATTACATAATAAAACATTCAAAAATATTTTAAAATTTCAATATATAGTACACTATCACTGTATATACACATGCAGTGTAATTGTCCAAGGCAGGGAGAAATTGCTTATCTTATTTGGGTGGATGAAAAATGAGATTTAAAAACAATTACAACTTATGAAATGTGTCATATGTGAGCTTGATTGTTGAGGAATGTATAAATGTGTACCTCATTCAGAGCAAAATGACATTCCAGGAAGAAAAAGAATAGCTCCTCTCAAAAACCTTTTGTATTTTTCTTCATCTTATTTACTATCCCCTTTTGTCTCCAATAGTACTGTATGTGTATATGTCTTAGTTCTCTTGTTGCTAAGACAAAATACTGGACACCCAAAGTTAAAGGAGGAAAGGTTTATTTGGTTCACAGTTTGTAGAGGTTTCAGTTCATAGTCAGCTGGTTCCAAGGCAGGGTGGCAGGCAGAGGGCATCACAGAGGAGAAACAGTCCATGACAGGCAGAAGGTAGCAAAATTAAGCAAGTGACCTACAATGAAGGCAGCATCTTTCTGTCCCTTTTATATTCTATCTAGACTACCAATCCAATCTAGGCTGCCAAACCAATCAGTGGTCTGATCTGGTAATCACACACCCTTAACCCCAGAATTACACACTCTAAATCCAGCCACTTCTGAAAAGCCCAACCTATGACCATGTGATGCTTTGGAGGACATCTAGATCCAAGCCATAAGAGTATATAACATAAATGTTAAATAAATGAACATTCAGTATTGATAGAATCTAGTGTGTGGATGTGTGCATGTAAGGAAATTGTTAGGAGAGACACAAGGGAGCTAGTTTTGATTTCTCTGCAAATATTTCAAGAGAGTAATATGGTGCTTTTTGTAGAGAAATGGCAAATTTGGATTTAAATGGTAGAACACTCTGGTGAAAGAAGGGAAGCTTGGAAATTCAGAGTTTAGTGGTAGTGAGACCTTCACAGAAAAAGGGAAACATGTTAAACTAGTCCTGGCAGAAGTGATGTGGGGGGGCTGTGACATCAGTCCTAAGAATTGCCAAGAGGGACTTCTACTGTTAATGAGGAGGAAGATAAGAAGGTAGATTCCTTCTCATGATTTTAGAAGTTACCAACTTCACACTATATTTCTCCGGTCTTCAAGACATGTATGACGTCTCCAGGCATGGTGGTGCACACCTATGCGCCCAGACCTCTGGGAAGCTGAGAGAAGAGGAGCACAAGTTCAAGTGAAGCCTACAAAACTTAGCAAGACTCTGTCTCAAAAAGAAAAGGCCTAGGGATCTAGCTGAGTGGAAAAGCCCTGGGTTTAATTTTCAGCAGAGAGAGAGAGAGAGAGAGAGAGAGAGAGAGAGAGAGAGGCATGACTTGCTTCCAGTGTTTCCAAAGATTATGCTGTTCTTTATCTCAGCTTCTTGGATTTCAGTTTGGTTGGACATGCAGTATTTACTTGGCCAATACATTTTACAGATTCTTAGATCATCTTATTGTGGTGACAGAACGTGTTTGAGATAAACTAGCCAAATTTCAGGGTCATGCTTCCCATTCCCAGTTCCTCTTCCCTTTCCCAACCCTTCTTCTTTTCTTTGGGATAAAGGGGAGATCCCCCACCTGACTCTGAAGTCATGACATAAACATCTTGGCTCTGTTTTTATTTATGCTTTTGTTTTTTGTCACGTACCAGCACACATTGCTTGGTTCCTACTATGAACACTATTACATGCACTAGTGCATGCTCTGGTATTCATTCCTTGTCCTCCCTTCAGGATGAGGGTATTCATTCCCCTAGTATTGGACCTGTTGGCAGCTGATAGTTCTTGAATGAATCTCCCTCTGGAAACTGCCTTCAATTTAAAAGTTCTTAACTTTCAAGAGCTTTGCCTTTCTCAGAACTGCACTTATATTCAGGGAACAGCTTGCATCAATGATTGGCCCATGAATTGGTTAAAATCATCCATTTCCCTTAAGGTGGGACAACAATGAAGAAATAATCTCATTCCAGAATTCTCCATGGCCAGGCTGAGTCTTTTAATACCACCATGTAACAATTCAGTTCCTCGCTCAGGCTTGTCCTCTGTCTTCACTCACTCCCATCTGACATTAGTCTCCAATAAGCTTTCTGTACACATTTGAGAGTTTGTTTCTGATGGAGCCCAACCTAAGTCTCCTGGAGCATAAGTGGCTGGCTCGGAGAATATAATGGTTCTGAAGACTGGAAATAGATGCAAAGATAAAAGGTAAAATAGTTAAAGATATATGAGGGCACATTACTGTGTGCACAGTTTACTTGGTGTATTACTCTAGAGAAGCAGATTGGTCAAATCCAAGAAGTTGCATGAAGCCATATGGTTGTATTTGTAAACCATTGGGATAGTACACTCTTATTTATTTAAGAACAAGAGAGATAGGCTTTAAGGATAGCCAATATTTTCTGTCCACATACACGGGCATAGTCTTAGTTATCACTCAACAGCAGACTTAGTGTGACTCAAAACTTTAATCTTAGAGGGCATTGATTTCCTTTGCAAAAATTCTAAAAGCTTCTGATGACATCCAGGCTGAGGGAAGTTTAACTTTGTACTGAGACATTTTTTTTCCTTTCCTGTGTACATACACAAGGCAGTGAAGAAAACCATTAAATGCTGGCTCAGTTTATGGTTTTCAAGGAATGAGGGTTATTTTGTTTTGTATAATAGACCACAAAGCAAAATTGAATAAAGATTCTTATTTGTTGACAAAACTCTTTGAGATTTTGTAGCCTAATTTGGGTAGACAGTATTCTTTTTCACAGTTGTCTAGTGTGGAATTTAAATGACTACACACTGCTACACCAATTAAAAATTCAAAAATAAATTCAGTGTTTGAAACTGTTCTTCCCCACCAACACACATACACACAAATCCACACACACACACACACACACACTCACACATTTTTAGAAATAAACAAGGAAGTGTTTTCCAAATTTCTTTTTTGCTCCTAACCCTTTAAAATGTCAAGGAGTAAATGAAGTTCAGCCTCTTCAATGAGAACTATTATTCAGCTCAATGACAAAGGGCATCTTTTGTGTTGTGTACCCTAGACTCGCAGTTGCATAAATGAAAAACAAACACAGAACAAAATAGAGGCAAGCATGCATTTCAGCAGACAGACCTGGGTACCTATTACCCATCTGCTCTTCAACGGATGAGTGGACTGGGTAAATGATTTAATTAAACCTCATTTTTCTACTGTAAAAGGAAAATAATAAACAATTTCTGTGGGGTTGTATAATAGTAATGTAAGTTACTTATGTGAAGTACATAAAAGAAAGGAGGCCACATGGAAGATTATCAAATATAGTTGCCCTTTTTATGTTCTCCAGAGATTTTAGCCAGGGATAGTGGCACACACATGCAATCCCAGTACTTTGAGCGACAGAGGCAGGAAGATGACAAGTTTGAGCCTAGACTAAGGAACTTTGTGACATAAGGAGATCCTGTCTCAAAATAAAATATAAAATAAGGGCTGGTGATGTAGCTCAGTGTGAAAGCTCTTGGTTCAATCCTTAGTATCCCAACAAAAAGATATTATAAAAGTCACAGAAATAAGTTCACAATCAGACAAGCAAACAAAAGTTTCAGGTAAATTTCTTTCATGATAAACTTTGGAAGAAGTCACTGGAAAAGACCTATAGCTTCTATATTTCAACTGATGCTTAAATTTTGCCATATTTAGAGGTTTTAATTTTTAATGTAAGTCTTTGGTCCTTATTAAAACAGAACTGTGCCAGGAAAGTATGAACTGTAATATGAAAGGAAGAAAACTGGAATGGCCATTCTAATTTTCCCTCCAGCTGGCTTGGAGAACTTGAGGAGCTATGGGTCACTCATCTGTAAAAAGTGAGATGCTAAAGTGGATGACACGTGTGTGTTCTAATACACTGCTTCTGACATGCATTGACGTGATGATCCTCTAAGTGACTATTCTATTTGCTTACTATGGGAACTTAGACACAACAAAGACCTTCAGAGAACACAAAGCCTAGGGAATCTAGGAAGATTTATAGAAAGGAAAAGTCAGGCAATTAAAGTCAAGTACTATAAGCACTTGATTGTATACGGAGAAGCATCTAACCTGTTTTGGGACTATCAAAGAAGGCTCCCTTTCAAAGGTAGAAGACAGAAGAAAACAAGAAGGGAGGTGCCTTGTGGTGCCCAAAAGCCTAGATATAGGAGAGAACATGATATAATCTGGAGGGTGAAAATAAATTTAGCTTGATCACAATGGATTGTGCAAATAAGAGAAGAGGAAATATATGTACAGAAGTAACAGTTTTACTTCTACAATCAGTGTTTAATGGTCATCAATGATTGTTGAATTATCAAATACATGAGTGAAAATTGGTATCACACCTTTTTACCTCATTGTGAATAAAAACTCAGAAAAAATTTTTGGAAAGGATCATGGGGCCAAGGATGTAGCTCAGTGGCACCACACTGCCTGTCTGGCAAGTGCCAGGCCCTGAGTTTGATCCTTGGTACAAAAAAAAAAAAAAAGGTCATGGGGAAGACTAAATCCACTAGAGAGGATGAGGTTCGAAGGTACACCAGCTAGAGTGAACAAAGATCTGAGATGAGAAAGGAGCTGGCATTTGTTCCTTGTTTCATGAAAAGTATATATTGATTTACCTCTCATGCTAAATACAGCTGCTCTAGCTCCTGGGAATAAGACAGAACACCCAGCCTATGTTTGGGGGAGGACACCATGCACCATGCACCTTACATGTGCAGTGTTGCAGGTGCTGCCATGGAAGGCAGCAAACTGGACAGGTCATATCTTAGGATAAGCTGTAATTGCATCTCTACAAAGTGCCCTCCTCACTATTTTTTCATCAGTTCCAAGTGTTTGTTTATGCTATGAGAAGAATGATTAGATGTTCTGGTTGATCTCAGTGTGTGATGCTATTGTCATCAACTTGCCGTGTTCACAAGGAAAAATAATCTTCAGTCTATGCTCATGTGTTAATGTGGCATTACTGTTACATTTAGTAAGTTTACTTCATCTAAATTATAGAAAAGTGTTGCATATAATATTTAATAATAGAGTCATTTTTTTCTTTCTATTGGCAACTGTAAAATTAATTTCCTTAGGTTGAAATGAAAGACCTCATAATATGAAATAAATACCAAATTTTGGTTCAAAGTGCTTCAAAATAAGTTCATTTCAATTCTACTTTTAAGGAATATTAAAGCCAGTACCCAGGAAAATTTTTGATTTAATGCTATGAAAAGATTTGAGCAAGGTGAAATTTTTAAAGTTCAAGAGACAAGCTTTGTGAGGAGGAATCCTGAGCTGGGAGTCTATGTTTGGTTCTCATTCCAGCATTAACTTTTGTGATGCTAGGAAAGTGATGGCCTCCAGTAAAGGGAATTCTGTCTTCTCAGATCAAATATCAGAGAAACTACAAAATGAAAGCAAAATTACCCATTCGCATTGTAAGTCCGGTAGAGTAGGACTGACAAGAACCAGGATTATAACAACAAGTGAGAGAAATCTATGATCACTACTGTAAGTGTTATTATAGCTATTACTACACTTTCTAATTTAACAGTAATAGTTATATATACATGTGTATATATATATGTCTTTTATATGTCATTATTGAGCACTTATGTAGAACATAATGGTGATTGCTATTTATGCATTAAGAACTAATCAACAGAATGATACTATTGATTAAGTGCCATTATTATTGCCATTTTTCAGTGAAGAAACTAAAGCCCACACAAGTAAAGGCAGTCTGATCCCAGTAACTACAATAAGTAGAGTGTCAATATTTGATTCAATACAATCTAACTGCAGAACCTACTCTAAACAAAATATTATATGCATTATTTCAAACAAAGCTAATGTAAGATTAAATAACATCTGAACAAAGAGGGAATTCTCTGTCTTCACACATTTTTAGAAGGAAGATAGACTGTACACTTGATGGAGGGCATGCAGACACTGGATGATTATTTAGGAAAAATCACCTGCAAGGTTCTCTCAGACCCTAAGATATTTCCATCTGATATGAGCTTCTCCAAGATCAAACCAAGTCTGCCAAACTCAGATGTTCAAAACCAACATTGAATAGTCATATTCTTTCTTTTTTATTGGATATACTCAGACAAACTGTCCTGGCTCCTGTTTCTCATTATCACTTTTACTTCTACAACCATCAACAAAACCACTATCACAAGACAACCTAGCGAATTGAAAAGAGCACTAAAACTAGACTCCAAAGTTCTTGGTTGTAGCCTGAACACACAAGATGCTAGAGATGTATCCAGGGCCAAGAAACACAAAAGAAACACAAATTTCTTTTGGTTCACTTTTCTTATATGTAAATTGGTGTAATAACTGTGTCCACCTGGCCATATTGAAGGTAGCATTCCAGGTAGGGAATCTCATTCTTAGAAATCCTTACCAATGTAAAGAAAGTTCAGTTGAGTTCTTTTTTTTTTTTTTGGCACTACTTTATTGTTTCAGAGCAAAATACATGATACACATCTGCTACACACTTTCTACAGGAAGTGAGTAAAGCCATGGTTCACATTTTAATGACTACATTTCACTTAGATCTCACAAGGAAATGGCCATTCTTCATCAGTGTCTTAGATACTGGAGAAATACTGCTATTGATTTAATTTCTCATGGTAAAGGACTTACTGTCCCCCATCATTTTGGATCAGTCATACGGTTTATTTGGTACTATAGCAAAACAGAAACAATGCCCCCATACACAGAATCTTCAGCATCCCTACATTCATTCAAATTAAAAGTTTTGAGAAGAGTACCATTATTGTTTAAATTTGTAATCACAAATTCTCATATAAACCCGTCAAATATGTGTATAGTCATAGTGCTCCTCTCCACAGACTGCTGCTGTCTCCAAACCCATTTTAATTTGTAGTTTGTAACAGTTTATTCTAGATTTATTGTTCATACAAATACCAGCCCTTGAATGTATCTTCTTGTAAGCTTGTCCAGTGACTTATAACATATTCTTTGATTATTGGTTATTGAAATTCTTATTTTCTCCTCAATGAAGAAACTGAAATGATGTTTAAACTTTTTGATCTTGTGACCAAGAATATTTCTCAGATGAAGAAACGCACATTTTTTTTAAAAAAAGAATCCTGGTAGCAACTATTTTATAAATATGTGATTGTATTTTTTCCCCTCATGTCCAGAAACTCTTATTGAAAAGAATTCAGGTATACTCTTCCAAAACCACACAGTTCAGAGATTTTCTAACACAGGTTTACATGTGTACCGAAATGGGCAAGAGAATGAAGGCACAGGGTCACTTGATACCACCAGTAAAGGACGTCAAACATAGGAGGCACTAACGACACGTAAGTATAGTCAATCACAAAAGCAAGTGTTGAAAGTCTTCAGGAACTGTCTTCCCTTTAACATTTAGCAAAATTCAGTCTAGATAGTTTAATACCTCAGAAAGAAAATATAAATAAGAGATGCTTCACACAAGATTAGTTACCGAGAGTTGTTCTTTGCAAACATAAGAAAAGGCACGAAATGAAAGGAAGAGAAGACAGATTTCCTATACCGTCAGATTATCCTTCCTTTCTGAGGGTCTCAGATGTTGTGCATCTGTAGAAATGCCAGCCATACCTGAAGGTTTAAGAGATGTTTTAGACTTGCTGACATGGTCCCTCAATACTACTAAAAGTCTATATCACAAAAATAAAACTATCTTGGTTTCTGATTTTCAGTCCTTTGTTAAAAACTATAAGCCAAATGTGACCATTAAAAGATGATCTAAAAAAGTTTAAGGCAAAGGAAAAAAATATATTCTACCTTCCCAATAAGAAACAGGTGACATAGGTAGACTTCAATAGCAAATAAATATTTTAAAGCCAGCTGTCTTTTCTATCTATACAGACTAAGAAAACAAGTTATTATTTCTTTATTGAGATGATGACATCATTCCTAGAACATATCCATAACTAGTTTCACAATTTTAGGTGACATTTTCCATGACACAATATAAAATATGAGCATTGAGTGTGAGCAGGCAGAATAGATCTGCACTCACAATGTCTATTACAAACAGAGGACAAAAATGAGCAACAAAACAGCGGAATCTCTGGTTACACCATAACCTCCATCTATGTGATACACAACTACTTACTTTTCTGGGTTAAGACCACCCTTCACACGACCAGAGGTGGCAGCCAATAAGATGCCACTTTGCAAGTGCACCTATGCCTACAACTGTAGAAAACTTGTGGAGATGCTCCAGCCTATCTGTACTTCTTATTTTTAAAATTTTTCCTAGGACACTAATTTTGATAATATTTCCCAAGTCCTTCAACTAATGATCCTTTGATAATTTCTGTCTTTTTACATCAAAATTTACCCGTTTTTTAAAAAATTATTTCCAAGTATTAGGAACAAGGGAGCTGATACAGCATATATTCACAATTAATTGTTAATATTTTCAATGAGTTGAGTTTTAATTATTAGCCCTTAACATCATAAATGTACCGGTAATTCCAAATGTCCCATTGCTCGTTAGAAGACTCAAGATTGTTTTATCATCTTTTTTTTTTTCAGGTAAACCACTTTTATCTGTTCAGTTTTTACTGAAAAGGGAATAAAGTTAGCATTAAAAAATAACTATACTCATCTTTCCACCATAAGTTCTATCTTTTGATTTATAAAAATGAAAACCTTTATCTTTTTATTCTCTCTTCAAACTTCATTCTTTAGGGGAGGTTAAACATTATGTATTTTGCCATTTAAAGAGTTTTCTTCCTCTGATGCTGGAGGTAACCCAGAACATAGCTCCATGACACCACTAAGCTTTGAACCCAACAGCATAAATCATGGTGCCCTGCCTGCGGAGAAATACACGTGAGGCAATAACACTGGCAATAAGCAGATAGCAGGGAAATGCTTACTGCTTCTGGGGAAGGTTGTTCCAGCCATAGTTTCCACAATGCATTGTTTGGTTTACTTTCTTTTTGTAAATCACTCTTTGAAATATGGATTAAAAACTAGCCTTTTAAAAAGCGATAGTGTAGGGCTGAGAACAAGTGTTGTGGTTGTGGTTTCTTTTTCTCTCTTCTCTTTATTTAAAAAAAGGGAAGTGAAAGAATGCATATTTCTTAGTTTAGACTGCTGTAACAGTCTAATAATAATAATAATAGTCTGTAAAAGCTTAGACTAGGTACTTTAAACAACAATAACTTATTTCTCACAGTGTTGGAGTTGAAGTTCAAGATCAGTTTGCCAACATGGCTGATCCATGGTTGTGCCTCTCATCCTGGTCTTTTTTTTTTCTATGTCCTCATGGGATAAAGAGAGATGAAAAAAGCGGGAAGGGGAAGGACAAGGAAAGAAAGAGTAACTTCTGTGTCTTTTCTTAGAAGGGCACTCATCCTGTGAGTGTTCTACCCTTATGACTTCAACTAAACATGACCGCCATCCAAAGTCCTGCTCTCCAAATACAATCACAATAAGCACAATAAGAGTTAAAACTCCAATGTAGGAATTTGCTGGAGAAATCCCTGAGTCACTGGCAGCATAATTATTCAAATTAAGTTGACACAACTGATCATTTCCTTCTCTTTGTACAAATGAAAAAGACAGGTTGCAAAAGGCTTTCTACCTTCAGTGCTACACTTTGATCTTAGCCAAAAGGCCGAGAAGCGATCTATCTTCAGTGCTGTACGTCAAGACACACTTGATGTTTTGTCTTGATGACTCACTGAATTATGAGGTTCCTACTGGAAAACAATGCCTTTGTTTGGCAATATCAGTCAAATTTGAGATGTGAAGCTTGAGTCCTCTGCATTGAGAAGCCTCTATCTGGAGATGAGTTTGATTTTTCTTACCAGGGAATGTTTTATTTGAGTTTGCTTCTCTGGTAGTTCATAGATAATCTAGGAATGAGCAAAAGTTCATTTCTTTGAAAAGCAGCCTGACATTTCAGAATCAATATGAATTTTAGAGTTATACAATATTTCCTTTGAATTGTGCTTTTTTCGCTTCTTGGATATGTGTCTTTTGACAAATTTCTTGACTTCTCTGACCTTCTGGCATATACTGTGAGCTAACACTATCACTTAATACACC
The DNA here is from genome assembly GCF_053883595.1 of Heterocephalus glaber. Classification (NCBI taxonomy): domain Eukaryota; kingdom Metazoa; phylum Chordata; class Mammalia; order Rodentia; family Bathyergidae; genus Heterocephalus; species Heterocephalus glaber. The sequence goes on along the minus strand of NW_028258293.1, from coordinate 34,999,495 downwards.
AGTGTATAAGTTTAATAAGATATACATACGAAGGCATGAGTCTCTGCAATGTAGCAATCAAACATTTTATTTCTCATCTGTATTATCTTCCTTAAAACGATACCCTGGAAGTAGGAAGCTCTCCTAGTTTGTGACAACTAGCTTTGTCACTGGTCACCCAATATTTGGGAGAATTGTAAATTTAGTTAATTTCACAGTTGATGATTTTACCATTAAGAGTTTTGAGCCAACTAGATATGTTTTATTTTCAAGAAACAGATATTCAAACTAACACAGGCTTATGAAGCAGTGCCATATATGTCTAACATAGGAAAATTCCTGAATATAGGAAAACGGGCTGGTGCAGGGCTCCACTAAAGGCCCAGACTCCTTTTATTTTTCTGTGCCAGTGTTCTCAATCTATTAGTTAATTTTCTCATGTTTATGAGTTAGTTTCACCAGCAACAGGTATCACTTACATGTTCATGACAAGAAGAAGTCCAGAAAGGACACTGAAATTTATGTCTGTCCCTGTTATCAGATGAGCAGAAAGATTCCCAGGGACTTCCTGGCAGACACCTGCTTGTGTGTCATTGGACAGACCTTCACCTGGCCCATCCTGCTGCTGGAGATGATGGTAAAGCATCAGCAGCAGTCTTTCAGCTTCTGGAGGGGAGATTGGCAAGGGATAAAGTGACTAGAATGCCTGTAAGGCTACCCTGAGTAGTGTCTGTTATATGTGATAAATGCTTCTGATTCTGTTCAGTTCAAGAAGCATGTAACAAGTGACAAATATTGTTCTAGGTTTTGAAGCAACAGAGTAAAATAAAGACAAAAAGCAAAAATACAGTTCTTCTCCATGAGGAACTTCATTGCATTAGACTGACAGAGAAATAGCTAAACAATTGAATTCTCATGAGATAAATACTTATGAGGCCACAATTCCACACTATCTGTGTGCATCTTTTAGTTAGGTCCTTCCACAAACAAGCAGGAGGCTGAAGATCTATCTTTGACATGTTCTCTGAAAAATCAAGAGTGTAGTTATGTTTTAGTGTTAAGAAGTTTTGTTTGTTTGTTTCTTGTTTTTGAGATGTTTTTAGCATTTTTCTTTATTTTTCTCTTTTCTATTTTGCTTTTTGTTGTTGCTTAATGGTAGTCTATATCTTTTGGAATTGTCAAAACAGGTAAAATAATTGTAGTAAGTCAATTACTGAGAAAAAATCTCACATAGTTTTAATAAACCTATGAAGCTCCTTTATGTTTCAAACATTTAAAAAAGAATTATATTAGTAGATCACACTTATGCAGATGCACTGGATCATTTGGATTCCACATGTTCTTTGCTTATAATACAAGGTTGGCAAACTTTGCCTGTAAAAGCCTGACAAGTTGGCTCTCTAAGCCATGCAGTCTCTGGAGCAGTTAATCTGCTTCACCATAGTATAAGAGCAGCCAGAAACAATGTGCAAACACGTGGCCATGGCTGTTTTCCAATGAAATTTTACTGACAAAAATAAGTGCCAAGCAAAATTTGCTGATCTCAAACATAATTGTATTTAAAAACACCATTCTTTTCATTAGGCAGTATTATTTGTAGTTATCAATTCTAATAATGGATCCAAAGATAATTGGAATACCATTTGCCAATGCCTTCTAAGTTAAATCTGCTCTTTATCTTCAGATTGCTAAGGGAGGATAGAGAAATGCACATAACAAGGAAATCTCTGTAATGGGGCTCTAACACATACGTATGTTTTCTTCAGTCATTATTAGGAAAATAACTCCTATTCAGATTATTAATGAGGCATTTCTTTTAACTTTTTGAGCTCCTCTTGCCTCATGTGTGATGTATCCCAGGTACAGTCTGGTTTTCAGTACTGTTGTGGAACTAGAAGCTCTGAAAACTACAGAACTAAATATCTACCAAAAACCAAAGAAGAATATAGTTAGGACCTCAAACCCCAGGAATTACTAAGCCAGAGTTGCAAATCAGTGTGACAGGACAAAAGTTGACAAAGAAGCAAACTTAAAAAGGTGACTCATTTATTCATTTTAGTGTAGTCCAAGTTGTATCTGTCCTGACAAGTGTCACCTGAAGGCTTGGAGAGCTATTACCTAAGACAAGATGGTGGCAATGCTGTTCTGAGCTTAAAGGTAGGAGCTCTGGAGCCAGCTTATGAGAAAGATGGGTTATGTGACCTCGAAAGCTACTTCTAAAGCTAATGTTCTGTGAAGTCTACAGCTGTAGTGACTGTCCCAGGCCACCATCTCAAGAGGAAGCCCGATGCCTCACAGCCAGCCATGTTCTGAATAAACATGTTCATTGCCATGCCTCTGTGAGCTGCCTTGTGGTCCATGAATGCCATCTGTGACCACTGTCAGTGTGCTCAGAGGGGAGCAGAAATCCACCCTGGGGCTTGACTTTGAATTGCCAAGCTAAAGGACTTGCTTCTTTTCTCTGGGCCTGAAAAGATTGCCCTGTTTCCTGACTTTTCCCCTTCTCTTTTCCTTAGCATTAAAGGGACAAATATATCCCTTCCTCAAGCCACATTAGATTCTAAGTCTATTCACAAAAATCCCAGAAATGGAATACCGCATCACAAGATAATCTGCAGGGAATACTAATTAAATATCATAAAAATCCTATTAAGAATATGGAAATTCTTAAGACATCCAAGTTAGAAATGAGGCCACTACAGCACAAGTATATGAGATTTTACTAAGAAACAGTAACAAAGTCTGGATGGAAATTCAAGTCTTCGGCGCTAGAAAATGTATTTTTTGCAATATTCCAGAAAGATAGTTTTCTTAATTCCAAGAAATAAAATTTAAAACTGTACTTTTAATAAATGAATACAATTTCCAAATTGATAAATATCTAAGGGCAATGTAACATACTAAGCCCTTCTTCCCCATCACAATAGGTATCAATAGGCAGTATTGTTGTGATCATTGAGAAAAGATGAAAAATGACATTTAAAGAGTCTAATTTACCCAAAATTTCATAGTAAGAGAGTGAACAATTCTGTTTCATTCAGTGGAGAAACATTATTGCTTTTTCAACATTAGTCTTGGGTAATATTTCCATACACATTAAAAGAACTTTTAAATTTCTACATCAAATTTATTTGTTAATCCTTAGTGCAGTACATTTACTACACGTTATTGCAATAAAACTGGAGAGGTAGTAATTATTCATAAATACTGATGCAATAGTTGCTTCACTCTTTGACTGCCCAGTTCTCTCATTCTCAGAGTTAGCAATGATTGAAGGCTGCAAAGGAGCCTACAAACATGAGAAAATTCATACAGTTTTGAATGCAGCTAGAACAAGGTCTAGAGAGAGAGAAAGTCCTCTTTCCCATTGGAATTTGATGTCAGAGAGAAGCATACTTCCTTCTAAAATTATTTCCTATTTTTACAACCTGAGGTCAGGAACTCTGCAGCATGACTGCATCTGATATACTGCAAACATTAATTTGGGGGAGACAATTTATTCTGTAGTGGTAACAGGAGAGATAAAGGGTACTGTGTACATAAGCCACCTACGTGCAACTAAATTTGTTTCCCATCACCTAAGCTTTATTATTTTTCTTTCTCAAACAATGGTTTTCCTAAGAGAAATCAAATTCAAGAAAGGTTTATAAACATTCTACATCATTCTTATTTTATAGAAATAAAAGCTAGGCCATATAGTGAGTATGGACATCATATTCATGGAAATTCTGTGCATCTAAAATGAGTTGGGTGGTATTAAAGCACATTAAAAGAGAAAAGAGGCCCCAAAACTTTGGCATGCTTAGGTTTGATACTAAGCCTATCCAGTTTTTCTTTTTGTGACTTTGGGAAAATTATTCTTTCTTTGTCACTTTCAAGAAGTTCAGTTAAATGAGAGTTATACTATCCTAAAGAAAAGCTGTATGGTTTCACTAGGTAAATGGATGTAAAACACCACCTAGTGCAGTACTTATGACATAGGTTGGCTCAAAAGAATGGAAGACATTTTTATATGGAACAACAATGGGTTATGTCTTATGATGCCAGTGGAAAGTAAGTATTAAGATACAGAACATTATTCACTCATAAAGAAGAATTAAATTACTTCACGTGCAGGAAAATGAATAGAACTTTGAACCGTAATGTTAAATGACATACGTCAGACATAGAAAGTTAAAATTGCATGGTTTCTCTTATATGAAAAACTTAAAATATAAGTAAATAAAAAAGTAAAATGAAGAAGAGATGGTAGGCAACAAAGGGGAAGATTCTTTTTGAAACAGGGAACAGGATCAGGACAAGTGAGAAAGTGGAGGGTAAAGAGTTAGAAAATGATCAACACGTGTCATATATATGCACCAATTTCCCTATATGAATGTAACTATTATGTGTCATACACATACACTACTGCAACTTGGAAAAAGAACCCTTTGGGAAAATGATGTTGTGATGTAGTTCATGAGAGTAAAAGGCTACATCTTTTTCCTGGTACTTTTTTTTTTGGAAGCCTTACTTACAGAAATCAAATTATATCATTTTCCTGTCTAAAATACCTCAGTAACTCCAAATTCCCCTCTAGGTGAAGTTCAATATCCCAAGTAAAATCTTAATCTTTCCCTTTTTGATCTTGTACCTGTTGATATTTTAGCCTCATCACTCTTATTCTTCACCTCAATTCTAGCTTCCAGTTATAAAAAAATATCTTTCAGATCCTCAAAGGAGCTACACTCATGCCATTCTAGCTGCCTAGACTAGCATTTCTTTTCCTTTTTTGCCCAAGTTCTTTTTATCCTTCAGTTTCATCTACTCCAGGAAGCTTTATCACTAACTGCATTTGTGTTGTGTCCTCCTCTTTGCATTGCTTAAGAATCCCCTATGTGTCTATTTTGACATTTCCACACTAGATGCTGGTCAGAGGTTGCTAAACTCCATATGAACATAAACATGACTCTATTGCTTTTCATTCTATTTCCAATGCCACATATATTTCTGTGCCTAAAAATGCACCGTATTTGTTTGTGGAAAGAATATAGAAGCTAAACCAAGGACAAAAGGGAGCTCTGATCACTCAGATTCCTTTCATTGTGTTAATTAATAAAGTAACAATATTAGTTCAACTTATTTCACACATTATGGAATATAATCCCAGCAAATTTTTATAAGAAGAGTTTATAATAGCAAATATAAATAGTATGATCCATTATTAAGTATAAAAGTAAGTACACAAGATATACATTAATGCCATTATGAAAGAAAAGATATAAACAAAACAAATTGGAAGAAATATTCCAAAATATTTATGATCTTTGTCTCTGGTTAGCCAAATTATGAATGATTTTATTTTTCCTCATATTTTTCTATGCTTTTCAAATGTTCTAAATGAATACATATTTGTTTTTTATTATAATTTATGTCAAATTTTTATTTAAGAGAATAGACATTCAACACCTGCCAATAGGAAAATTCCCAAGGGCTGATGGGCAAGAAACTTAAATTGAAAGCTGGCAGCAAAAACTGGGCAGCAGCAGCATGGATTAGTGTTTTTATTTATAAAGCTGCGATTTCCCCAAGCAAGACGGACGCATCCACTTGCTGATTTATACCCCTTGTCAAGGGAAGCCAAAGAACGATAATTCTCTGATGCTAACCCTTCCTTTAGGATGATGTTTAGTCACTTTATTCTCAAAATACTTGATCAATTATATACTACCTGTTGACACCCTAGGACACACTTAAAATGAATGTCTCTCATGCAGGAGAACTCCACAAATCTAATGATAGATATAGTTTCTCTGCAGGTTCAAAAATACTCTTACCTCCACAGTAGGCTTTACTTCTTGGCTTTGAGTCAGGATGCTTTCTGGGTGAATTACTGAGCTAGACAGCATACACTGAAACATCACATGCTGTCTCTCCCCTATATGATCAGGGACAGGACATGTAGCCTCCCTCAGCTTCAGGCTATTTATTTGGAAAATGAAAATCAATCATTAATTAAATTGTTTAACCGCTTATTATTCGACCCAGATGTGATATTGACTATGATAAACTTCGTAACTTGTGAATTATTACACAGATAGTCCATTTTCTGAGTGAGAAATTACCTTTTTCTTCCTTGTATCTGGCTCTAATCCCAGCTAACTTATAAAGTCCTTGGGAATAAAATGCCAGGATTCTGTTGTGTGTCTAGTTTGCCTAACACAGTGCCTGATGCACATAGGGGCTTACAATAAGCCACTGAATGGATTCCACATTGCTGTCAACCAACCAACAGCACAATTTCCAGGTGCTCCTTTAATTCCCAGTACAACTAGTCATTGTACTAATTCCAAAACAAGAGTAGGTTCTGTCCTATGACCTAGAGAAATCAAAACTGAACAAATACATACATATATATAGCATATGTGATATGGGAAGACTTGCAAAGATAACTCAGCCTTAGTAGGAAGGATTCAGACAATGTTTCCTGAAGAGATGATTTTTAAATCATGTCCATAATAAGAAAAAGCAGAGAAAAACTTATGTGTAGAAATTGCTTTTGGGGACAAGTGGAACAGTGTATTTGGGAGCCCTATTACTGAGCTCCATCAATAGGACTTACACAAATAATTGACTACACCTTGAGATTTTCCCTTTCTTTCTTTTAAATTTTTATTATTGGCCATTGAACCCAGAGCTTTCACACTGCGCTATTTTTAATTTGTTTTTCTTAAGTTGTGAGATACAGTCTTGCCAAATTGCTAAGTTGACCAGGTTGGACTCAAACATGTGATCCTCCTGCCTCAGTCTCCCAGAATACGAGGATCCTAGGGGTGCAACTTGATTGACCATAAACTTCTTGACAGCAGGAGCTGTTCTCTACTGACTTGGTTTCTAATGTTCTGGCTAGGGTTGAAATAATATAGTAGAAACTTTATAATTGCTTATTACATATGTCAACTGACTCAACTGGGAACAAGAATACCATCCCTGTGTTAGGAAGAGAGTATCTGGTACAAATAATCTCTCCAGATATTGACCTTGAACTCTCTTCTTGCTAAAAATCTGACTAAAACAAAAAATATATGATTAAATTAACCAAAGGTCATGTAATTTCCCCCTTTCTCTATGTATTGTTCTCTTTAGAGATCAAGGTATATCACCAAAAAAACACATACCCAGAACATATTTTTAGTGATTCACAAAATTTGCTGTCCTGGGAAATATTTTAGTGTTATAGCTTGAGCATTTTCTTAAAGATTATTATTATTATAATAAACACTCTGATGGCAGAGTTTAAACAGTTTTTTGAAACCACTTCTAACCCCTTGGGTTCATTTTATTGTTTAATATTCTTTGTGTGAGAATCCCTGGAACAAATTATTTTGCAGCTAAAACATGGATCCTACATTCATGGAGCACATTATTTCTTGTCAACCTCCTTTTTTTGAACTATCACTTCTTTCCCAGGAGTCTTTTTAGGCAACATTTTTCCCAATCATCTGCACCCCTAGCATGACAGTTTAATGCCATAGATATACAGTCTCTGTTTTTATGTACTCAGAGTATATTGGAAAGCTACAAACCATTGTGATGGCTAAGATTCTTTGAACCCCTCCAACAGTAATTTTTGCCCCTTTGGGAGGCATATCATTTCCATTGGAAATACACGATACCACTAAAAAACACACATCTCTGTTATGCCACATTTTTTATTCAGATTTTGGTTTTTCCTTTTAAGAAAATAGGATGGCATTTAAGATAAGATATGAAAGCAAACCTAAGTTTTGTGCTCTGTTTCATTCAAGGAAAATCATTTAAATTGTCCCAATTTCCTAAGTTTCCTTATTTAATAAATAAAAATAGATATCTGGCGGAAATAACTATAGTACTAGAGAAGATAATTACTGTCCATTGTTCTATATAGTTAATTCTCAGGGTTAAAATATTGGCTTGTTGTCAGGGAAACATTCTAAGAGGAAGAAATAAGGAACAATCACATGGAAAGAGTTGGGAATAATTTTTGCTTAGGCTCATAAAGGTGAGTGGGCTGGCTCATGCTGGAGACAATGAGAGGGAAACCCTTAGGAAATCTTAGATTGATGTGTGCCATCAAATGCAGAATCCAAACTGGTAGAGGAAACTTATTCTTCTACTATTACAGCTTTAAAATATACCAGCTGTGTGACCTGGGAAAATTACTGAATTTCTTAGTTTTAATTCTCTCACTACTAAGTAGAGGAAATAGTATTTACTGATGAGGAGAGTTGTGAGGACTTCATGAATTAACTTCATATATAAAGAAGGTAATCTATGTCTGGTTGATAATAGCTCACTTTGGGAGAATAAAGCCATGGAGTCATAGTGGCTTTAAGACTTGATAAAAGATATAACCCTCATAAGGCATATAGGATAGTTCAGTCTTAAATTCCTAGTTCTCCAGGTTATAATTTGGAAAAAGATAACAATGAGACACTATCACTTTTATCATCAAGGTATCATCATTATTTCAAAAAAATCTAGCTGAATTTAGGCATGTCTAGAATAAAAATTCTGAAAAGATTTTAATTACTTATTTGTTTTAATTAAAATTTTTTTTTGATGCTCCTGGGGTCAAACCCAAAGCCTCATACATGTTAAGCAAGTGGTCTACAACCAAACTATTTCCCTACCTCAAAATATTCTGGAAAAGTTTTAAATTAGGAAATATTGGTTGCCACATGTATAACAGAATTATTTTTTTATAACAGAATTATTGATCAACGGTTTTTTCCTAGTCTTTGATCAATAAAGGCTGGGATGATGTATTTCAAAATAAACCTCGACTTTGGTGCCAGAAGAAAGAAGTCAGTACCAAGGACTGTACCCATGAGTAACTTCACCTTTCTGCATATACTAAAAAGGGGAATGATAATATCTATTATGAGAAATTATTACCAGGATACAGTAAGATATTCTACAAAAGTTGCCTAGTAAAATAATTGCCATGAAAATTGTCTCTAAATTTCATTCCCTCCAATTCACTAATAAATGCAAATTTGGTATAATATTTCAAACTCCAAGGTCTTATAAAAGGGAGACTCAAGATTAAAAAAAAAATCCATTCTGCTAAAAAGTAACAACAGATTTTTGGTGGATATAGTGAGCAACCAGGAGACTGATAGTAATGCAAGAGAGAAGAAACTACAGTTGTACCACAGAAGAAAATGTCTTAAGGGAGAAGGAATCTCTTTTATGAGGAAGATTTAGATGGAAGCAGTATCAGACATTATTAATGCTATCTTACATTGAGAGAACTGGGCCTAAATTGAATCTTGAATCCAAATGTATCTGGTTTCACAACCTCAACCCAACAATAACATAGTTCTTCTCATTTTCTATAAGGGTAAGAAGTGTAACTCATATAAGTTTGTTTCTTATACACATGTCCCTCCAAGAAAGTCTTATGAATTCTCATTGTTCAACTGATCTTTGCTGATCATAACTGGATGGGAAATGAATGGGAGAATAGATGCATGGGAGAAAGGATGAACACCAGGCTAGCTGGCTAAGTTTATGGCAATAAAGAGCTAATTATTTCATGTGCAATGTTTTTCTATACCCACAGTAGATTTTAAAGGAAGTAAATTATATGATTCCTGTTATTGAGTACCCTCAAATCACTTGACCAACTGAAGCCAGTCTAGGAAGAACAAGTTATTGTGACAATCTTGTCTAGATATTAGAGTCACTGACTACTATGTGAGTAACCTTGAAAGTGTCACTGGAAATTCAATGAGCCAGCCCTCTTGGCATTCAGGTGAAGATAAACAAGGGATAGTGATTTTGGAAGAACTAAAGCTACATAGCTAATATGGTACAGAATTATAATATGGAACTAGATCTCTGGACAATTATATATCTAGTTCCCTTGAAGCTAGATAATCCTGTAAACTAATTGTATAAAAACTAAAGCAATTGCTTTTTTCTCTTGAAAACTCCAAGAGAGGAAAAGTATTGTTACCAAAAACTGGTGGGGGATATTTGAGTTTTCTAAAGACATGTCTCTTTTTAGATACATGTTCTACTCCTAGATAAGGTTCAGACATATAAATCAATGCAGACTAAAGAAATACATATTATTTTTCTTATTTATAAAGTCATACTTTAAGAAACCCAGACTAGATAATATATTTATTATGTACAAATCTTTCCCAATTAAATGGAAAATTTAGCCTAGGATTTATAAGTATTCTTTGGAGATCATTGTAAGTCACACTTTTAAAAAGTATATGATTGATTATGAAACATACAAAGAAATCCTGAAATTTCCAAAACTTATGTTCATTGCACAGGAAAAAAATACATATAAATAGAGACATAGGCTTTTAAATCACACAGTAAATCTGAAAGAGAGATTTGATTTTGCCAATCTTATTTTGTACTGGTGATACAAATTATTTATCTTATAACTCAGAACTCTAAAGTCTTTCCATCACAACAAGGTTTACAAATTCCAACTCTTAAATTTTACCCATAGCTCTGATTTATAAATTCTATGTTTTATTATTTTTATTCTTTTTCCAAATAAAACTGAGTCGTGAAGTTCCAACTTAAGGATGATGGTGGTTGTTAGAATGTGTTCACCATTATCATTATATTAGAGAATTACTGAGAACCAGAAAATTCTTTTTAATGGGCTAAATTCTAACAAACTGTAAGTATGTGATAAAACATATGTTAAAGCACCTAACTAAAAAGAGAATGTTAACAGGTGGTATGTTGTTTAATAACTTGAGCTACTTCAGCTTTTACAATGAGGTGTTTCTCTGGAGACATATACTAGTTTAATTGCTCACCAATGGAAACAAGTGAGATTTCTCTTGCTGCTTTCCTCATGCTCAGTTTTCCCTTACAGCGATGGTCCCAGCTCACAATCCTGGAGGACCAGTCCCTGCCTGACCAGGTGGTAACAGTTCATGGCCATCGTTAATATCAGCATGATATTCCTAGAACAGCACAGGAACATTGTTTTGTTGTCCACAAGTAAGATATATATTTTTTCTTTGTCCATTTACATATAACTATCAAGGGACACAGATTCTCAATTAACAGTCGTTACCACGGCTATCCTTCATCAGGCATCTATCGTGAGTCAAACACTACATCTTGTGTTCTCATACAGCGTATCTTTGATCCTCCCAACGACACCATGTATTGAATTGCTGTGAGCAAGGAGACTGAAGGTCTGAACATGTACATGTTTTGCCCGAGTTTGCCTGGCCAGTCTCCTGGGAAAGAAAGAGCTTTCTCCAATTGGCCCAGGATGACTCTTGGTACCATGGCCTCTCAAGGGCTTCAATGAAGCTTTTTAAACACAAATACTTACAGGGACGAAGTATGTTCCATATGTTCCATATTTTATCTAAAAAATTCTATGTCAGACACATGCTGCCCTTGGGAACAGGGGCTCAGAAGTTCCAGACATCTTTCAAGAGCGCCTACACACCTAGTCTTTTACATGACAACCACGAAGTTTTAAATGCTGCCTCATGGTTTTGGGGTTTAGTTTCTCTTAAACACTATGCCATGCTGACCACACAGTACAAAAAAAGCTCAGATTTGACAGAAAATCTGACAGGTTACGATTTCTGCTGAAAGTATTACAAAATTTAGTGTAGCTTCCTCACATATAAATATTTGTTTATTCGATTATATTTGGAGAGTGTGGATATGATGACTCTTTCTGATTCTTGGGGGGTAAGGGGTTATGTATGTTTCCATTATATAAAATTAACCCTATCCCTCTGATTCAAAAATCATTTATAATATATACCAACATTATTCATATTATTGATGATGTGATCAATGCATTGCTTTTCTCATATAATCCAATCTCATTAATGTTCTCATTCATCATTGTTCTACCATTATTTGGGAGGAGGTATATTTGACAAGCTAAGCTTTACTTGTACATTTTTAACAGATGTCAGATTTTATTTGTATGGATTTTATTTCTTCTGTATATTCTTTATTAATTAGCTTATTAATTGGGCTAACCTTATTTACTTTTGTTTTTGTCTTAACAAACTCCTGAAAATGTGACAATGAACTCCTCTTGGGTACCCCAAGGTTGCTTTATCTTCTTGTAATTCATAAAGTGTCTCTGGTAACTTTACATATCTTGTTCTGGTCATTTATGCAAAAGATTTATAGGATGAAGGAGAGTTCAAATTTGGTGAAATTACCTAAGTAATTTAATATAGGTTTCACTTCCAAAAGATTTTCTGAATGCTCATTTAACAAGGCTCACAAATATGAGAAGACTTAAATCCATGAAAAATATGACAGAAGTAGGTAATCGATTCTTTCCTGAAATACATTGCCTCTTAGAATAAGGCTGCATTTTGTTCTAAAGCTAGACCCTCTTGTTCATCAGTTTATTGAAACATCAACTGTAATAACTGTATCAGACCTCAGGGGTAATACCTACCCTATTTAACACTAATTCACTGTCAGGATCTCTTAACCCTGTATGTATAACCTTTTTTTCTTTTAATCTTGGGAAGTTCGTTATTTTTATATGGATCAGTTGAATGAAAGAAAAAGTTATAGCTTTTGAAATGTATTTAATGCTTAAATTTTAAAGACAAAAATGGGACTTGTTACTGAGTTTGAGTCTTATAACAAACTCAGAAAATAATCAAAATCTAGTACATCAATCTTCATCCTTCTTCTGTGGGGAAAACAAAATTTAATGCTGCATCTGAAAATCAAGCTGATTTAAATTGAGTGTGTGCAAAATCTTTCTTTGTTTATTTTCTCATAAAAGAATTGTGCCCCAGTCTTCATGTGTTGATATGTTATTTCACAGTTCTCTGTTCTGTGCTTGGCTAGAATTTGCCATTTCCTTCAGGAAAACACGTCTGATATTCTGGAAAATTTCAAGGAAAAAGAAAGACGATATACTGGGTCTCAAGCATTCCATTCATAGCATGAGGTCATTGTGGTCATCATTATCACCATGTTACCAATAAATGTTTTCACTTACATTGTACAATAAAGAAAAAATACCAGCAACTCATTTATATTTCCCAGAGTATTAAAAATGACCCCACACCCAGAGTACTTTATCTTCTTTTTCACAATAGAAACCAAAAAACGTCAAAGGGTCCTAGTGCTCTTCCAAGGTACCCTAAATCTAACATCATTACTCATTTCTGGCACCATGCCTACATAGGAGTGAAGCTGATTTTTTTCTTAGTCTAGAAAAATACATTTTTTTCCCTTGGTGGTACAAAGGAAATTCTTTTGCTGTCTTGTCTTAAGCTCATGGATACCTTAGAATTTCTGTCCCTAATTCTACAAAAGTTTTCTAGTTTTTGAGAGGAGGACTCAACACAACATTTGTCAAGTTTCTTCCACATGCCACTCCCTTTAAGGGTAGTGTGGAGATGTGAATGTTTAATATGTAATTTACTGAAAAAGTTAACTTTTGTTTGAGAAATGTCTGTTTAGGTTCTTGGCCTATTTTTAACTGGGCTACTTGTATTCTTGCTATTGAGATTAGTTTCTTACATATTTTGATAATAATCTCTTATTAGATGTATAATTTACAAATATTTTCTCCCATTCTCTAGGTTGTCTCTTCACTTTGTTAATTGTTTCCTTTGATGTACAGAAAACTTTTTAATTTAATGTCATCGTATCGGTTTGTTTTTGCCACTGTCTCCTGCACTTGAAGCGTCCCACTTCTGGGAACATATTTAGAAAAACTAAAATCAGTATGTCGAAGGACTAGCTCTGCTCCACAAGTATCATATCATTTTAGCTTTATTTGCAATAGAAGACGTAGAGTGGGTGTTCATGGGACTCAGTGCAATTCACTATTAAGGGCTTAAACACTTCTCTGACCCCTAGGTTTCTTTTCCATGAGACAAATGAAATAGACTCATTAAAGCACCAACCAGTCAAGGGAAGTTTTATTCTCAGGAAAATTTCGGAGAAGATAGCTGGAACATCTGGCTAAATTTAATGTCCAGGTGAGATATACTGACTACCTTGAATTTCTGTCCTTCCTTTACTCCTTTAAATGACCTGAGTACTTACTAGGACTACAGTTAGTGACTCCTGTAAATATATTCATCTTTTATTCACTCTCTCTTTTCATTACTAGCAAATTAATTAGTTAAGCTCTTGTTAATTTGTATAGTAGGGGAAAGAAAAGGAAAGGAAAGAAACCAGCATGTCTTAAGTGTACTTGAATAAGCATTGTAAATAATATCAACATTAATATCAATAAGTATTGAATGAAATACTAGAACTATATCCAGTCTGGAGATGTAAACTAAGGATCAGAGAAATTAACTGACTTTTCCCTAGGTAAAAGTCTAGGAAATGGAAAAGCTAGAATTTGAACACAAATCTATATTATCCTGTGGTGCTTGCTTGTCAACAGCTGGTACAATCACAGAGGAACCATCTTTACACTGTTGCCTTTTCTCTTCTTCCTCTCCCCTTCTTTCTTCCTTCACTCCCTTCTTCATGCCTTGCTTCCTTCCTTTCTTCCTCCATCTTTCCCTTTCTTTCTTCTTCCCTCCCTCTCTCCTTGTCTTCCTTCCTTCCTCCCTTCTTTCCTTACATCCTTTCCTCCTTCCTTCTTTCTTCTCCTCTTCCTTCTCTTCTGTGTTTTCTTTGGAAAACCATTTATTTATTCTATAAGCCCAACATTCTCTGTAACCTTTTGCTCATGAACCACTTGTCAATTTTCCTTTCAATTCTCCCTCTGAGCAAGCTTTCCAAACCTCTTCCCTTACTAGCCACCATTACATAACCTCAAGACCTGTATCTACTGCCTCGAGAGTTTTAGAAAAAAATCAGACTGAGAAAATCCAACAAGTAAAGGCATAGTTTAAAATGAAAATGATCTCAAGTTTTGAGAGCTCAGAAGGACTAGCTTTGCTGTTCTGAAGAATAAACTTCTTTCTTCACTGCTCCTATGCAACAAAGTTACAAAACTCACATAATTAAAATACAAGTTATCCCACCTACAATCCCAGACTTCCTTCCTTGTTAGGTTCTGGATCCCATAGAGAGATTGCCTTGTAGTGATATGTTACCCAATGTTCAATCTCACTCTTTGGAAAATTGCATAACCTGGGGTAACTGGTGCCCTAGACCACAGATTTTCTGTTCACTTTAATGTGATATTGTGCCTCAAAGCTGAAAGTCATTAGAACCACCTCCATTTTCATCTTATTTCTCTACTTGTCCTCTGAAATGTTTCATATTATTGACCCCTCCCTATTTGCTTGTTTTGTTTCCATTCTGTTTTCCTTTAAAGAACATTTTATTGTAAAAGATATCCCAGACACAGGAAAACAGCAAAAGAAATACACAGCTTAATGAATTGTAACAGTGAATTATCACATGACAAATGTCCTTGTAACTACAACCCAAGTTAGGAGATAATACCACTCCAGTGACTTCAGGGTTCCCCCAAGTTTGGTGGAGATATAGGCTATTTATGTTGTGCTTGTGTGATTTTATGGGCAACGAAATATTGTAGCACAGAATTAAATTTGTTTCACCTTTGCTTCTGATCTATCATTTCTGTAAAGCTACTTAAGCTATCTTCTAATGAGCGACTCTTGGCATGTGCCTTTTTATGAGAATCTGACCATTTAACTAAAGTCAGTGAAATTTGAGATTATGGCTGTCTAGTTCACCATGGCATTTCCAGTTTTTAGCACAAGGTTTGATAGGTTATATATTCAATAAATGATGTTACCTCACACTGGAAATAAATTCCTGCCCTGAAATTATTTATTCATGACCAAGGTATTTACTGGTGAGCTCTATTCTGTGCTTGACCCAGCTCTAATTGTGAGGAGTCCAACATGAGTAAGTCATTTTCTCTGCCTCAATGAGTTTGCTCTTCTTGGATCAATATGTGTAAGGAAACAATCACAATGAAGTAGTGAACATGCTCTATGGCATATATATGTATATATACACACACACTGAGATATACACATAAAGAATATACTGACTAATTCTTCTGGGAAAGTTGAATGAGTGGCATTAAAATTTGATTGTAAAAGATAAATAACAGTATGCAAAACAGAGCAAGATCAACTATATATTTGTTAGAGGCAAATTAGAGATGTGCCAAGCCACAAAGATAGGAAACCACCTCACATCCCCAGGGAGTTGGATGCTGCTGACATGTTGGATGTTAAAGGTAGAATTTTTATGTAGGTAGGAAAAAAAATATGTTGGGAAGTAAACCTGGGCTTCATTCATCATTCTAAAAATTTTCCTTTGGATCATATTACCTGAAAATGAGGGCTTGCAAGAAAAGGAGTGACATGGTCAGATTTACTTTTTAGAAAAATAAGTTGTGCTTATATGGCAAATGGAATGAAGGGACTCCAACAAAACATAGTTGTAGCATATATTTATTGCATTTATTTGGGGCTGAATAAATGTCATGTGAGAAAGAAAGCCTGGAATCTGGATTAGAACAAGGCAAGAAAGCAGTATATTTTGAGGCTGATTGTAAAAGAAGCAGAAGAAGGAGGATTTATGGATAGATCTGGAAACTCCTAACAAAATTCAGAGCTTGAAATTGCTCCTTTTTTCCTTTGCCCCTGTGTTGTTTGGCTACACATAAGAATGCTGTATTATGTCTGAGGGAGATTCCATTCATTGAAAATGGGAATCTTAATAAAGTAAATAATATTTAATCAGGTGTATAATTTGCCACAATGGAGATGATCTATATCAAAGCTACTACTTTCCAGTTAACTTCCTGTCCTCAGTCATGACAGCAATATCAGTGGTGTTCTTGTGTTTTCTGCATTAATGGCACTGCCTAAAGGCCATAAGTAAGAGATGCATAGTAGTCACTCCTTCATCTTGGAGTGACAGAGCTCAGTTCGGGGTAAAAGCCACGAGAAGCACCACTGGACTGAACCTTCCTGGCTACTCCTCTGCAAAATAGAGTCGCATAAGAATGATGAGATGTTCCCTCAGAAAGGCTAGGAACAGATTCAGCTTTAGTACTGAGAACTGTCCTATAATTACTGTGAGCCTCCATGACCTCATCCAAACAATGGGTAATCTGCTCACAGTGAAGGATTCGTTGAGCTCTTGTGAAGTTGTGAAAAGATATTTCACTGGAGACATCATGCCCAGCACCAAGTAAGTGTCCAGTGTTGGGTAGTGTTGGCACATCTATTTCTAATATTAATTTCAGGTACTAATACTCCCATTTTACATATCTAGTGACCAAGCAGCAAAGATATCTTCACTAAAGACCACACAAAGGAGGAAGTGACAGAATAAGATTTGAACAAAATAAATAAAGAAGGCAGACCTATCTTTCAAAGTACCATACATCCCAGGGTTGTAGATTTTGACACTGCTTCTTACAAAGTGAAGATGGTGGTATATTTCATATGTAGGCAAGAAACATTCATCCTGCTGAAGTGGAAGAGTGTTATGACATATAAGAATATAATAACATATGGGAATACATTGACAAGCTACTATGCAGGAAAACACCAGAACTTACTGCTTCTGTTTACTATAATTTCTATAACTTCGCATGGAAAGCAGAGTAAGGAAAGAAAGAAGGCAGAAAGGCAGGAAGGCAGGCAGAAAGGCAGGAAGGCAGGCAGGAAGGAAAGAAGGAAAGAAAGCAGGAAGAAAGGGAGGGAGCAAGGAAGGAGGAAAGGAAAGAAGGAAAGAAATAGTCTTACAAAGACACAATCCAGCTTGAATTCGAAAAGCAGTTATTGATTCCTCCATCCTTACACCAGTGTCAGCACTTAAGCAGGATCTGAAGACTTTGACGATGATAATTTTCAACCAGGAATATTTGTTATCCTGGAGGGAATGTCCAGTTACATGAGGGGAAAAAAGTTCCTTTGAAAGACTGTCACTATAGGATGTGATTACAAAGTGACTAATTTGTGGGTCATTGCCAAAGGTAGCACTTTAGAGGGAAGTGAAAGAGAGAGGATTTCAGTGATGATGTTGACTTGCCTGGCTGTTTGTTAGATATTCACGTGCTTTATTTCAGTGTCTGAGAGTACTTTGTTCATTTATTCATCATGCAACCAATATTTAGAAATTGCTATACGACAAATTTGTAAAAGCAAAACTAGGTACTGGAGATGACAGAGGAATTACTCAAGGCCCTGTTAAATAAGACAGGCTGGCAGGGTCACATGTTCTTTAATATTGAATTGAAGAAGAAGAGGAGGACAATAAGAATATGAGTAATAAAAAATCAGATAGTAAGAAATGCTATGGTGAAATAAAAAGCGATGTTGACAGAGAGCAATGGGGAATGGCTTCTTCAGATATTGTAGTCAAGGAAAGCCTCTCTGAGAAGATAAATTTTATACAAGACCTGAATTTAAAGAACAGGCCAACTATGTAAAGATCTATGGAGAGCGATTTCTAGGTGAGGACAGTCAGCTAGGAGAAATGTTCTCAAGTTGGAATGACCCAAGGCTTTGGTTATATCCTAAGTGGGAGAGGACTGTCAGAGCAGGTAAAAGTGATAGGTTGGAATATATAAGGGCTACTGTTGGGGTTTGTTTTTCTTTGTTTGCTTTCTTTCTTATTTTTTAATTTATATGTAATAATTGTATATTTTTATTGGCTTCACTGATGATTTGATATA
The DNA here is from genome assembly GCF_053883595.1 of Heterocephalus glaber. Lineage (NCBI taxonomy): Eukaryota > Metazoa > Chordata > Mammalia > Rodentia > Bathyergidae > Heterocephalus > Heterocephalus glaber. Next base: position 34,980,861 of record NW_028258293.1, on the reverse strand, counting down.
TACATTCATTACTTAATCATTAAAGTAGGGTATGAACTCATATATTTTTTTATTTCTCTGTGGTGAAATTTTTCAAAATCCTCACATCTAGATATTTTAAATATTTAATATAATGTTAATCATAGTCACTCTATTATGTAACAGAACTCCGGAAGTTATTCCTCCTAATTGTAAATTTGTATACCTGTTGAACATCTCTCCTTATACTCTTTTCTGACCTGCCCTCCATATTCTCCAGTAGCTACTCTCTTTCCTTCTATGAGATCAACCACTTTTATGTGAGACTGGAACATTTGAGGTAGAAAAAGAAGAAACGGGGATTTAGCTCAGTGTTGCCGCCGCCTGCCTCACAAGCACAAGATTCCTAGTTTGATCCCTGGTATCAAAGAAAAAGAACTATAATAGAAGTTAATAAAAATTTGTTGGTGTTTGAGGAATGGATTGATGGACTGTAAGATTGGAATCATACAGAATGATTAGAATAGATTCTAAGAAATATTGCAATAATCTAAAAATGGTGGTGCCTTGGACTACAGTAATAGTGAAAATGGAGGGAAGTAGACAAATTTGGAATTTGTTTAACAACAGACAGGGCCAGCTATACATTGGTATAAGTTATAAAGGAAAAAAGACAGAAAGATTAACTTGCACTGTTTTCCTTGACAAACTAAATGGTTGGTGTTACCATTCCAAGATAGAAAAGGAGGACAGATTGTGAGGAGGAGTGTGAGATGCGTGACATATTCTGATATTAACATGATTATTAAATATCCCGGTGGAATCTATAAATCAGGTGTGACTATATGACCCTGATGATTTGTGTGTTTTATAAACGAGTATATGTTCAGTGTGACTGTATACACGATCTCTGTAGGTTCTTTGGAACTATAATCTTACCAGAGCCCATATCAGAAGGTATGCTGAAAAAAAATTCAAGGGAGTGCTACTAAATATTTAGATAGAAGGGCAATGAATGAGGCAGTTTTAGGATGGCCAGATGGTATAGGAAATACATGAGGTAATGACAGAAGAAATTAACTCTCTATTAATGGTTGTGTCTTAGCTACTTTTCATGTTGCTAAGACAAAATACCTGACACTCATACAGGAAAAAAGGCCTATTTGGCTTACAGTTTGTAGGGTTTCAGTCCATAGTCCGCTGGCTCCAAGGCAGGGTTTAATGGCAGAGGGGCATCACAGAGGAGAAATAATTCACAGAAAGCAGGCAGAGGAGAGCACATTAGCCCTTTTTCTGTCCCTTATATTTAATGCAGGCCACCCATACTTGGGGTTGTAGCACTCACACCCTAATCTTAGCCAGAACTATGTCAATCCAATGAGTAGACTGATTTAGTAATCACACACCCTTGATCCCAGAACCACACAGTCTAGATCCAGCCACTTGTTGAAAGCCCCCCTGCCATGAGACTTTGGGGGGCATCTAGACACAAGCCATAACAGATTGTATAATGGTTAACAGTATAGGGTTTGGAACCAAATATACATGGGTTCAAATCTAGACCACCTTATTTTTCTGAGTTTCATTTTTCTTGTTTCCAATAAGGGAAGAAAAATAGTGTTTTCTTCATCATAATATCATGACGTTAGTATGAAGAAATGTATGGAATGAACGTCTATGTATTACCTCTTTTGATGAGTTTTCCTTTTTAGTTTTTACATGAATAATGAGTGAATCCAACATGAAATTATATGTGTATAAATACATATGTCACATTCACTAATATATGTGTGTCTATATATGTTTATTTATTTACTTTTTCTTTTTAGATTTTTTAATTGAGGCTGAGCTTGAACTCACTATGTAGCCCAGGCTGGCCTAGAACTAGCAGCAACCCTCCTGCCTCAGCCTACCTAGTGCTAGGATTATAGGTGTGTGCCACCATGCTCAGCCTCTTTGTACATTTATAGGTGCATGTATGTATGATGTACATGAGTCTGTATACACACGCACATAATGTCACAGTGCTGTGAAGATTATACAGAAAAGTAAGAGATCTCTGGGCCCATTGTCTCTGTCTCATCTGTCTCTCTGTCTCTGTCTCTATCTCTGTCTGTCTCTCGCTCTCTGTCTCTCTCTCTCTTACTCTAACCATGCCACCGTAATTCCTACCTATCTAACTATTTTCTAGTTAAGTCTGATTGTTACCATTCTAAGTCTAAATAATATGATTATACAAGTTTTTCTGATGTAATCAATTCAATACACCTATTGATTTCTTCTGCAGGAAAATTAGCTGTTTCTATGACTTCATTAACCACCCTAATTTTAGTAGGCACAGTTTTCAGCCTATTATTTGTACTCACTTAAATCGAATAACTTGACCTTCTTTCCTGTTTAATTAATTTTAGAAAGTCCCTCTTGAATCACTGTCCACATTATGTGCTGTGTCCCTCCTTCTCACCAGCCAACAATTATTAGATGTAAAAACCAGTAAAATTCCTCATTTGACAACATAAATGTCCCTCGTTATCAAATCAAGTATTTTTCCTTTAATTTTGTTTTCTTCTTGCTGAATTGACTATCACTCTGAATTTGCCAGTTATAAAGTTGTTTAAATGGCACTCAGAGTTTATCATTTATTTCCCTCCACTAGTAATTAAAAATAATGATGTATTGCATCTGATTCACTGGTGGTTCATGTCTTTTGTGGGAGAAATACAACACTGGTATGAAGAATATGGGACCTCAGACAGGCATGGTGGTACATGCCTGTAATCATAGTTCTCAGGAAGCTGAGGTGGGGATCATAGTGAGTTTGAGGACAATCCGGGCTACAGACTGAGTTCAAGTCTAAACTACATAGTGAGACCCTGTCTCAAAAAACTCAAAGCAGGGCCGGGGATTTAGCCCAGTGGTTCTGTCGCCTGCTTCACAAGCACAAGGACCCAAGTTTGATCCCCGGTACCAAAAAAAAAAGAAAAAAAAACTCAAAGCAAAACATAACAACATGGTCTCTGAAATGAATCTTACAGGTTCTTGCCGTGACTCTAATGCTAACTCAGTGCCTGTAGGGGGCTCTCTGAACCCTAGATTCTTCATCTATACACTTGGGTGAGGGCAACCTAAATATCCAGCGTTGTTAGAAGCACTAAGTGAAATGCAGTCAAAGCGCTTAGTGAAGTTTCTCATGCACAGTAAACATGGCAGCAGTGCCAGCTTTTACAGGAGTTTTTAATTACCATTTTTTTAGTGAAAGAGTATCTGCCAAATTCACTGTGCCACTAATATCACCTAGATCCTTAGTCATTGTGTGACTTACGCTCTGCTCCATTCCACATTTGAAAATATCTTGAATTTCTAATTCTAATTTGGACTACTCCTGTGCTTGTCAGCTTCATGACTGCTCTTCTTGACAATGTACTCTTCTTCCACAGCTGTTCACTCCTCCATACTTTACTTTCGTCCTTGGCTTGTTTCATTCACCAAGAGATGCTCATCAGTGTTCTGATGCCATGCAATTTGTTGGAATCTTATGTTCTCCAAAGTTCCCCTCAGTCTCTTCACTATTGCTGGATTATTCATTCTTTATCTTTATTTTACCAGATTTCCAGAACAGTTATAGTCATTCCATCATTTGTTTTTGTAGATTTTCTCCTTTAATCTTTATAAAATCCTATCATGCCAGTACTTATAATTTCCATTTTAGAGATGGAATAACTGAGGTATATGAGGATTTAAAATAGTTCCCAAGTTATCTAATAGCCATCGCCAAAATCGCATTAATGGTCCATGTTTTTAGACTTCAAAAGCTTTGTCACAAAGGACAGCAATGATTCTTCTTTGTGTCAGAAGAAACTGGAAACTGTAAAGCTTACTGAGGTGAAAAATGAGAACAGAGGGGATTGTGGAGGTAGAAAGTGCCATGTTAGCATAAACACACAGCTAAGAAAGCACATCTGAAAGAAGAGATGCAAATACAACTGGTCCACAGGCTAGGGAATAAAGAAAGGGGTTACATAAAAACAAGTCATTTTGTTCCAAATACTTGCTTTTGTGATGATATCAAGTGTGTGATTCCAGCTGTGATTGTATATTTTTCCAGATAACAAAGCTTTATAATAGTATCCTGTCCCAACTAGACTGACAAATTAACACTTGCTGATGGCGGTCCACATTTCTCTGCCACATGGGGCTGGCAGCTGCTGCTAGCAAGCATATCTAAGGAGAGTGGCTATAGAATGCCTTACCCAAAGAATCTATCTCATGTCTTCTATTTGCAGTTCTTAAAAAAGATAAACAAATGTATTTTTATATAAAATATATTGAAGCCATATAAATATATTTAATCATTGATTTGCACAGTTAATTTTATCAAAACAAAATTCTAGGTCTGTGAATAAAGTAAGGACTTGAGAAAGAGAGATTTTTCTACATACATTTATGACATATAATGGGTGTATTTCATTATATAGTCACATTAAGTTCATATTCAAAATGCAAGAGTTTGTATACACATTCCTACAACTCCATGATATGTTACACACATGCATTTGTGTCTCCACAGCTTGCTCTTCTCTTCTTGCACGCATCTACTGATCTATCTGCATCTGTGTATGCACATACACACACACACACACACACACACACACGAGAATCTGTCAACAAAATGCTACTATAAGGAAATAGGCTTTAGAATCAAATACATTTAGAATTGAAGTTCAACCCTGGCTCAGTAAGTTTAACCATAGGCAGTTTACCTCAACACTTAAAGTTTAGGTTTCCTTCTTTGCAAAAATAGGATGAGAGTACCTACTTCAGGGGTCGCTGTTATGAAAATGATATTAAAGTTCATTTGAAGCCCTTAGCAATGGATTTAGTGCACAGTGGAGAGTCAATACGTGTTAACTATCATAAAGATGATGTTTAAGACATGTCCATGCATTGAGTTCAAAATATATTTACCACACATCTATTATATTGTAGAGTATATATGATATATGCTTTTTAAATATTTTCAGGTGCTTGTACACATGCATGAATATGATCTATTAAGAATCTGTCCACCTATTGCTACTTTTATGCATACCATTGTAATAGTATATATAAACAAATTAAGTCCAATAAGTTTAGGAAATATTATGAAATATTTTGAACCAGTCTACAGGTTTTTACCTGAGATAGTAAAATAAATAAACTCTATCTGATACACTTACACAGTATTTTTGCTGTATTCAGGAAGAAAAATACACAAAGAAATTATTATTATTCTATGTAAAATTCAAAAGCATGCTGTATGGAAGAAGTGTGAGAAAATCAATTACTATTACCTTCCAGGACTGAGGAAAGAATTCCTAGTTCTAGGACACAATTGAAATGAACCTTAAAGGAAGAAGAGAAGCTCATTAGAGATGGAATAGCAGGAAGAGGCAGAAGTCAGTTCAAAGGCATGGTAGAAGACGTTTTTGAAAAGAAAGATTAAAGTTTGTGAATGGCTTTTCCTGTCACCTTACAAAGTTTGAACTTTATTCTATAACAAATGGAGAGCTGTCAAAGATTTTTAATTAGGAGGATAACCCGCATTCATCTGTGCTATAAAAGACTGTTCCTGACAAAACGCAGAGTAAGGAGAAACTGGGGGAAAAGAAGATCATATTGGAGGTCCTTACAGTTACAAAAGAATTTTGGTTGTGTAGTCATTTACACTTTACAAAACATTCACTTTTGTACTTGCTTCTCATGCAACCCTGTATGACTTGTCCATATCCTCATCAAACTGTTGCTCCTGAAGCTTTTAGTTTGCCTTTCTCTGATTCCCTAGTGCTTTACCAAGAGGAGTAGAGAAGTATAAACATACCATACATGAAAACTGAATGAATGGATGATTTTTTTCCCATCACATAGATAGGAATGCACATTTGGGTAACTGACTTCCTTCATCAATCATCTACTATACTATTATACAAGGAATGATTGGAAAACATGGTGAATGCTTAAATTTAAAGAATGAGTATAGGAAGAGACACATTGCCATGAATCCTTCTCAAAATATTCTGCCTAGATTAAAACACACTAATCCCATCATTTTTGTCACTGTCTGAAGTAGTTCTGGAAATCCTCTTTCTAGAATGTCTTTGGTCACACTGTTGTGACTACCCTGATGTCCTAAATTGATTCAAAGTGTTTATTTTTATTGTCATTTTGACTTTGGGAAAGATCCAGAAGTTACACAGTGCAATATCCAATGAATAATGAGAATGAACACACACTAATATTTTTACAAGCCTGCCTTTCTGCTGTTGGAAGTCAGTGGCATATTTTTAATCACATCTCATGAAGACACGATTGAAAAAGGACTTCCAGAATTAATTCAGAAAGTGGCAAGAATGATTGGATAAAGTGTATTCAAGGTGGGGAGAACTATTCTGAGAGAATTAATGGTAATGTGTCTTTTTTATTTAAACATTAAGCATATATTCAGAGCACATCTTGTATGACAAACTCTGTGAATATAAGCATGTCTGATGCTTATAATGTTCTTGAGAAAGGCTGAGAAGTGAAGACATAAAATAATCAAGTTGGTCGGTTAAGACAAAAAACAGATCTTACCATGCTTCCAGGAATGCAGTATACTGTACATAAAGGAGCTCATTATATGTTCTCTTACAAATATTTTTTCAATAGTATTTTTAATAAATGCATATTAAAAGTATCTAAATATGTGGCATGGAAAGGGGAAGAGCCAGTAAAAATCTTAATCTTCTGACAACAAATGAATATCTATAAATCTTGGGCAAATCTCTCATCATGTAAATGATCTCACATTTTTACCAAGTTGTTTACTGAAGTAAAATGAATGATTAGACTTAGCAAAGTAAAAAATAGAACATATTTAAATTTCAGGTAAGCATCAGATACTTTTTCTAATATGTTTCATAAAAAACTTGTGACCTTTCCCTCCCATTTCTAAACTCACCTTCCATGCTCGCTTTTAGATCTGTCTTAATCTCATCATTCCTTATGCTTCAGCTTCTGTGTTGACATGTAGGGCATTTGTAATTTTTTTCTGTACACTGCTTCTCTCTTGAGCTCTGATTTAGTAGCTTAAACTATTTTTTGAAATGTTCCTCCACATCTTTGCCACTAAAGGAAAATAATAATAGTGCCAAATGACAGATTCTGTGAGGATTTAATGAATGGATTTTTTAAGCACGTAGAATAATTCCTGGAAAATATTGTTTTGAATTATATGAAATTGTTATTGTTTATAGGTTGTGTATTGGTAAGTTTAATAATGAGCACTGTATAATTGATTGCCATGATTAACAATAATACTTTTCCCTTAGTACACTCTACCATCACCTAAACTATTTTATTGCCTCGGACATATGACAGCACCCTAAAGTCTCTGAGACAATGAGCCTTGTATACATGCCCACCATCCTAGTGTACCACCTGAAATGTGGCTGACTTTGAAGTTTATGTCTCGTTTCCTCACCAAAAAAATATCAAAATAATCTTCCTAGAACTCAAACGTCATCTTGTTGCCTCTGAAACATCAATGGTCTTACTTCTGAAGTCACACTATAAAATGAAAATAACTCTGATGAGCTTTCTGTTATTGAAATAACCCCCCTGAGATCTCCAACTTTAAAAGACAAAAGTTGCATTTTGACCCATGGTTCTGAGGTTTCAGTTTCATAGCTGATTGGCCATGTTGCTTTGGGCCTGTGATGTGATAGCACATCATGGTGGGGAGTCCTTGTTGGAGCAAGTTGCTCACCTGATGGCAGCTGTAATCCCACAGTCCCTTTCAAGGGCACACCCTCAGTAATCTAAAACCTCTCTCCAGACCCCACCTCCTTGAAGGACCTTCCAGATCCACACAATAGCAAAGTGACTACCCATGAAATTTGGGGCAGGTTATTTCATCACCTCTCACCATGCAATGTGGTTTTCTGTTTTTGCCTATCAGATCACAACCTGTTTCTCACCTGGAATATGTTGCCACCCCATTTTGTTGCACAAACCACCTAACTAAATTCCCTCATCTGTCAAGCCTGAAATAAAGACCACCTTTTCACACATTTGGTTTTATTAATTCATCCAAAACTCTATAAAGCATTAATCATATTCCAGACCATGAACATAAAATTCAGGGCACCCGGCATATGACAGGTGGTAGGATATCAGTGCATTTTGCTGACTGTCCTCACAGGCTATATACATTTTAGCCACGCTGTAATCCTATGTAATCCTATGTAATCCTATGTCCCAAATTTCTATCTGAGCAAATTAGTCTGCATTGAAGCTAAATAATTTTCCCAAGAACTCACAGTTACTGATAAAAATAAGATTCTAGCACTGTTGTGATTCTTTTCCCTCCATCACAACCCATGTTCTCTCAAAAGAATGTTCACATTCAAACTAAACCACAAAATTATTCTTTAAAAAAATAGTTCCATAATCTTCTCTTTACATATTATTTCTATTCCCTGTATTAGATTAGAAGTTCTCTGAGGCTAAGAATTACATTACATTTAATTCATCTTTCTGTGTCTTGCTTCACATAACAAAATAATGAGTTACACTACTGAATGGTTACAAATGTCATATTATACTTAAATGAGAAATAGTCACTTGGCCACTATGTGAGGCCCTGAAGAATTGAGCTAGGTCATCCTTCTTCTACAGGACAGGTCTTCCCCCTGAACCTCACTGCCCTACTCATGTTATGCCAGCTGAACCTCTATGGACCTGGCCCGTGTGGTGCTCAGAGTTAAGATCAAAGAGATGAGACATTGCCCATTTTTTAGGCTGTCAGAGTATGGAAATGGACATTTGAAAATAGACATTTGAAAGCTTGTTCACTCATCCAGGGATTTAGCTCAGTGGTGCTGCCACCTGCCTCTCAAGGCCAAGGTCCTGAGTTCGATCCTCAGTACCAACCCCCCCCCCAAAAAAAACCTCATTCATTCAGAATAATCAACCATTTTTAGATCATAAATTTCTAGAAATACACTGATTTCTTTCATCCATTTATGTTATTCAACAAATAATTAGGGAGATCTTAGCATGCGTTAGACACTACACTTTACTGAACCTTGTCTCTATACTCCCAGAGCTCATAGTTCAGTGGAAAAGACAAGCAAGAGCCAAACCACTGTAGATCCAAGTAGAGTTAGAATGGGGGACATCCACAGATAGACCACAATGGCTTCAGGTTGGAAATGGACGCTGAGGAAGGTAGCTGTGCTGGGATGTGACTGCAGGACTGTGAAATCTGCTGAGAAGTGGAGCAAGTGGGAGATGGAGAAGAGCTTTGAAGGCAGAAGGGAACAAGCTACAAATCCACCACAGTGGAAGAGGTAACATATCACATAGTAGGAAAGAAAATAAAGTTTCTGATGTGGAACTTTAAAGTTTCTAATTTGAGGAGAAGAGGACTAGAGAGGTAGGCAAGAGACAGAGCAACTTGCCTCCACATTAAGCAGTTTGCAGTTTATCGAAAGGCAATGAAAAACCTCTGATTGAAATATGTCTTCAGTCAATCAAACCTTCAGAGCTAATAGGAAAAAACCACTCCACTTAGGTAACTGCTGTGTATGTCTTTACTTTGAAAACACAACCCAACATGCATATGTTGGCACATACAGGTATGTAAAAAAATCTAAAAGGCTCAAGACTTACTAGTTCAACTACATGGCTTTGTTACAAATTTAAGAGAGAGCAACAGGCAACCTTAATTTTGACAGCCCAGGTGGAGATCTCAGCATCCTTCAAAAAAGAAATCTCCTCCTTTGTACCCTAAGTACATTTCATGGCCAGCCAAGTCATGTGACAGAATGAGAATGCCATGTTCACAATTGCTTTCCTGATTATAATTACACCATCAGGTGATACCCCAGAAATTAATTATTTTATTGTAATTTTGTCATTTCGGAAATGATAGGGATAAAAAGGACTATCACGTGAATAGAAAGTTGGTTTCAAAGAGACTTCCAGGGGATGTCTGTGATGTTTTTTTCTCTTTACACAATCAATGTTTCTTTTAGTTAGAGAGGGGCTCCAATCTATCAGACTGCTGAGAATGCCCCTTTGAAATCTTCAGGGTGATAATTTAAGTGAAATAGGAATGGTGAGAAGGAAAAGGTCACATCCTTGGAAATCTTTTGTGATAAAGGATTTTCCTGGCTGCTTAATAGGATGGTGCAGAGGGGATCAGCATTACAATTAAGTTTGCAATCTTGTTGTACCTAATGACTCCTTCTAAATATTATCTTCACCCTCCTTAGTTTCCTTGCAACAATAAGGGTGATAAATTCTTCTTGCCACTCTTAACCTTGTAAGAGGACTTACTTTGTTCTAACATTCCCAACTGCATCTAAGGGAAATATTGTTTCCTTCTTTCATTCTTCTTTTCCAGATACATGTCTACAATTGCACAGCAGTTACAAACTGCTTTAAACTGCATTAAGATTTCTATATTTTCCTTAGACCATAACATTTTTTTTCTAAGTGAAACATGCAGTGAAAGAAACTGCGATTAAAGTGAGGCAGTCTTAAATATGAATCATTATCTTTGTATTACTTAACTGTAAGTTACCCAACCTCTCTAAGGTCCTATTTCCTCATTTAAGTTCTTAGCTCTGAATTAGAAAATGCAGGCACATGCTAGTAAGTGTCCAGTCTGTGTATGTTTAATCAGTGCATGGAATTGCCTTCTCCCTCTCTGGCTCTCACCTTCACCGGGAATGCCCTTCCCTTTCTACATTCTAGCCCTTCTTTAGGCTCAGGTAAATACTACTCACAATAAAGATAAATAATGAGTCAGATAATTGGAGAGATAAAAATATGAACAAGGAAATTTCCTGGCCTTCAAGGATCTTTCCATTTAAAAGGGATGAACATATGTACATCTAACACAAGCACAAGGCTGAAAATGTTATCATACTTTTAGAGGAATTAAGAATGTTGGGAGAAGAGGGAAGGGAGGTTAATATCACCTGAAGAAATTGGACTTTATTGGAACGTGTTCTCTCTTTTACCCTTGAGATATGGAAAAAATATAAGACCAATAGAAAACATATGTAGGACATTCCCAGGCCTACAGTGCTTTATCTGCATTTCAAAGTCCCCAAGCCCCTCCAAATTAAAAGATTTTTCATAGCTCAAATGGTAGCAGATCCTCAAATGAATTGATATACCAGAGATCTTATTAATCCTACTTAGTAAATATTTAAAAGTTGTGTTACGGAAATGTTAGTCTGTTTAGATAGCAAGATGTTGTCTCAGGCACTACTGAAAACATTGTATAAGATGAAATTAAATTGGTTTATCTTTATAAAATACTTCTCCCTTGTCCCACCAATTCTAACATACATCTATACCAATATACATTTTAGATAAGGGATTAATCATTGTTCATTTTTATAGGCAGAATGAATAATACAAAAAAATAGTAACTGGGAGTAATAGTGCATGCCTGTAATCCCAGTACTCTAAGAGCCTGAAGCAGGAGGATCACAAGTTCGGACCTAGCCCAGGCAACTTAGCAGTTTACTGAGACCCTGCCTCAAAATAAAAAATAAAAGGACAGGTTATATAGCTCAGTACAAAGACCTTGATTTCAACTCCCAGTACTCAGGAAAATAGTGTGGATTTAAGAAAAGGGACAGTGTATTTAGAGAATATCATGAAGTCTAACATTGCTAGAAGTTTTAGTGAGTAGAAAAAGAAGACTGTAAGGATCATTAAAGGATTTCATTCATTCAATGAAAAATATTTGTTGAGCATCAACTATATTTCAGGTACCATCCTCGATGCTGAGAGTACAGATCAAGCCGTTATAATTTGATAATGTCCTTCTTTTCTACTTGTGGAATAGTTGAAATTGACCAGGGGTCTGGTTGGTGGTCTCTGAATGAGTGTGTAATGGAGGCACAGAGAGTTTAAGTACATTGTTCCAGCTTTTATTAGGTCAGAGACAGGAAACGGAATCAGATTGGCTGATATCAGAGTAAATGTTCCTCATTGTATACTGTTCCACTTGAATTTAAAAATATGCAGGAGAGTCAATAACTTTTTCTGTGGTATTTGATCACAGTCTCACAGAAAATCTTGTTCTAGGTTGGATCATGAAAATGACCATAACATATTGTAATAAAAAGAAAAGGATTCATTACTATGTTTATATTAACTCTTTGATGTGGACAGGGCCTGGTAGCATGTGGATAAGCATATCCTCTAAAAGGCTGCCTGCAGGTTTCTACTCCTGACTTGACCACTTACTAGGGGGATAACCTTGGGGAAACTTCACTTCCTTTTATCTCATTTTATCTCATCCTCCCAAAGAGCATAGTAATAGGACCTCTTTTATAGGAATTAAATAGATTGCTATATGTATAGGTTTTGGGTCAGTGCCTGGAATATACAGTTGTGGCGAAGACAAAGTCCTTGCTGTCACGTTGGGTATTTGAGTTGCTTCTCTTGAAGACTACTTGTCATAAATATAATTATGCATTTATTTGTATTTCTTTAATATTTGCCTCCTCGCTCCTCTGGGGATCATAAGCACTGTTTAAAAGGAGCCCTGTTTTGATCAGCACTATCCCTAAAACATGCACAGAACATATAGATCAAAAGATAAATATGTGAGTGAGTGACATAAACTAATAGAGTATACATCTTTCACTTTAACTAAGATGTCATTTAGCGTTCTGTTTCTCATCCTCTTTTCAGTTTCCTTTTTTCTTGAAAGCTGGGACACTGAATGACTTACACTGTAAAACTTTTCCCCAGAATAGTCTATTTTTAAGCTGAACTCCTGCATTGATTTAACAAAAAATGTTTCTTAATATAGACACCCAAGACTAATTGCATTGTCTAGGCACATTGGATAAGGATTTAATTTCACACATCACAAACGATCAGTATCAAATTGTCAGACTTGTATTTCATACCTCCTTCCTGGAGATCTTTAATCTTCTTAGCCCACTTTCACAGTCCACTACTCTGAAACAAGGCTCAGTTAGAGCTTAATGAGGAAAAAAAGAAAGGTAAAATGACAAAAAGGGAAAGTAAATGGTCACTTCCATGGCTGATTTCAGCAAGGCACAAATATCCCCAGAGGATGCTGTGCCTTCAGACCTTGAGTGTGTATGGCTTCTTGCTGCTGCCCCAGTTTCATCTACAAAGGGTCTAAATGTAGACTACAAAACAACTAAACCCAATCACCTTCATCTCAGGGATCTATGTTCTTTGTTTTTGAAAAGCCAACATTCTTCAGAAGTTCAGGGGCTAAATCTTTCCATCAAAATCCTACTGTGGGTTTCTAAGAAGCAGTTGGAGTAAAAGAATTATCAATTCTACAATATGTAACCTTGCGCTGGGTGCTTTTGCACTAAAACTGAGAGCAACAACCCCATTGAGAGATTCCTCTTCCTAATAGTTCTCGAATATATATCTTGCTCTTTATTCCTGTTGACTGTCTCTTGGTGAGATCTTTATTCTCTTTTTGATTAAATTCTTACCAGAATGTTTCAATAGACCTCATTCTTTCTTCCTTGTCTAAGAATATTCCTCCACATCATTACCAGAGTATTCATTCTAAAATGCAAGTCTGCTTATGATTTCTAAAATCATCCTTCTTCCAAATAACGGAACCTACAAATATTTTAGCATGTCAGAAAATGTCCTTAAATTTGGAAAACTGCCTCATTTGTCAGAACGTCCCATATTTCCTTACTCAGTTCTAATGGCACTGCATTGGAAAGGCCTCTAAAATGCCTGGATTCCACTGAACTCTCTCTCTTCCATGCCTCATTAGTTTATATTTTGATAAAATTGTATGAGGCATTATTTTGACCTCATCAATTCATTTGTTTGCCTGTTTATCTTTTCAGACTAATACCCTTTAGATTGTGATATATATTGCTCAAGTGAAACAGATAAATCATTTCTGCAATCAGGTAACCTTATTCATACCTCTGGAGTGAGATGTAGGTTGAGTAGGATGGTTATGCTAGTCAACACTGGAATCTCAGTGGCTAGGGCTAGTTCAGAAGGTCTTTGGATGATGCAGTGTATTTCTCCATGTATTTCTCATCATCTTTAGACCAGATTTGTTCTCATGGCAGCAGCAGGTCTTACAGAGGGCAGAAATCTTTAGATTTCTTGATGTCGAGGCTCAGAGCAGGATAAATAACATTTCCATCACTTTCTATTAATGACTAGCCAAGCCCATATAAAGCTCTGGGGAAATATGATCTACCTCTTGATGGAAGGAGCCACAATATCACATTGTAGTGGGTATAGCTATATGGAGAGCTGGAGGATCAGGCTATTTTTCTTTTATTTCCATTTTGGGTGGTTTATCCCAGAGCCTTCACACTGAACTACATCCCTAGACCTTTTTTTATTTTGAGACAATGTCTCACTAAATACTAAGTTACCCAGGTTGGCTCAAACTTGTCATCCTCCCACCTCAGCCTCCCAGCTTGCTGGGATTATGCCACCACACTTGGCTAAGCCATATTTGTAATCAGTCTACCACATGTTGTGAGTTAACTAAGACATAGTTCAACACTCTCGGGCTCTTCCCCTGAATGTTTAGGATAGTACTTGGTGCAGACCAGTGAACTCCTTATTAATGTTGTCATTTTTGTGAGTTACAGTGGCTATTAGAATTTGATTTAGAATTACTGAAAATCTCTAAAAACAGGAAACATTTTCAAGGACACTTATAGTAAGTTAACTGTTTTGTAAGAGTTAAGTAGGAAAATATGTTATCAATGACCATATAACTAGATAGCTGGTAATCCAGGGATTATTTGTCCCAGGAGGGAGATACTTTGGTTACTATTTTGCATATGAGTAAAGAGAGAATCTGAGAGGTTAATGAAAAGTTCAGAATGAGCAGGTGGTCTCCTGGAGACTCTGGTCTAGAAAATACAAACCTTTTTATTTTTACTGTAAGTGCTGTGCTTTTTGTTTTCTCTCCAATATTACTTTGGTATTTAAGAAGCTATTTAGAATGACATATCTAACCATCACCTACAAGTTGGTCATTATCTATTACAAAGGTTTTATGGAAAAAACATATTTCTAAGAAATGTATTTTATATGAAATTTTTTCCAGTTTATTCATTCTTGCCAGGAAAAAAGCCATTTATTTGCAGCCATAGGTACTGTTTATATTTTCAATAAATTTTATGTTGTCTATGCAGTTGATCAAATATGTTCTTCAGGGATGCTAAATTGAAGTTTAAAACAGTTTATTCCTTTGAATAAACACTACCCTAAAAAGTGAGAGAGAAAATAGTTGTTCTTCTTATCTAATATTTTTAGCTCTTTGTTAATGCAAAGACCTGAAAATATTTCAAGTCAAAAATGGCCCCTACCATCTGGCTGAGTTAGGAGTTTCCTTAGTAATCTCCTTATCAGCCAAACAGCTGGGAGTCTAGATAAGTCCTATGTGTAAGAAGCCAGTGTCAACCTGATTCCAGATAATAGCAGTGGGAAAAATATCTCAGAAAGAAAGGAGTTCATCAGTGGGAATTAATTTCAGAGTTTGGCTGGCCTGCAATGAACTCTCAGGACCAACTGGGAACTAGAAGAATGCTTTGTGTGTTGTCTATACTAGACATTATTTCAGTGTGCATTTTTGAAAATCTTTTATATCCAGGAGTTCATTCAAATTGCTAAAAAGTGATACTTCTGTATTTTGCTTTATGCAATAGTTATGTCCCTGTAAACTTGCCTGTAAACTGACTGTTTTTTCCTTTTGTAAATGAAAATTTAATTGAAATACACTGAGGGTGGAAATTTGCTAGCTAAGGAAATCCTCGTGTAGTGTGAAAATAGCATGTTCTCCTGAGAATAAGTACATCTTAATATATCTATTTTGTGAATATAAATTTTTGTGCAGTAAATTTCTTGAAGCTGTGCACGTCTGCATATCTTAGGGCACCTGAGGAAAATGCATTAACATCAATTTAACAATAAGCCTTTTCAGAGTATCTTCCACAACCCCAAACCTCATGAGAGTGTTTCAACTTGAAAACATCACAGTTATTATTGAAGTGATTATACATACACATAGGTAACTCTTCAACTAAACTGTGACTAGCTGAGAGGCAAAACTCTCTTCAACCTATCTTCTATAATACTTCTAATAAGGTAAAATGACATGCGTACAGTAGAAAAAGTGTTGCAGTACATTAATATACCAGCTTAATAACCAGCCTGACATGATCATTCCGATATTTCCTTCAGTCAGTCAGAGAGATGAGGCAGATCTGCATAAAAGTTGGGGTTTTGGAGCTGAATAACCAGTGACAATCATTTACCTTTTTGGCCAGTCCTAGTCATGTATATCCAACAAGCTGGTAGTTGCTGCCATTTGTACTGGTGTCAGTGTTATTTCCCTTACTCTTTCAGAGTCCTCCATTCATTCCCTGATGAGTCAATGTCCAACAATAGGCACGAGGAAATAAAGGCAGGCTCGCCAGCTCTGTGTAGCTTCCCAGTTCCCTAGAGTAGTCATTCTTCTTAAACTCTAAGTGGTCTGATCTCCTTCTCTAGCCTAATTAAACTATAGCAGTCCTGTTGCTCTGTTGTCTAAAGTCTGGAGTCTAAAAGCATTTGACATAACACAAGGAAGTGACTTCTCATCTTTAGACCAAGTGTTGAATACTCATTCAGTTGTTGAAGTTTACTAAATTGTATGATTTGGAGTGAGTTATTTAATTTTAATTGTCAGATTTTTTCGCCTCTAAAATAGATTTTTTTAAAAACCCTATTCTTTCAGTGGTCAGACAACTTAAACAAAATAATAAGTATAAAATATTTAGTAGAATGCTAGCTACATAGGCAGCATAGAATAAATAAATGATGGTGGTAATTACTGTATCATTAATGAAAAAATCATTATAATCCCATCCCTAAATTCCAATACCCTTAATTAATGGATAACTATTTATTTCAAGAGATTTTGGGATTCCTGTGTTTTATGTCACTTTTCAGGTGCCAAGGGTTTATGATAACATACATAGCATTCATATTTACAATGATTTTCTGAACATTTTTATACATTTTATGTTTCTCTTAAAATAGAGAGGAAGCTATTTAATCTTGCCAGATAATTTTATTTACAATTAAAAGGTATAGACGTGTGTGTGTGTGTGTGTGTGTGTGTGTGTGTGTGTGTGGTACTGGGACTTGTGAACTCAAAGCTTCACTCATGCTAGGCAAGCACCTATTTCAAATTTTGAAATAGGGTATCACTCATTGCCCAGACTGGTCGCAAACTTGAGATCCCCTGTCTTAACCTCCTGAGTAGATAAAATTACAAGTGTGCACCACCATGTCAGACTTGAAAGGTTATTTTTAATCCTGTCTCTTTTGACCTCTGTAGGCTCATTGCTTGCATGTTATGTAATCCTGCTCCATGCTCAATTAATGATGGATATTTCTATAAATTATGTCTTTATCTTTCAGATTTTAGTACTAATGCATAGTTTCCTTTGAATATGTTTTCTCCTGTCCCATTCTTTCAACAAACCCCTTGAAGGCTCACATCTCCTCCTCTGTGATCCTTTCTTTGAGTTGTGCTAGTCAGCATTTGAAACTTTGTTTTCCTCCTGGACATCATCTTGCATTATTTTAGATCATTATTGCAGTAGCATGGAGCATGGTAGTCTTCCTTAGTATACTTACATCATACAAGACAGGTATACACTTTATATTTTTATATTGGCAATGTCTGCACATTGCCTGGCACGGTGCTCACTCTCATTGTCTGTTGTCCTTCCTTTTCCCCGACTTCCATTCTCCCTCTGTCTCTCTCTCTCTCTCTCTCTCTCTCTCTCTCTCTCTCTCTCTCTCTCTCTCGAAGTTGTTCGATGTCATCTGGAGTTCTTTATTTTCTTTGACAGTTACCACACTCTAGGGTAAATACCACATAATGTAAACAAATTGGAGGAGTTCTCACTTTACTATTTAGTTTGTGGACACATATTCCCAGGGTAATAGGCAGACAGTGGAACACACATTTTCTCTAAATAGTACAATATGAATGCACATTTGTAGAATCAATACTTCATTTACTAAAAAAGACAACTTTATATGTTTAGTGAGCTGTATTACAAATGACTTTATGCAAATGTGATTCAGTCTGATCTTCCAGCTTGTGAAAATTGTTCATTAAAATTATTTCTCCTTTGTGCTAAGGGATAAACCCCCAATAAAAATCATAGACAAGATTTAGTTAAAAAAAAAAGATCTTTACAGAAAGAGCTCTGTTTAGATTCTCGGGAATTTCATGCAATCATCCATAGATTGAAGTTGAACATATGCTATAATTTTAAAATAATTATTGCTAAGAAATGCCATTGAAAGCTAATAGTTTCAAAAATCATTTTTAAGAATTAGTTTTATGGTGATTAGTTGGGTGTACCACAAACTATTGTAATTTTAAATGTTAAATAATATATAGATAATATAAAGTACTTTTATAAATGAACTTTTAACCATAGATATAATTAGAAATCACTTTTATAATTAAGTCCTAAACATATTTTTAATTCAAAAATATTGCTGACAGCCAAAGAAGTTTTATGAGAAAAAACATGTGCATGTGTCAATTACCTCCTTATAATGCTACAACTCATTTGATTGTTTTGCATTATTATTTGCAATCTTTATAAGCATTCATCTGTGCTCATTGTCTTATTGTGTAACTTAGAATGATGAAATCTATGTACCTTTTATGCTTAAATATAATCTTTTCAGAGGAACTTTGCTATTTACCTTTTACATATTTTAATAAATGCAGTATTAATAATGCTAGTGAATATGCTTCTGAATTATCATTTATTTACATTTTTCAGATTTACCACATTTGCACATATCCTCAGGAAACATTATATAAATGTATCATACTGAATATATTTATCCTCACTTTTTTTATACAGCCCTAGGTTTATGAGATTAATACACATTGAAGCCTATGGCTATGGTTCATTAATTATTAATTCTGTATTTTATGCTAGTATATGAAGTAATTTTATATAATTTAATCATTTTTCTGTTGATGGGCATTTAAATTGTTTATCTTTATTCTTGTTAATAACAACTATTCTGTAGACATATTTATAAATGTCTCCTGGTATAGATAGCAATATATTTTCTATGACTCCCTTGTACTAAAATTGCAGATTGTAGAGTATGTGTGCCTTCAAATTTAAATAACTCCAAACTGTTTTCTAAAATAGCTGTGCTAATTACACTTCTAGCACAATATACATTGCTATTATTGAGTTGTAATTCGCAGTACTGTGTATCGTCAGACAACATAAATAATTACTGACCCTGTGAGAAGGAACTGGCATCTGCCATGGATATAGTTTTCATTTTCCTTTTTAGAAATGAAGACTAATATTTTCTATGTGCTTAGTGATCATTCTAGTTTCGTTTTGAAATATCTGTTCATGTCTTTTGCTCATTCTTCTGTTTTTTATTAAATTTTTTTCTGACCGTCCTAATGAGCCTCTCTATTAATCTCTTATCATAAATATGTTGTGTACATCTTCTCATTTGAAGCTTACATTTTCATTCCCTGAAAAATAACTTTGGAAGAACACATGTTCTTACTGTTAATTTAATTAACTTTGTCCATTTTTCCTCAATAAATTATACTTTGTGTTTTATGTTAGTCAATACTCTTCTCCCTCAGAGAAGGAAAGATGTTTACCTATATTTGTTTCTTTAATAATATTAAACTTTTTACTTTTGAGATGATAACTCATCATTTATCTGGAATTATATTTTGTACGGGATGTGGGAGAGCTTACTTAATTTGTTTCATATTAACTGATTGTGCTTTCACCATTACTGAATTTACTAAATAATACATTATTTTGGAAATATCTGCCCTTTTACTTAGGCTATCTCTCCTCTCAGTCTCTCTCTGTCTCTCTCTGTCTCTCTCTCTCTCTCTGAGTTTATTTTCTGAGTTACCTATTTTGTTACTGCCCATACCAATTCATGTGTCAATTATTACAGATTCATAATGTCTTGACAGATTTATTTCTCATTAGTAGTCTTCAGTTTAATCTGATTTGTCTGTATGTAGATTTATTTTTATTTACTCTGTTTGAGGTATCATGCCTAGTGAATCTAATAATTTTTGTTTTTCAGTAACTCCAGTAATATTCTCAGCCTTTGATTCTGTGAATATTGTCTTCCATGTTTTACAGAATGCTAACTAATGTGTGCCTTTTTGTTTTATCCTAAATGCTTCCTAATGGTGTTTTATGTATTTTTTCATTCCTAAAACTCCCTAAAATTCATAATTTGTGGAGATGGGGATTTAGCTCAATGGTTCCAATGACTGCCTCGCAAGCACAAAGTCCTGAGTTCAATCCCCATTACCAAAAAAAAAAATCAAACTTTGTTTCTCTTAGTTTATTTTTCAGTTTGTTAACATTCTCCTCAGTCATTTTTAAATTTTTTATTGGTACATTTATGTATACAATTCAGTTACATTCATCATTGGGATCTTGTACATTTACATGATGTATCTTGGTTCTTGTTTTTTCCCCACTCCCCTGTCCTCCCTTCACCCCCTCCACCCTTCCCTATTTACAAAGACTTTGTTTCCATTTTTTTCTCATGTTTTTTTCTTTTCCCTTCTTTCCTTTCCCCTATCCCTCCCACTTCCCCTACTCCTTTAGACCTTTTCTTCCTATTTGAACATTTTGATCCTTATTTATACTTCTAGTTTTTCACACCAGAGAAACTATTCAGTATGTACATGATTGTCCTATTTATTTCACTTAAGAGTATCTCCTCAACGCGCATCCATTTAGCTATAAATGTCTCTAGTTTTTCATTCTTTATCCTAAGTCATTATTTAACCCTTTCAACATTCTAAAGCTATTTTTATTTCTTTTATAATGGACTATTTTAATAGTCTACCATCTGAAATACTTTTTGGACATAAAAAATGTAATTTTGTCATTTGTTACACTATGGATGGAAATGTAGCTCACTGTATTAAGTGAAATGAGCCAGCCACAGAAAGGCAAGTACTAAATGATCTCATTCTCACATGGAATCTAAAAATTTTGCTCTCCTAGGATTTGAGAGTGGAATGGTAGTTACCAGAGCCTGGGGACAGTACAGGATTCAGGAGTGGGGAAAGATGATCAAATGGTATTAAGTTATGGTTAGGTATGTACAAGCAGCTTTGAGGCACTATTGCAAATTATGGTCCAATGTAGGTAACAATTATGTGCTGAATAATTCAAAAAGTTAGAACAAATTTTGAAAATTTTCACCATAAATGGTAAATAATTTTAGAAATAAATATATTTAACTTGATTTAAATATTATATAATGTAAACATGTATTGTAACATTCTGTATTGTATATATATATTATATATGTTAAAATTAATTTAAAAATAAATAAAATTTGACATTGTATAGGAATTCAAAACATTAAAAATTATTGTCTCTTCTCTTTGGACTTGTATTTTATATATTTATGTATTTATATGTAGACATTTTATATTCCATATCTATTATTTTTCACACATGGAATTCTTAGAATCTAAGTCTGGTGTTGGTAGGCATGTATAAAACTTTTTATTCTCTCTGTATTTGGTAATTTATCCTTTTTCGCTCATTTTTTACTGTGCCTAATATCTACAAATACTGAGAATCCTCAAGATTTTTTCCCTTTAAGGAGATTTTGCATTAATTTTTCTGTGATGTATCAGTTAAGTTCTAGGAAATTGCTTGTAGAGAAGATGTTGAATGTTCTCCACACAAAGAATATGTCTAAGGTGATAGATATACCAACAATTGATCTGATCATTGCACATTACATACCCGTGTGGAAATGTCACACGGTACTCCATAAATATGCACAGTCGCTATATGAATCGATTAATATAAAATGTATATATTTTTAAAAATTGACATTTAATTTCTTCACATGGTTGTTCCCAGATCATGCAGCTAATCTAAATTCTACCAAAAGACACACATAAAGTTAGGTTTATAGATACAGATTTTCAGAAGACATTGTTAATGTGGATATTTCAGTGGTTTTTTTCTTATTTAACTCCAGGAAATTACAGACCCCTTTGGCTCTCTGTATTATAAGCAATGGATTGTCTTCTCCTAGTATATTATTTTGCTGAAGGTGAGACATTTATGAGAAGCTGATTTATGTGGAAGTAGAAGTAGGAGGTAAATGTGCATCCTTTTCCCTATTGCCATCCTAAAAGGGTCGGGGGACTAGAGTTTCCTTTGCAGCATGGCCTGCATTCACAATAGCTTTCTCTGGAGTTCTGTTGCTATCATGACTACAGGCAGTTTGTGCTTCTATGACATTGCTTACAGTTCCTCATTTTTCTTTCCTTCCACCTTCTTCTCTTTCTCTTTATAAAGCTTGGGAATTTTTCCCACTTTTTTATGAGCTTAACTTTGAAATTTCAATTTTAAAATTATCTAATATTTAGGTATCTTGAAATCAATGGAGAAAAGTATGATTGGAAATAAAGTTAATGTTTAAATTTTAAAATATTACATGAAAAGACACATTGCCATTAACCCCCCTCAAAATACTCTCCCTTTACTTCAAACATACTTATTTCATTGTTCTTGCCACTTTTGTGAGGGTCTTTAGTTGTACTGTCATGGTTGACTCAATGTCCTGAATTGATTGAAAACATTTACCTCTTCTGGTCATTTTTACTTTGAGAAAGAGCCAGAAGGTGCAAGGTGCCAGCTTTGGTGAATAAGGTGGACACACCATAATGTTTCATTTGACAGAAATTGCTGTACCAGAAGCAATGTGTGACACAGAATTGTTATGATGGAAGCCGAGACTGATAGCCTACATCTCAAGCCATTTTTTGCATAGTCATTTCTTAAACACTTTAATAAGCACTTATAATATGCACTTTTTCCTGGGTACAAACTCAGCTCAGACAATTGGATCAAGTCAAAGCCTATAATCCAGTTCACCTTGATACTGGATCTCAATCGATACATCTTTTTCATACCAGGAGAACTGGGGATTTCCATTGAGAACCTTGACCCTTGGTATAAGGATCACAGCTATAGACCCAAGTTTCATGTCCCATGAGCATATTTCTTAAAAAGCTGGAATCTGAAGTGACGCAATCTTGAAACTCCAATGAAATTGACAAATATTCATGTTACTGTGCTGTTGTGATCCATGACTTATGGCACATGTAAGAACACACTTTCTCCTAACCATCTTCTTTAACATTTAGGTATCTTGAAATCAAAGGAGAAAAGTGTGATCAAAAATAAGGTTAGTATTTAAATTTTAAAATATTACATAAAAAGACACATTGCCATTAACCCCCTCAAAATGCCCTCCCTTTGCTTCAAACTTAGTTATTTCTTTGCTCTTGCCACTTTTGTGAGTTTCTTTAGTTGTGCTGTCACATCTCTCAGCTGAGTGCACCAAACAAGTTGAAACTTGTCACCACTGTTACTAAGGTTTGACATGCTGCTTCTCCTAGTGAAGATCCCCACCTTTCTGTTGCATGGCACTTGGTAGCAGCATGCATCATGGTTTTTGAACACATCCCATATTATTCTCAATAATGTCCAGCTATATATGTACTAATTATTATTATTAAATGTTCTTTCAACTTGTAATTTCTATATTTAAAAGCTTCAAATATATATTCACTTTGCCAAACTATTCCTAAATTCTTAATATCTATGATGAGTATAATAAAATTACTATTATTGATGAGTTAATATTTTTATATCTTGTATATCTTGTGCCATCCTATTTTATACTTCTCAGTAGAGAACATTAATTTCTATCAACTTTTGAGAATGTTATAATACTTTAAAATATTTCCTTTGTATACATAGTATTTTTTTCTGTAACAGAGGATAATTTTCTAGATTTTGTTTTTAGTAACTAAAGGAAGAAAGAATTAATTTAGTAGAATCATAATGCTATTTTGTGATTTCACTTCTTAGATTCTGTTTTATCCACTTTTGTTTTATTCACCTTACTATATCACTTAAGAAACCTTCATCTATTCACTACAGTATATTTCAATCTGCCTCATTCAGTCTCTAGTGCTACTGGGCAATTGCCATTTTAAAAAAACTTGAATGAGGGGTGGCTTCACATTTACCATTTTGCTTTTACTGGTGTTCAGGATGAATACTACAACACACCGTAACACAGGTTAAGGAATATCCTTTATGGAGGCTACATACAAAGCAATGTTCATCGAAAAGATAAGGATCACTAAATCTATTGTTATCCCCATGAGAAGGTAGACCAAGGCCAAAGGCCTTAGCTGGACATACAACATGTACACCTTCTAGGAGAGGGTTCTGGGTTCCCTTCAACTATACCTTTTAAAAATACTAATGTAAGAAAGTTATGTCAACAATGGAAGGATGAAAAGATTACTGGATCACTAAATAGTGTGAGTGAATGTGTAAGTTTTTTTAAAGAAAGTTGTCTGGGAATGCTATTAGACCAGCTGTAGAAATGTTACAGATTCTCTTAGCAGAGAAAGAAAGGTTCTAGTCTCTCAGAAGATTATTGAATGTCTTAAATATAACAGGGTATTTAAAATGCCTGGTTCATTCATGACAGATATTTATAAATATTATCTCAAATTTCCTGGAAAGAGTTGTGTATGTATATGAGATATGACTTAGGTCTGATATTTTTCATTTATCATTATAAAGAACAATGGGTTATTTAAAGGTACATCATAGAAATTTAACTCTCATTCAGAAAATGTAATAAAATTATAACTCAACCATGTATAAGATTTTGCTTCTTACAAAGAACTTAATATGAACTATCCTTTTTGATATTCACCATAATCATCTTTGGGTGTGTCAGCATTGTTTACATCATATAGAAAAAATAACAAAAACAAAGATTAAGGTAACAACACACTGCCATGCTAAGCGAATACTAGTGAAACTTTATGTGGAGTCTCCTGATTGCTGAATAATTAATATCAAGTTTAATATTTGTGTTGACATAACTGGCAGTCATGAAATTGGAGAAGGTTCTATCATTTATTGTTCATAGATAATAGCACACTTTTGGGGACCATTTGTGTTCCAAAGTATAATGAAATTTCTTTCTGTATTTCTCCGAAATCTGTTTGAATTCTTGGAAAAATATGTGCCATGTCCCATATGAACAGCCCACTTTCCATCTTAAAATCTCTGTAAACTCTTCATTGTCTTGAGATTTAAGAAATGCACAGCAAAATTGTGTACTGTTTGACATACTCTAGTCAAAAGCTCCACTTTCAAGTTGTTCTGAGAATGGATAATTTATAAGAATTCATTCCTCAAGAGGTTCCCAGCTTTAACCTTGTGTTATTAAGTCAGGCCACAAGAAGGATACATGTGTGGATCGAATCAACTCCTCCACTCCAACAAAATTCCCTTAAATAAATTTATTTTCCACCATACCCTTGGGCTTTATTGTTGGCCCCTGTGTTAAGAAGCAGTGATACAGGGAAGGCCTTTCTTATAAACCTGTTGCCCAAAACAATGGTTGTTATTCTGTTTTATCAAATATCCCTTGCAGCCTATACTTCTCAGGACTGAAAGCCATGAAAATATTTGTCTTTCTGATATGAAGATCTTCCTCCCTTATTTCGACAAAACAATGTATAATACAAAAAACATATTGGCTTTATCACTTACGGATACAGTGCTTCTAACCTCATTGTCAGCAGAAAATATCTTAAGTGGAAAATGAATTTTTAGACCTAATCTACAAAGCATCATAATTTAGTAACACTATATGTAGCTTATTGGCTGCAGCTTGCTGCTGCCATCCAGCATGGTGGCAGAGAATCCTGTGGCATATGTCTAGCCTGGAAAAAGTCTAAATTCAAAATTTCAGTCTTCTTTCTACTGAACACAGGTCAGTTTTGGATCATCATAAAATCAACAGTTTGCCATATGAGCTATCATAAGTCAGGGATGTCAGTACATGTTTTTTCATTCTAGATCTTTAGGACCTCAACCAAAATAACTCTTTGTGAATATCAGATTCCTCTTCTTTAAAATGCAAGTTATGAGCCCTAAAATACAGGGTCATTCTTCAGAATAAATATTAAAATTGACTAACCACAGAATTTACAACTGTTTGGTTTATTAAGTTTATGCAATGGTAGGAACTCTGTAGTTCCCTTGCAAATATTAAAATTTTAAGTAAAACAAGATAGTTTTATTATCTCCACTTTAGAAAAGACTAAACTGAAGTTCAGTGTGTAGTAGTAACCCATGTGAAGTCAAACAGCTAATTGGTGAATATACTACAATTCAAATTAAGTGTTAAATGGCTTCTAGATCAGTCACTTAGCATGTCCCTGAACCTTCCTTCCTTTGTTTTTCTTTCATCCTATCCATCAGAAAAAATTTAGCTAAATTGCGTTTTCAGATAACAAAATTTTCCTTGACCAGATTTCAAAGTTATAACCTCACCCTTCTACACTATCTTAT
Organism: Heterocephalus glaber; assembly: GCF_053883595.1. NCBI lineage: Eukaryota > Metazoa > Chordata > Mammalia > Rodentia > Bathyergidae > Heterocephalus > Heterocephalus glaber. The sequence goes on along the minus strand of NW_028258293.1, from coordinate 34,954,345 downwards.
CCTTCCTTGTTTTTTGGGGCATGGACAGGGGGAGGGATTTCAGAGAAACAGTATACAGTAATGGTCCTTGGTATGTACTGTAAATTGCTTCCATAGCGACAGATACCCAAAGCTGAGGGTGCTCAAGTCCCTGCTATAAAATGGCACAGTATTTGAGTATATCCTGCACACATTCTCCCATATGCTTCAAATCAAATTACCTATAATACCTAGTACAATGTAAGTGCTATGTCAATCATTTTTATACTTATTGTTTAGGGAATGATGACAAGAAAGAAATGTCTGCATATGTTCAGTACAGATGCCATATGTAAAAAAAACATTTTTTGATCTACATTTTTTTGAGTCACTTGATGCCAAACACACAGGTATGGAGGGTTGCACATATTGGAGTAGGAACCGAGACATGCCTAGCTTTCACTCCTGACTCTACCATATTTTATTTGTGCGGGTAAAATATTTCAGTTCTTACACTTCAGTTTCTCCTGTGTGAATATCATCTGTCTGATACATTAAGACAAATGTGATAATAGCCATAAAGTTCTAGTATAATGGCTGGAGCATAATAAGTATTCAATAAATAAGAGTAAGTATTACTATTTCATTATTTTCAATGTCTTTCTCATTTTTCTCTTGTGTTTTTTTTTTTTTTACAATAAACCACTTCAAACTTATATGGGTATAAATAAGATCTCATTTTTAAATTAACTAAAATAATTATAAAATGAGTCATTTGGTTTGAAAATTTTTAATTGGCAGTGTTGAGAACATATCAGGAGCACTTTAAACCTTTCTCAAGTAGTGGAAGAATCCATGTGTGATTAATTGCTGGAAATGGCAGGCTGGAAAAGGAACAAAGGAAAATAAATTTTCCCAAATGTATTGTCTGCACAAATGGCTAAAATTCTAAAGTAACTGCCTCAGAGTGGTTTGTTTCTAGACTGCAGTTCTGTCAGTCCAAGACTAAATCCAAAAGCATACATGTGGTTTAAGATGTTTGAGGTTCAGCAAAGATCACATTCATTTAACGTGAGGTTGTATCTCTCTAGTTAGAAATCTTCGGGCAATAGGATCCATCCACAAGTAATTCCTATTTACTTCATACTGGCAGCCATCATTAAGACCCAACCAAAGAAGCAAAATTAGCTTTCCAGATCTGGACTCCAGTTTTGTTTTCCCCTAGCCAGTAATGTGACATTGACAAAGTCATTTCTCCCTGTACTTTAAGCCTTTACTAGTACGATGGAGGTCATATCTCACAGGTTTTTATGGATATCAAATTAGGTAATGGATGTGTTACTAAATGTAGGTGATCAATAAGGCTTAGGAGTAATTATTTCTCCTTCGGAATTTAGAAACTGCTTCTTGCAAAGGACACAAGATGTCAAATATATCATGCCTGTATGTAAAACTAGGTTGTTCAATGAGTGATTGAGATATTCTTATAATAAATGAAAGGAGATATTTGTTATAATACAAACGGACAGCAAAACAAACATAAAAAAGAAACACAAGTGTTCTAATATTAACATCTATCAAAAGAACTTTGTCTGAAATTGTCCCACATCTATGTTTTTGAATACAAGGGGCATGATGTTAGGAGCACACTATATGAAGAACATAGTAAATTATTCTGAGTTTTCAACCTTAGTAAAATGTTTAAGTGGAAATAATCATAAAAAAGTAGATAATCATGAAGCAGAAAGCTCTATTTTCAGGGATTTTGGACAGATAACATGAATTTTCAAGTAAATGAGATTGTAATGTGCTGCTTTTGGACTACAAAGTTCTCCTGGGGTTGTTGATTGACTCTCCTTTGCCCCAAGAGCTAGCCTCACAAAGCTGCTAGGTTTAGTGTTGGTACAGGAAATCACATTTGCAGTCACCCTGCTCGGGTTCAAGTCTTGACTCTGCCACTTGCTGTTTTGACTTTGGGTAAAAGACGTAACCTCTCTGTATCTAATATCTCATATGTAAAATCAGTATAATAATACTTGTCTCATAGAGTAGTTCTGAGATTTCATTTGAAATGGTGGCAAAGTACTTGTCACAAGGTCTGTTGCCCAAAAAATTTGTAAAATTTGATTGAATAGTATCTTTATCATCATTATGGTCAGGGAGAAAGTGAATATGAGTATAAACTTCACAACATGTTTTTTCTTCCCAGTATTCACGAAGTGAAAGAGCAATTTAGTTTCCTGATTGTTAGGGACCCTCAGGTCTCTCTCAGATATAGAAACTGATCCCCTCCCAGAGGGCAGAGATTTTCCTGAAGAGTTTGTTTTAAATGGTTGTTCAGGGTTAACTCATTAATGCCAAAGGTTGCATTGAAAACATTTTTTTGAATGAAATTTTTCAAAGAAGAAGGATTTGAAGCGAAAAAAACCCAAAAAAACCCTTTACTATGTTCCATTGTTACGAGCATTCCAAATATGGAACAGTAGGTCTTGGCAGGTTAAAGAGAGGCAAAAAATGGTCTAGGGATTTAGCTCAGTGGTTCCACTGCCTGCTTTGGAAGCGCAAGGTCCTGAGTTAGATCCCTGGTACCAAAAAAAAAAAAGGCAAAAAATAAAAGAGCACCTAGGGAAGAATGGTGATAAAAAGTCGTCATCACCTGTAGGCCTGTTCTGGTTACTTTGGGTGTGGAGTTGACTGTATAAGGGACAGTCAGATAGCTGCTAAGGCTTTATTCTCCATGCTTCACTCACACTGTCCCATCGCTCTTCTGCTTTAAATGAAGGCCCGGGTGTTGCTTTTGACTGGACAGCCCTGGGTGTGACTGACAGGGTTTTCTGGAGTGGAGTAGCATGTGACTTGGGAGACTACTTGGGAATCTTGGCCCTCAGTGCGTGTGTGTGTGTGTGTGTGTGTGTGTGTGTGTGTGTGTGTGTGTTGGTACACCATACAGTCAGCTGTGGGGGCAAGGAAATGAATTCCTGAAGTGCCTATTCTCCTCCAGCCAGGTAGCCTTTTTCCTTCCCTTAGACCTAGGAATTCCATGTTTCTCATTTTTTAGACCCTAGGACTTGTAGTCGGACAGCTCTGAGTTCTCAGGTCTTCAGGCTCAGGAGAGTTATACCAGTAGCTTCTTTGTTTCTAATGACTGTGGAGTTATACTTAGCCATGATTCCAGCTTATCTAGTTCTATAGCTTTCACTTTGTCTCTCCTGGAACTTCTCAGATACATAATCAAGTGAGCAAATTTCCATAGTAAATTCTCTCTCTCCATATATATGTATATAATATTTTATCAATCAATCTATCTATCCATCCTGTCCTCTGGGAGGACCCTGACTAGAACAGCACTGAAGGTACAAAAGGAGGAAAGGGCTGTCCCAGGAACCAGTGCTCTTTGTTACCCTGGCAGCAGACCACCCAATAAATTAGCCAGAACAGCCAGCACAGTGGGAACTAAAACAAATGCTCTGACCCACCTTTGTCCCATGCTACAGTTACTTGTTAATATCTATCATTGGCTGAGCCCATTGAGAAAGCAAGAGCAAGAGGATCCAGGCAGCCTGCAGGATGTAATGGTAGAGGTCAGCCTCCTAGGATATAATCCTGGAGTGGAAAATGATCAGAGAATTGAAATAACCAACACAATCAAATAGCAGCAAGCCACACATGATTTAGGTAGAAATTGAAAAGTAAAAGTTTGAGTGAGTCTCTTCTCATCTGTTATTTAGGTAAGATCAGATGATTTACTTAAATATTACAGGTTTCTATTTAATCATCAATGAAAATGGATAATATATTTCTTATTGGGTTCTTTGAGGAGTTAGAATACATGTGTATAAATAACTGAGGATACTATCAGAAATATAGTTTGATAAACATTGGACTTGATGCTAATATTTGTTATAGAGACTTTTCTAGTGCTAGCAGGCAATTTCTAAAGACCTCTAAACCAGTTTATTTATCCATTTGTTAAATGAATAAATTTTGAATGCCTACCAGTGAAAGGCACTGCTAGATAACCTGCAAGCAAATCAACCTGGATTCCACTACCAAATTTTGTAGTCCAGTGGACTACACATAAATCGTTTAAGTTGTAATATATATCATAAAAGAATTTTGGATTTTTTATTTGTTTTGTTTTGGCAGTAACTGGAATAGAACCCAGGGTCTTACAATGTTAGGCAAGGGCTCTCCCTTTGAGCTACATCTTCATTTCAAGAATCATGTTATTTTCTCTCACTGCTTGTAGAATTTTATTCTCTGTTGGATTTCTGGAATTCTAACTATTATATGCCTATGTGTAGATTTTTTTTGATTAAGGCTAGCTGGAGTCCTATATGCCTCACTTATCTGTATGCCAAATTCTTTTCCCCTGCTTGGGAAGTTTTCTGCCATCACTTCTGTGATGAGTTTTTTTATGTCATCTGCACTCTCTCCTCTTTCTTCATTGACTCCAATCAGTCTTATGTTATTCTTCTTTGCATCGTCTAGCAGCTGCTGGATTGATTTCTCATGTTCCCTTACAATTTTAAAACAATTTTTCTTTTCCTCCTCACTAATTGCAATCTTATCTTCTCTAGGTGAAATTCTATCTTCACATTGGTTCATAATGATTACTTTTGTGGGTGGATCTTCCAATGCTGAACCAACACTATCATCCCTATAATAAAACCACTTTCTACATACTGCCAGATCTGACTTCCAATAGTTTGTTTTGTTAAACAAATTTCTATCTATGTTCATACTTTTTTCTTCTATTATCTTTATCCAGTTTTAGGATTAGCACAATGTTGATCTCCTAAAATGAGGGGAGAAGTATTCCTTCTTTTTTCTGTTTTAAATGTTTGATATAATTTATCAGTTAAAATGTTTATGAGCCTGCTGTTGTCATAGAGATAGGTTTTCAAGATAGGAATATACTTTCTTTAATAGGTGCTATTCAAATTTTATATTTCCTCCAGAGTTAGTTTCATTAATTTGTCTTCTAAGTTACTTCTTAGAAGTTGTCAAATTTATTTCAAAAAAGATTTTTGTAATATGCTTTCTATATCCTTTTGAATTCTGTAAAATCTGTGGTAATGTCTCCTAGATCTTAATATTGTAATTTAAAAAATGTATAATTGATATTGTGTAACACGAAGAAAAGGTCTAAAAGAGCAGGGTAATTGGGAGGGGTAGGGGAAGGGAAAAAGGGAAAGGAAAAACTATGAGAAGAGGGAAAAAATGGAAACAAGGGCTTTTCAAATAGGGAAGGGTGGAGGGGGTGAAGGGAGGGCAAGGGAAGGGGAAAAAAAATAAGAACCAAGAGACTCATGTAATGGTACAAGATCCCAATGACGAATGTAACTGTATTGTATACCTAAAATGTACCAATAAAGTTAATGGGGGAAAAAAAAGAATCATGTTATTTTGAGGCATGGCAGGAGGGTATTGACGTAGAATGATACAACAAAGGCCTCTCTAATAGTGTATTTGACATGATGGGATTGTTACAGAGAGAGGATGCTAGAATGGGAGAGTTCAGAACAATGACAAACATCCATAAAAGGGTGCTGATGCTAGAGTGAGTTTGTCAGGAAGTGAAAAAACAGCAAGATCAACTCCAGGAGTAAAGCAGGTGGTGGGAGAGATGGTGTTGAAAAGGTAAACAGAGACCCAGTTATTCACAATGTATTGTAGCCCACTGGAGTTGTAAATTTAGTCTTAAATGAAAAATTGTTGAAGCATTTCAAACAGGAGCATAGTATGGTCTAATTTACATTTTTCAAAGCTTATCCTGGATTTCTACTGCAGAAAAGATCAGAAAGAGACAGAAATAAAGACCAATTAGGAAGCTATTTGAACGGAGAACACCAGAGATACTTGATAACTTTGACTGGGTCTGTGGTAATGAAGTTATCTTGAGTCTGCTACATCAGCCAGCTTGATTGGTCAGATGGAAAGCAATTTTCCAAAAAGAGGCAAACTTAAGTCATCTCATGGTGTAATTTGAAGATTGCATGAGATATATACAAACATACACCAAAGCCCCAGGTATGAAGTAAGTACCCACAAAATACAAGATTACTGTTTTCATATAAGCTAATCTGTTGGTTTTTGGAGGGTAAATATTGGTATTATTATTTTTTATCAGCCCAGGCTCCTACTATAGTGGTGTTTGAATCACTGCACATCACAGGGCTTCAGAATATTAAACCTTTTGAAGAGAACATTATGAGTTGGGGAAAAAAATCCTAGCAGACCTTTTTATCTTCTAGAATCTCAATTTGAATTTCTCTTGCTTCCTCTTTGGATTAAGGTACCATAACTCCAAGGGGTGCTTAGACACTGCTTTTTGGTTTTTCTAATGGCCTTCCAAAATCCAATTTAGTTGTTATTGTTTTGGGAATGAAACATCATCCTGGTCTTATAGAATTATGCTTTCATAACTGCAAAGTCCTTTACAAATGAAGATGCATCCCCCTAACAAACTGGAAGTGGGAATGAAGGAACTGGATGATTTATATGTCTGCTTGTTTTGAGAGAATGAATTGGTAAGATGTGAAAGGATGAAATACTACAGGCTAGCCACATTCTCCCATCATTCTGTATTCTGAAGTTAACTTTCTTTTTCTTCATAATTTCTTGGAATTATGTCAGAAATATAGAGCAGCTGGCTTTTGGTCCCTTTTCTCAGTATGCTGTAAGAAGCCATGAATCTAGGGATTTATACGCCATGAGAACCTTTTGAAAGACATCGGGTCTTGCATTGGGGATATTTTCTTGAATAAGGATTTAAATTATCAGTTAATCTACAAGTTATTTTATCAAGTTCTACATCTTAAAGCAATTGATAATTCCAAAAAACATTTCCCTACAGAAACATATGTTAATAATCGGTAATGTGCCAGATAAGTAAATAATAAATCCTATGATAAATCAGATTAATAGCTCAAAAATGTGGGTTTTTAAAAAACTAACTTTATTGGTACATTTTAGGTATACATTATGATCACATTCATCATTGGGTATTTGTACCTGTACATGGTATATCTTAGTTCTTGTATTTTTCCCATTCCCCTTCCCTCCTTTCCACCCCTCCACCCCTCCACCCCTCCCTATTTACAAAAGTTTTGTTTCCATTTTTTTCCTTCTTTTTTCATATTTTTTCTTTCCCTTCTTTCCTTTCCTACACCCTCTTACTTCCCCTTCCCCTTTGAACCTTTTATTAAAAAATGTGTTTTTGAGAGTGTGAAGAAAGGAGCTTTCTGATTAAGTATAATACAGTGAAATTACTTGTTATATTGTGGCATGATAGTAAAGTCAATATATTAATCAAAACTGGAAATAATTAACATTCATTCTGAAAATAGTTTTCCATGAAGAACATATGTGGTCTAGGTAAGAACAATGAATAGAAAAACTGAAAGATAGCACTCCCACTTCTGGTGTTCTGCCTGAGCTTGATGAAGAGAAGACAACTTGTGTTCATTGTGTACAATATTCATATAATTTGATGTTATTAAACCTGCACAGAAAGTATGATACCCATAGATTAGTTTCTGTGAAGTGCAAAAAACATTGGGGAATATTTTTTGGCTGGGATTAGATTCAAGGGTGCACAGGGTGTACAAGATCTGGCTGTAGTAATCTTCTCTTCCATTACTTGCAAGGCTTAGAGATATATCACATAAATCAATTAATCTATCTTTATTATGTTGTTATGCCTATTCCCATTTTAAGTACAGCAAAGTCAATAGAAAATCAAGAAACCTTTCCAAAAATAGCAGCTGACCTGTGATATACATTTACTAAATTTGTTGAGTGTATGAATGAATAAGGCAATGAAAGACATTATAATTTTGTTACCTCTGTGAAAAAGTTACATCTTTTCAAAAACCTTCAGACAGGTTTATTTTTTCTACAAAGTCTTTGCAATTTTACCACTATCCTAGACATTCTGGATTTGTGGTCCTGTATATCTTCACTAACTCACAACTACTTTTGAAAAAAACTCTTGTATGCATCACATTTTATTGAAATTGACTGCATACATGTCTGTCATTACCATAACACTATGGGACCCTCACTGGAATAAACTACATTTTATTCATTTTTGTATTAGTGTTCAGTGCAATTATTGGAGTTCAGTGCAAATATTAGGTACATCATAAACTTATGAATTCATAAATTCATGTACTCATGCATTTAGACTATACTACAAATGAGTCTCTATGCCATGAGTTGACAAGTTATCAGTTACATTCCCCAGTGTATTATAGCTACTTAATTTTATAGTATTCATGTATTGAAGAATAATAAGATCCATTTATTCTGTCAACCCACTAAAGGAAGAATTGAGATTATGTAAGACAAATGATAAAATCTGTTCCCTTAATCTTGACTTTTTATACCATTAAAATCTTTATGGCTGTTCAGATATTCTACTAGGTCTACACATATGGCTAGCTAATTAATGATGATCGAGTGAGTTCTTTTATGCTGGAACCTCTTGGAACCTCTCAAAGAGAACCATAATGTTGACAGAAAATCAGTACTCACTAATGAAAACCATTGCCAATCTAGCATGCTGTCTTGTGCACTGGAAAGCAGCCTGCAAGATGATGTATGGGCTCCATTATCAGTCTCTCTGGATTTACCTCACCATATAATACCTGTGTGACCTGGAACAAGGTACAAAATCTCATTCTATTTCAATATTCTCACAAGTTAAAGATAGTCCTATTGTTTTTTTGTACAGACTTGTAAAGAAAAAGTGTTTAGAATAGTGCTCAGTACATAACAAACACTCAATAAACCTGAGCTATAGATTTAGCCATATAGTTTTTATAATAATTTATACAGGACACATACAATTTCTGATATTGTTAGAGTTATTTCATCTTAGTGATAACTACGGTACCCTTGTAGTTTGTCAGCCACACTACTGCACTTTTTAAAACTATATTTTTCTTTGAAGATAGTTTTAGTTTCACATGTAGTCCTTGAAAATCATCTATACCATTTGCCTACTTCTTTCATGGGTCACATGTTGCAAAAATATAGTATAATATCACGACCATGGCATTTGGCATTGATAACAGTTAAGGTACAGTGGAATCATCACAATGATTCTTATATCACACTTACATTGATCCCCATTCTGCCTTTCATCCCTGATCCTCTAAAGTCTGTCATCTGTTCTATACTTCTGTGACTTTGAACATGCTATGAAAATGGAATTATATAATATGTAGCACATAAACTTTGGTATTTTTATTTCACTAAAAAATTTCCTGGAGATTTATCAAATTTTATTATATATCAATAGTTTCCTATCATTGATGAGTAGTATTCCAAAATACTGACATATTTACAACATGGTTCATTTAAACATTTACTTTTAGGGCTCAGGGCTGTAGATTAATGTGAGGGCTTGCCTGGTATACTAGTGGTAATTAGTTTAGTCTGCATCACTGGAAATAGACAGAAAACAAAACACCTCACCACTAGCTACTGGTATACTTCTGGATGATGGCTATAAGGAAAAATGCCTATGAACACTCATATACAGGTATTTTTAAAAGTAAATTTTATAGTTTAGGCTTAAGGTATATAACATTATATATTAAGATGCATATAGATGATAAAATATTACTATAATAAAATAAATTTAAAATATCCATCATTGTACGTAGCACCCTTTGTTTTTACCTAAGAACAGCTAAAATCTTGTTTAGCGTTAACTCTTATATGCAGTACAATTGTATTACCTTGAGGCCTCTTGTTCTACATTAGATACCTGAGTAGGTTTATCTTACATATTGTCTTCTGACCCACATCTTGTGATTTCCCCCCCATACCCTCACCTCTGGTAACTACTGCTTTATTTTTTCTGCACATCCTGAGTGTTTGGGGTCTTTGATTGTTTTTACATTGCACTTAAAAATGATATCTGTAATGTAATCCTGTTTCTAGCTTATTTTACTGAGTATATTGTTCTCCATATTCATCCATGTAGTGACAAATGAAAGATCTTCTTATAATTTAGGGCTAAATTTATATATATATATATATATATATATATATATATATATATACCCACACACACATGTATACATGTTTTTACAAATAGAAGTCTGCATTGGATAAATACCCAAGAATGCAATTTCTGGAACATATGGCATTTACATGTTTAGTTTAAAAAAAATGGACAAACTTTGGCAAAATCACATATTTTATATTTCCACTAATAATGTTACAGTGACCTGGATCTTTACATTCTCACCACCGTTTGGTGTTATTGCTTTGTATTTTAGTCTTTCTAATAGATGTATAGTGGTATTTTGTTGTGGTTTTGTGTTCCCTTAATGGCTAAAACTGTGGAAAATCTTTTCATGTTCAAGTCATCTATATATCCTCTTTAATTGAAGTGTCTGTCCATATATTTGTACATTTCCTATATGGATTGCTTTAATTTATTAACATTAAGTTTTTCATATGACATTCTACATACAAATCCTTTGTCAGATATATGGTTTGCAAATATATTTTTCTACTCTGTACCTTGTTTTTTTATCCCTTTAATAAGATTGGTTTTATTTTTCAAAGTAAAACCTTTTATTTTTGATGAAGCCATTTTATCAGTTTTTTCTTTTAGTGTCAAAACTAAGAAATCTTTACCTAATCATAGATATCAAATATTTTCTTCTGTTTTTTTCTGAAATTTTATAATTTTGTTGTTAGCCACAAAAAGCACCAGTCTTATCCTGTGAAGTATTATATTCTTGTAACTAACATGCTATAGTTGGGTCTGTATTATTTTTCTGGTTACTGAAGACATGTGCTAATTCTTATAGTCAGATTTCAGGTATACATGAAAAGTCAGATATGGTAGCCAGTATTTATTTTGCATCTGTTGCTAAGCATGTTGAAATAATTTATTACTCATATACTCAAATAATTTATTACTCATGAAGTATCAAGATCTGAAACCTTGTAGGAAAGGAAATTAAGGCTTTGAGAGGTTAAATTATTTGCCTGGTGGTACATGTAGAAAGTGAAAGAGGCAGAATTTGAGATGAGAAATATCTGACTCTATCATAGTGCATAGTTTCCAGGCAAAACGTTTGCAAATACCTGTTGGTTGTCATTACATATAGGGGAGGAAGCTTGTTCATATAATCAAAACTATGATTTCTAGGAAGGTCCTTATTTGTAATTGATCACATACATAATATGAACATCTTGGAGTAATATACACCATTGTTTTGATGAAGGAAAATAATACATTTAAACTGTTTTAGAGAAATATGAGATTTGTTAAATGTCTTTTGTGTAACCTTACGATATGGATCCAATAAAGTAATATTTAAGCTACATTACCCCAGGACAGAAAATTGACAGTGTCCTAAACAATTCATTTGTTAAGTGGGAAATATTATTACCACATATTTACTATATTTAATCATATACTATGCATGCATAAGACTATAGGCAATGAGGTCGATCAATGGGCAAAATTGGAAATTGAAATCTAATTGAGATACACAGCAAAACTGAGTAGAAAATAAAGTGAAGCCTTTTCATATATTATTAGATTCAGGCTCTCCACCAATTTGTCTTGCTTTATTTTATGTGCCTTAAAAGGAAACATGTTACTTTTCCTTTATTCCATTCATAGTAAGATATAGAGAAAATAACTTTACTTATTTACATTTAAATATTACACAGTATTTAATAGTGTGATCTATTGAGTAGTCTTTGTTAAGTGCAGAGAACTTTTACAATTGAACAATAAAAGGACAAATAACCTAATTTAAAAGAGGCAAATATCTGGAATAGTCATTTCTAAAAAAAAGTATACATGGCCAATAAGCAAATTGAAAGATGTCCAGCATCACTAATCTTTAAAGACATGCAAATCAAAATTGCAATGACATTCCATTTCATACCTATCAGGATGACTAGTATCACAAAAGCTAGAAATTAGCAAATGTAAGCAAGGATGTAAAGAGATTTGGACCCTTGTGCATTGCTAGTGAAAGCAGAAAAACATGGAGCTATTGTTGAAAATGGTATGGTAGTTCCTCAAGAAATTAAAAAGAGAATTGCCATAGGATCTAGCAATTTCACCAATGGGTATATACACAAATTAATTGAATGCAGAGACTCAAACAGATATTGTGTGCTCATGTACATAGCAGTTTTATTCACAACTGCCACAAGGTTGAAGTAACCTGTGTCCACTGACACATGAATGGATAAACAAAATGTGATATATACCTACAATGGAATATAAGTTAGACATCAAAAGGAAGGAAATTCTGACCCATTCTACCAAGTTGATAAATATTAAAAGCATTATTCAAGGTGAAATATGCCAGTCACAAAAGGGCAAATGATAAGTGATTCATTTTATGAGATAATTATAGTGGTCAAGCTCATAGAGATAGAAAATAGGGTATTTGTCAAGGGTTGGGGTAGGGAGACAGAAAATAGATGGTGATTGTCAGTGTTACTGATCAATGGGCAGGGTTTCAACTTGGGAAGATAAAAAAGTTCTTGAGAAGAATGGTGGTAATGGTTGCACAATAATGTGAATGCATTTAACGCCACTGAACAGATACATAAAAATGGTTAAAATGGTAAAGCCTCATGCTATGCATATTCTACCCCATAAAAAGTTAACATATAAGTCTGTGTAGTACCCGCCCTAAATTCTACAAAGCACAAATCATTAACTTAAAGCAAATCTAGACTAGCATTTCATGGTTTTCCTAGAAAAAGTCTAAAAGTTCTCTGTAGTGTTTCAGTTAATAAATGACGTTTGTAGGGTTGCTTCTGTTTTTTAAAATAGTGTGTATTACTGCTAAAGAAATAACAAATGCAGATATTAAAATTGTTTACACATACTCAGCATTTACCACGTGCCTGACACCATAATGTTTTACACAGGTTGTTTAATTTATTTCTCACATCAATTCTAAGTAGTAGACATATCATTTTTGTCATTACAGCAGGAAGCAAACTGAGATAAAGTGTGTTTTAATATATTGCCAGGAGATACAGAGGTATGGTGCATCTGGGATTTGAACTCAAGTGTTAGAACTTCAGAAGCATGTCATTTATTTATTAGTTCATTGGTTTGATAGCTGGTGACCTTGGATATTACTCCTGATCTTGCTGAGGTTTTGTTTTACTCTTGGTAATTTTGTACAATCTTTCTTTAACCACAAGCCTCAAGCTTTAGGCACACAAATTCCAGGAGGTTAAAAAGTGCCTTGTTTGCCTCTGTATCTGCAGTTGCTAGAATAATGCCAGCCACACGAATGTATGTGCAATAGTACTTTAAAAAGCAAATGATGCCAATAGTATGTATGATTAAAAACAAATGAAGTTCATTTCAAGTTTTGTGGTCGAAATCGTGCTTCATCATCTCTTTTGAGGTTAAGTTACTATTCAAAGTGGCAGCTATTAATTAGTAAGTGTTTTCCCAAGTTTTCTACCATCTGGTCCTTCATGGATGTCGGCACTGAAATGAACCAGCATCATATTAGGATGGGGAGAAGACACACTGACATAGAAAAATAACACGATGAAAATATGAGACTGCTGTGTTATGCAGAATGGTCTTATATAAAACTATGTACACAATCATGCATGCAAATAGGAATTGAATATTAAGATTTAAATTAGTGCTATACATTTACCACTAAGAATGTAGAAAAGATTGCATAATTCCAAAGAAATAAAAGTTTGGAAATTTTCTTCTATGTATTTTTCAACAACAATCAGTAACAGCAACAATGTCACCATAACCTGAGTGGGTGCTATTTAAACAAATAGTAATCATGGATTCAATAGGAATATCATAGATATTGGACTCTGTCTAGCCTTGGTCTCTGGGATGGAATAAAGAAGAACCATTTTCACATAAATTTAAAAAAATGGGTGATTTTTCTTTTCTTCCTGGGAAGGCTAATGAAAGTTTAATGTTTAAAAAATGGTGATTTGCCTCACTTCAAACCAGAAAAATGCAAAGCAAAGCTGGGCAATCAAGCCAAAAAATAAATGTTTTGTTCTAAGTAACTGGATACTTGAGGGAAAAGTGATTCTTTATACCTTCCTCTGTGTGAAATTATCCAACTCATTCAAGTAAAATTGATTTTGTTACCATTATCAAGATACTTATGAAACAATGGTTTTATTTTCAAGAGAATAATGGGTTCGTTCCTATTATTTGTTGTTTTGTTGGTTGGTTGGTTGACTGTTATGAGGGAGCAGGTGTGAAGGCTGGCTAGATAATTGCCCCAATCAATTACTTTTCTCTGGTGTGTAGAATTGCTCTAAATAGGATAGTAGAGTTTGGAGTGACCAGGGCTGCCTGCATTCTAGGTAATAAACTTCAAATGTGACAAATAGCTAGCGGCCTCTCACTCTTAACTCCACCAAAATTAATAGCATTCCTCTAGTATATTGGATGTTCTACATTTACAAATCAGAACTTGAGCTTAGCTTTGAATTATTAAAATGACAAAGATTTATGTGCATAGCTTGTATAACCAGGTGTACAAACAGGATGCATTCTAAAACATGTGAAAAAACAGACTTGAACACAGCCAAGTGACCACTGGTCAGGGAAGATTTTGCCTTTATTATGTTTTCCTAATTATTATGAAAAGTAAACCACTTTCATTGTCCTTATTGATATACAACTGAAATAATTAAATAATAAAAATTACACACACATTGCTGTGCATTTAGACATTTGCACACACATGTGCATATATGTGGGGAAAGCCTGGAGGTAAATGTATCTGTATTAATAGTAGTCACTTTGGGTGTCCAATTTTCTGTTCTATTTACACCTTCAAATTTTGATAATTCTGTATTCCATGTGCAGAAAGTATTCCTTTTATAATTGTTTGTGACAGGAAGTGTGTTTGAGGAGCAGGCTCACTCTCCCTGTATCCAAATAGTTGAATCTTGACTCCACCAGAGTTCAGTGAAGCTTATTCCCTAAATTTACAGCCATCTATTGTATTTATATGAAAAGCATACACTGTGTCCCGAGTTCTCAAAGAACAAATAGAATCCTTACCTTTTACTCACCTTATTCTAATTTCAAAACCAAAGAGCATTTTTCTTGGGAAAGCCATGATTTTTCTGCAAATGTTGATTGAGAATGTATTATATGTCATTAAATTTTACAGGTGCAACAGAGAAAACAATGGTGAAACCCACAGAAACAACTTCTCTTAAAGAAATAACATTCTAATAAGAGGAAGAAATATTAGTATATTAATTATGTTGTATGTAAAATGGTAATAAGTACCATGGAAATTCTAAGAAATCATTCTAGAAGAGAGGAGGGAGGGAGAGGAGAAAGAATATAAGATGGAGTTTAGAAAAATTCTTTTTATTAGGATTTGAATTAAAATGAGCTATATTGTCTACAGCACAAAGAAGTGCTTTTATCTTGATATGGCCTCTGCTACTGACAGTTTTTCTCCATAAATCTAATGAACTCCAATACAGATTATTGCCTTGATTTAGTAGCCAGTGACATTCAAACTGCTGTTTGAATTAATATACTTTTAAAAATGCAATTATCATATGTGTGCTACTCAATAGTCTCCTAAGTTTGAATTCCAAATAATTCAGTATAAAATAAATAAAAGCAATTTATCAGGTGTCATGTATTAAGCCAGAGCTTTATATCCCTAAACACACGCACGTCCTTATGCTATCCAGTTGGTATTATCATTCATTTCTAATGTAGATGAAGAAAATAGGTACATGAGAGATCAGGTTTTTTTTCCAGAAGTGAAAAATAATTCATATATATCATCTGTCTGCTCTAATAGTGTATAATTTTCCATGCATGAAAATAAAACAAAAATACAAAAAATCCATTATGGATAAATAATCAATTGGGAGAATTTGGACATTCATCACCTTATAAGTGGAGGGTCCCTAAAAACTGGCCTCAAAGAACTACTTGTCTCTTATACGCAAAAAAATCTCAAGTATGTTACCTGCTCTCCTTTTTTACATTATCACTGTGGACATTTCCCAGAAGCTTTCGAAGGAATTTGGAGTCTACAATGAAAGATGAAACATTTTTTGTGTTAGGACAGCAATCTAATTTATCTCTGACAAGTTTTCCCCTCTATTCAGTATAAGTAGAGTACCAGCTTAATGATGTCATTCTCTATAATGTTGAATATAAAACAAGAAAGAAGTCATTTGGGCCATGCATTGGGGAAAACAGTGAGCAATAACTTTCAGTTTCTTGTGAGCACCACCATGAAGGTTCCTAAATGTATCCCCGGGGTTTCCCGTGGGGCAGCTTGAGTCCTGCACAGAACTGTGGAAACTCTCCTCATGGGATCGTTCAGGGAGGAGATGGAATGATCTGAGTGATGCAACTCCATATAGAAAGCAGCCCTTAGTGCATTTTTTTAAGTTTTTATTTTTCATCAGTACAAGTTTGCATTACATAATGATTACATACCTTGTGTGGAGTTGGTACATGTACATAGTGCATCTCACTTCTTTTGTTTTTTATCCACTTCCTATCCCCTCCCTACCCTTTTCCTTCATCTCTTGATCCCCTTCCCACTTGTGAAAAAAATCCATCTCCTTACTTCCTATTATCTATCTTTCAGTTTGCTCTTTATTTATAGTTTGGGTTTCTCAAGACAAAACATGTGGTATTTAAGCTCGAGTATCTGATTTGCAGTGGACAGTTGGTACATGTACGTAATGCACCTTAATTCCTTTTTCATTCCCATCCTCTTCATCCTCTCCCCCTCCTTCCATTCCTTGGTCCCTTTCTCTTTTGTAAAAGATAGATCTTTTGTAATTTACTGTTAAATTTGACTCTCTAAAAGGAAAAAGTACCATATCATTTTCTAGTTTCAGTGTCCGGTATGCTAACATCCAATTTCATCTAGGCCCAAAGGAAATAAAGTGAACTTTCAGATCTACTGAGGTTAAAATATGGAATTATCTATTTTTAAAATATATATAAATAACAACAATAATAACCATAGTATTCCAATAGAGTGTGATCAGTGTACAGAATGTTGACAGCAGTGATGCCGTCAAAGTTTGTGAGAGGTTTTGGAATATGCAGAGCATATATGAAACAGGTAAGTGTAGGGGAGGGAGGAAAACATGGGCAAATAAAGGGGGAGGGCAGTGCAGTGCTTTGGCTGAACTGCACACAACTCGGTATCAGTGTATACAAAAGCCCAAATGCAGAATTGAGAGTGGGTTCAGACTGCACTTCTCTTTCTATGCTAAGGAACTAGACTGTGTCCTCCAAAGGAAAGGCAAGGCATCAGGGAGTGGGAAAAGTGGAATGCCAAGATCTGACTTGGGTTGAAAGATTAGATTTGGCATCAGAATAGAATTGCCCAAATGAAAGGATGAATTTCATCCTTGACATCTTCCCACCTGGTACCTCCTCCTGCTATTAAACGAGCATAACAATCTGCTCATTTTACTTGCCTCACTTTAGCAACTGCTCTTTCCTTCCTTCACTCCTGACATACTCCTGATGTGAGCCACCACCAATATCATCACCTCTGCTCTGAGGGTTTCATTGGTTTTCTGACTGCTCTACCAACAAATCCTTCTCCCTGGGCCTCTTGTATGCAACATCCAGAGGTCATTTTCAATGACAAATCTGATTGTGTCACCTCCAGGTTGATAAAACTGGTAATATACTTGATAGTTCAACAATGCTGGAAAAAAAGGATTTTGAGTGTTTTCACCACAAATAAATGTTTGAAGAGAGATATATTCTGATTAAACATTATGCAATGTATGCGAGTAGCAAAACATTACATGATATTCTGTCAATATGTACTCCGTGTGTGTCAAAATATAAAAAAATCTTAACAGAAAAAGATTCAGTGACTTCTTGCAGTACTTAAAAATTTTAATGTATACCACCTCTCCATGTCTGGTTTTTCCAGCTTTCTGAATGCCATCCCTCCTGAAATTGACTTTTCCTTGGCTCCAGTCATGCAAATTCTGCCCCTGTTGATGGGAAAGCTCCTTCCCAGCAGCCGCTACACATATCAACCCTTCCTTCAACCACATGCTTGACTTTCCCTACCCCTCCCTGTTTACCTCCCCATTGCTCATCTTCCTGTCTCTACTGGGAGGGTGCAAGCACCAGGTTTATCTTATTTGCTGGTGCAACCCAAATGTCTAGCATGGCACCTGATATAATGCAGCTATTTGATGAGCTTTAAGGAACAGAACCTGCTGAATAAATGAATAAGATGGTCAGATAAATGAATAATGAATGAATAGATATGCTAAATGTTATTGCTACAAAGCACATAAAACATGATTCCTTGTCCTCAAAGAACACAGACTCTACTAAATGAAAGAGAATACTGAACAAAATATAATAATAATCTGGGTTTCATCTTACTGCATAGAGACACTCAGGGCTACAGTAACATAGAGGAAAGAATAGATAAAGAAAAGTCTCCACAGCACAAATGATTTCTGAAGTAGTTCTGACAGGAGGAGTGGAGACACTTTCATCTGGGTGTCAGAACCTCAGGGAAAAAGGAAGATAGGTTAGGGATACGTGAGAAATAATATAGGCAGTGGTTCATTAGTGTCTGTGGATCCAATAATCACAGATTTCAGTATCCAATAGTGACCCTGAAAAGCACTGAGAACAGTAATGTATTTAATTTCCCCAAGGCAGAAAAGTGATTTATCTGTACTATGAGGCTGATGTTCAGGGCTGAGCTACTCTACTGACCCCTAACACCTGATTGCTGAATGACTGTGTCTTTCAAAATGGATTAGTAATAACTAAAATTACTATGTTGTGTAGGTTATGTGTGCTCTACAGGTATATGCCTTTTGAGATTTGTGAGCATTTGAGACATAGCCTTCATAAATTGAAGTCTACTATGATAGAGGCATTAAAACATATATCACATATACTTGCTACATGTACACACAATTGTAGTTATATGATTATTTATCAATACCACTCTAAATATTCTTTACATAGTCTGCAATTTCATTCTTACAATATATACTAATTACAAACCTAAAAGCTTGGCAGGCTAAGTAACAAGCCCTGTATTCTAGGGTAATAATCAGGTTTAAACTTTAGTTTTCCAGCTTTTTGATGATTTCCTTAACTATTATGACATTCTACCAAAACAAATAGGATTGTTATCTTATATTACACAGGAGAAATGATGGAAAATAGTAAAGTGTTTAATGCAGTTAATGAGAGAGGCAATATTTTCATAACATGGCTATGGCAGACTGAGATTAAGATCCTTAAGATTCAAAGGCACCCTCCTGCACATGGGCCAAGTGTTTTGGCTTTGCTTTCAGCAGGAAGTGCAGCCTGCATGACTAAATTTTCCTACTGCTTCAGGATTAATTCGGGTATCAGAGGTATAGTGGTATGCACTGACGGCTGGATCTAGTACTCCTGGAGGCACAGCTATCCCTCATGTCATGATAAGTTGGCTCTGTTGCCCTTCCATGTGTAAAATAGATTAAGCTTCTTGGGTATTGTCTTATAAAACATATTGCAGAGAACTTAGAGTAAAATTGCTTTGTTTTGTAGAATAAAGGGAAAGGGAGCTAGATGAATCTAATTGTAGATTTTCATATTCTTTCAATGCTTGAAAGTGTATCTATTATTTCTTTTATTTAAAAAATTGAGTCTGTTCTACTCTAAGTCTTTTATGTAAATTGAAGATCAGAGGGGAGGTTGATAGTAGCATAAAAGTACCCTTCAGTTAGGTGTGCTAGAAGTTTTAGAAAGGAGTTTTCCACAGAGATATTCAAGACTTAGACTCTGCATCCTGACCTACTCCTCATCAAGGCACCCAGACACAACACAGTCATTCAGCATAATGATGCTTAGGGCTAGCATTGTGAAAATCAATGAAGACCATCGAAGTTTGTTTAGTTACTTATATACTTGCTATAGCTTGCTATAGTGAAAGAGTCAGCTGTATTATTTTGTTTGTGAAGAACTCAAATGAGGTGAGGGAATGGGAGTGCTGTACAGTGGAAGAAAGGGAAAGCTTCACTTAACTCCAGTTGGAGGTTGCAGTAAGAGGGAGTGAAGTGTGCTAATAAGAAGCAGGCCAGGGCGTCTTATGTAACTGTTTTGAGGGGCACATTGGCTTTCTCTGGTTTGCACTGAGAGGGAAAACAGGAGAAGTTTCAGTGCGTGGTATGTAAGAGAGGCTAGCTTTTTATATTTCGGAGTGGTGGGAAACACAGTATGCTGTTTAAGGAAAACGGCTACAGCCCAATCCCATAGATGTTTCTGTAGAAGGAAAAGGATTTCAGTTGCCTTGAGAAAAAAAAAGGGAATTCAGAGGGAGTCTTAGCCAGAAATCTTGGTGTTAAATTTGCAAAATATATAGGATGGGGGAAGAGGGGAAGAGCACATATTTATAACAAGGCTTTGAAGTGTGATAGGCTCAGTGAGTAGAGAAATAATCAAACCAAGGTTGATAATAAGATGTTGGGATGAAAATATCATGTTTAAAAATAAACTAGGAGTACTATAGGATCCAAACACATGACACGGATGAGGCAGTTGAGGTAGCAACACACAGAATGAAGATTAGGAAATGCAGGTCAGACTAAATCAATTCCAGAAGCTAGTATTTTCCCACTTGAGTCTTTGAAAGGATTGGGAATAAATTTTCCTGTTCCTATTGGTAAACATTCCTCCTAGCATATGGTATATAAAAGCTAAAAGGCATGCACATTTTGACTGTATACAATTTTTTGTAAATATGATTGTGATTCTATTTTTATTAGTGGTATTTATAATTTAAAAAAAATAGTAAGTGTCCAGGGATGAATAATAAAATAAAACATATAACCCAAAGATTTCAGATTAGAATGTTTTTCACCTAATAACCCCAAGTGTTATGGTTTAGAACAGGATTTGGGAAAGTATGGCCCATGGGGCAAACCCAACATTTCTGTAAGAATTTTAATTGGACACAGCAATTCCCATTATTTAGCAGTTGTTCAGGGCTACTTTAGTACAATAACTGTGAAGCTGAATAATTTCAATAGAGATGGTCTGGCCTGCAAAGTGGAAAATATTTGCCATGTAGACCTTACAGAAGGAAGTTTCCATGCCCTGGATTTAGGAATGAATAGAACAAATGTATCCTAATTCCTTGATATGACAAGAAAATAAAAAACAAATAAATTAACACTGTCTTTTGTATTTGGCTCTTCATAGAAGGTAATATCAGTCTCATAAAACAGGTGAAGAAGGCAAAGCTTAGACAGGTTGAGTAATATTTCAAATAGTTTATAACAAATAAACATCCAAAATCTGATTTTGACTCACATCTGAATGACTTCAAAGCCTATTTTCTTTCTATTCAATCTGATTTCCTGAGCTGTACCTTACAATTCGATTCACCAAACATGAAATGATTGCTCCACTAGTACCTCGTAGTTCACTGAGATAGGTTCTGTAGAGGTACAACAACTGAAAAAAACAAACAACAACAACAACAAAAACATTGTAACTTGGCCTAGAGGAGCTAAAATCTAGTGAAAGAACCAAGCAAGTAAACATGGCAGAGTATGAACAAAAGGATTCCATATAAGATAGGCTAATGTAGAAGGGCCAGGTTTCTGAAGCCAGACCATCAGGGTTTGAGCCCTGAGTCCACCACAGGTAACCTGTGCAACCAATGGCAAGCTATGAAATATTTCTCTCACACAATTTCCATGCCTATGAAGTGGAGATAATGGTTGTCTCGTGGATGTTGTGAGGATTTATACATTACTCCTTCATCGGGCACATATTAGGTGCTTGTGCTGGTCGAGGAATTTGAGATATTTCACCAAACAAAACAGCATTCTTTACCTCTGCAGGGTTTATGCTATGCCACTAGGAGACAGGCAGTAAGCAATAAGCATTGTTGGATAAGTTGATTACATAAAATATGACCAGAAAATCAACACTGCTGGAAACAGGAAAGGAGAACAAAGTAGCAGCATCAGGAATGCAGAGCAGTGGGAAAGGGAGTTGTAAAGGGCCTCCTTGAGGAGGTGAGGTTGGGGCAAAGACTAGAGGGGTGAGGGAGTTGGACCTAGGTGCATCTGGGTGAGAGTATGCCCATCCCAGGTGGGAGCAGACCCCAGCCCTCCCTGAATTCATGGCTGGAGTGTCCAAGGAGCATCAGGTGGGCAGAGTGGCTGAGATGGAATGACCAGAAGAAATCTGGAGGGAAGCAATCAGGGAATCTGTTCATGAACTGCTTTAGGGAACTCACAGAGTCTTTGGCTTTTACTCTAATATCTTCACAAGAGTATGAAAAGAGGAGACCACAACACATTAAATATTTAGAATAGTGCTTTCCTTTACTTATAATAAATACTCAGTAAATATTAATTATAATCATTATTACTGTATTACTCTAACCACTGTGTGTATATCTCTAAAGAGAGATAACCCATTCATGGTCTGTGAAAGAGGTCACCAATATGATATAAGACTAGAGAATTAAATAGATATCAGACTATAATTAGTGTCACCGAAGAGTCTGCATTCTGTGTTCAAAATGGTGAAAAACTTAAACACTTTAATAACCACAGTCACAGGAGAGCAGTGAGTGTGTGGAGCTAAACATATTTGATCCGTTTTTCACATTATGGTTTTGTGTCAGTCATTTGTCACATTCAAACTTTGCAAACAATAAATTTTAGTACTGAAAGGTGTGTACTGGGTGCAACAAACTCTGTGCTTTACTCAGGTTTAAAATTTTGTCCAAGGTCACACAGTGTCTTAGCTTGGATTCCATACAACTAAGGGAAAGGCCACAAATAAAAGCTCTTAGGCAAATGCAATCCCAGGGCAGCAAGAATGGTACAAAAAGGGCAAAAAAGATAATATAAAATAGTGCATACTAATCATACTGATTACTGTTTCATGAGACATCATAACCAGATGCTCAGTCATCCTGTACAGCTTCTAGAGAGAACTCTTGGATCCACCAAATCTGGGAGGAAAGGAAAGAAAGGAATTTATCTGTTGATTCCTTCCTATCTTTCTTTCTCTGTTTGATCCCAGTTATCCCACAAAATGTTAACTCTCTTTTCCATGGCATGTTATCTGGCACATTCTAGGGAAGCTTCCTTGGCAAAGGGCTTCACCAGGGCTAGAGGTTGGGATGAATTGACAGAAAGCCCATAGCCTTCCTGATATTGTCACCTCTGACCTGCATAGCAGAGCTTCAGGCTTCTGTGTTCACACAGCTTTCCCTTATGGGCGATAAGATTGTACAGTAGCTAGAACAGGTGTTGCCATGGGAGGGGGGCAGCTGATCAAGTTGTCTTTTGAGCCAATGGGGCCCAATGGGCATGTGTAGCTAGTAGAGCTAATGTGTAGCTAATAGAGCTGATGGATATAAACCAGTTCAGGTTTACATAGCTAGGAAACAGATTATTCAGGGTCGAACCCAGGAAATCTGTCCATAAAATACCAAATCTTCCTTACCTCAGGGTCAGAGAGGCCAAGATTTTTAATTATGTTTGATTCAACATAATTATAGAAACTTAGATATTTTGGTCTCTCATAGTTTGGATTTCCATTACTAATACGTGATTTTTTGAAAAATAATGAAAATCTAAATTTAAACAAATCAATTATTTATGATTATTGTTAACATTCATAATATTTGTTTCCAAATATAAAATGTTTAACTCTCTCACTATTTGCTTTAAATTACAGTAACTATTAAACTTGTTTTATAGATTCTTATTGGCTTAGATACTGGAAGGAAAAGATACTGTCAGAAAAAAGATATTCTATTGACAAAGTTATCTTCAAATAAAGACCAATCAATGATCAGGGTGTCAGGGATTTTGTGGTTCATTCAGACTAATCTTTACCCTAAGTATTCAAGCACTCTGAGTGTGTTAGCAGCCTGCTGACCTGAAGCAGGAACATTCTAATATTTGCAGATCTTTAAGGAGAAACAAAGTTTGTGTTCTTCAAATTTTCCAACATTTGAGAAAAAATAGCACAAGAAACAAAATCTATTTAGGAATTATTCATTGAATGCTTATGAAGTGTAAAGCACTGTTCTATGCATTATGTGAAACATGGTGTTGCAAATGACAAAGTGTATTGTCTATGAGTTCACGATAGTACTAGATGATATTGGCCCAAGTCACATTAGGATTTTGGCTGCAGAGTCCAAGGCCTTAACCACAATGTCAAGTGGGCTAAAGAGAATCAATGTTGGTGTCTATAAAATATAGAAGACTATGTTAAGTATCTAAAGACAGAAATGATGCACCATCCTGTGAGAGAGGAAGACATTAATTCTGAGACAAAGGGAAGGAATG